>NW_019272036.1:1183193-1331786 GCF_002738345.1 Cucurbita maxima | reverse complement strand
GGCGGTGAGAACTGCCTTTATACTTCATAATACATGATACTCTCATCTACATTATTTAATTTGAAAATGAACCCATAAAGGCAAGAGTAAGATATTTTATATGTAAATTATCAAGCTAACTTGCATATACTCTTTAGACGTTACTCAATTCTATAACTAATTTACACAAAGAATTGGTTTATCCCTATAAATTTCTGGAAAATGCTAGAACGTCCTTAGAAGCTAGAGGCTTTTGTGCCATTTTTTGTACGCACGTCTCATTTTATCAAATAAAATATGTTTCCTATCCGGAAAAAAAAAAATGAATAAATCTTCCTTGCATTGGATATTTTAGAGAGCGACAATACTCCAACTGATGAAATGCACATTACCAAAATAAACTAATAAGAAGTGGGTCATCACACAATAGCTTTAACAAAAAGAACACAATATGGTCGTTGCATAATAACAAGATAAAAAAATGAACGGCGGCTACCTGACCAGGTTGCATTGGCCATGTTGGCGGCCCAAATGGGGAACCTGAAGGTGGCGGTACTCCTTGAGTTGCCAATGGAAATGGTGGTGCTGCTTGCCCGGGAGGACCTGATGGAGGCAAAAATCCAGGGCCACCTGGAACAGAATGCATATATGGAGTTTGAACAGATGCTCCCATTGGTGGAGGACCTTGTGGTGCATTGGCTGCTGGAGGAAAACGTGGCCCACTGGGAAAATTGGTCTGCGCGAATGCTGGAGGGCCATTACTCAATGCACCACCCTGAGCACTTGGTGGAGGCATGCTTGGGTTGCTAACAGAAGGGGGCAAGGTTGCACTTGGACGTGAACCAAGTGGAGGCATAACTGAACCACTGGAAGGTGGCCTATAAGCAGGTTGGGCAGTAGCCCCAACACCTGGAGGAGTTGGCCTAGATACTAATGGAGACGGTTGTCCAACAGGCGGCCCACTAGGTCTCATTGGAGTCATGTTGGGAGGTAATGCAGATGGTGGAGGCCCCGATGAAGGCAAATTAGGTCGGGCAATTGAAGATGACGGTGGACCTGGCCGTGAAAATGGAGGTGGGACACCAGATATTCCAGTTGGTGGGGGTGCTGACGAAGGAAAAGCTGGTGATTGGCCAAATGGGGATCTAGGGAATGAATTGGGCATTGAAGGAGGTCGATTGAGATTCATATTTTGAAAATTATCAGCTAAAGAACCAGGATTTGGCTGAGAATTAGGGTGGTAATTAGCCGGTGGTGGTGGAGCTTGATTGCTATTGCTTTCATTGGGCCGAAGTGCCCCTGGAGGCACAAGAGCTGCCATTGATCAACCAGATTCTAAAGAACCAGACTTTCGTACTCTTACTCAATAGAACCTTTCTATACAAATTCACTGTGCAGATTCAACAACCCAAATCAACTCTGCAAGAATACACCAAATCAACAAGTTTTAGAACATTCGTCCATCCTTGCTCTCATTCATAATGACATTACTACTTATAACAGTACACCATCTAAAAGAGTTTGAAGTAGAATAACTAATATTCTACAACTAAAACTCGTAGTTTCAAATTGGACACCACCATTTTTATGGTGTGTCTTAAACTGAAAAGAGAGTGTTTAAAATGATAAACGGAAAGCAAGCCATGGGAGTACAAACGAAAGTAAACCAGCCTATAAGAGTCTGAATATAGACAATTTAAATTTATCTGAATTACTCTTGCAAAGCATTTTGAAAAGGGGTGGAAAGGGGAAAGACGA
The DNA here is from genome assembly GCF_002738345.1 of Cucurbita maxima. Classification (NCBI taxonomy): domain Eukaryota; kingdom Viridiplantae; phylum Streptophyta; class Magnoliopsida; order Cucurbitales; family Cucurbitaceae; genus Cucurbita; species Cucurbita maxima. The sequence continues at coordinate 1,330,049 of NW_019272036.1, read as the reverse complement.
TAGATGATCTAGCAACATGAATCATAACCCAAATCAGTTAGCAAAAAAACATAAAAACCATAAACCTTTGAGTCGGAAATTTGCGGATGAAGAACCAGAGAAAATTTACGAACCATCAAAACCCATATCGAGTACAAAATTTCTAGTTATCGTCCACAAATTCTAAAAGAATCTAGTTCGACAGAGTTAAACAAGCGTTCCAATTCCCTGACATTCGAACTCTTAACGAATATATCGTGCGATTAACACAAACAGATGATCGCGAAACTTCAAAATGAAGCAAATTAAGCAACTGGGTTGGCTATGACGAGGATTTCCTTACACAAAACATCAATGAAATTGAGAAATCAGATGAAGATCAGACAAATCCAAGTCGAAATTAGTAGATTGGATGATCGACAGAGACCAATTACGGCGAAAGAACCGCCGAGAATGAAAAAATTGAAGATAATACCCGAATTTCCACAGAAATGTAACACAAATCAAGATTCAATTCTCTTATTCATTACACCCTTTTCCGCTCCAGTAGACAAAGCCGCGAATGAAAGAGGAACGAAAACGTATGATGAGGCACATGCGAGATGCAACTATTAAAAGACCGTATGTATCGACACCGTGTTTTTTCTGACCATTTTCTATTTACTTATTTAGCTATTCCCTTAAATTACAATTGCTAAATTAATAAATATACCATTTTTTTTTTTTTAAATAATATCTTTAAATTTTTAAATCACAATGATACAAAAATATCAACAAAAATGGTAAATATTTTGTTTGAATAATATTTTTAAAAATACTCTTAAATTTTAAATTCTTTTATTAATACCTTCCATTTTTTTTAAATGTCAGACTTGCTCTACTTTTAATATATGTTTTAAAAACGGAGAAATTCAAATGGTAGCACAATGACAAACCCTAACACTCGTTAGTCGATATTTGATCCTTTGACAAACCCTAACATTCATTACTCGACGTTTGATCCTTTTTTTTTCTCGATTGATCTATGTGGAATCACAAGTTGTATAATTATTGTTTTTTTTGAATTTTTAGAATTGTTCGTTCTTTACCATGTTTTTTTTTTTTTACAATAATAACATGCTAATTTTTTTTTTGTAAATTCAACTCGTAACCTAATCGGCAACACTCAAATTGTCATAATTAACCATATAACGTTCGTGGATTAAAAATCACTTAAATTAGTTTATACAAGAGCATATATGCACATATTTTTTAATCCGTACTCTCCTACGTAGTTCAAGTGTAACTACAAACATATATAACGACGATCTCATATTGTCTATTACTTTTATTTTGATTAATACACTCTATTTTAGTTGAACTAGGTATGTTTATGGGTTCGGTTGAGCCGTTTTTTAAACTTAAATCAATTATTGGGTTGTAAATTTTTTTAACCCAATCATATTTTATTAAGTAACGAATCCTACCCAACTCAACTATAACATTTGGTTATGGTTAGATAGGTTAGAAGCGCTTATTTAAATTATATTTTTAATAAAAGTTTTAAAAATATTTGATCTATTTTAAAATATTTAATCTTAAAAAATTGCATTCCAAACAATTATATATATAAAAATAATTATATGTTAAGCAATTTTTTTTTTTAAATTGTTGATATTTTTTAGCCATTTTTTTAAAATGAACTATTTAGAATTAATTATTGTTCTTCACACACACATATAAAACAAGCCCACTTTGTAAAATAAATAAATAAATAAATAAATAAAAGAACGAGGAAAACCTAACTCTTTCATCTTCGACTCTCTCACGTGCTCCATACCACTGCTTCTTCTTCTTCTTCTTCTTCTTCTTCTTCACGTGATCTCCTCCGTTTCAGCAGCTCAGCGTCATCGTCGCCTCCTTTTCCCGTTCAGTGCTGTCGCCGCCGTCATCTTTCTTTCGCTCGTGCCGTTGCGGCGCCCCTCCTAGCGGTTCGCACTGAGTTTATACTCCATTGTTACTGGTATTCTTCCAATCTTATCTATGGCTTTCTTTTCACTTGAAAAGCACAAACTAGGATATTCTTTTTTCCTTTTTAAGTAACAACACCGACTAGCAACCGGGACAAAAAATTGAGACGTGGTTTGTGTTTTGGCGGTTCGGATGGCGGGTGTTGTTGGACGAACACAACTCTCTAGAATGGTATATGATATTGTACACTTTGAGCATAAGCTCTCATGACTTTGCTTTGGGCTTACCAAAAAGGTCTTATACCAATGGAGATAGTATTCCTTGATTATAAACGCAGGATTATTCCCTAAATTAGCTGATGTGTGACTTTCTTCATTCACACCTCTCCTCGAACAAAATACGTCTCCCCTTAATCAAGGCTCGGCTCCTTTTTCTTTTGGAGTCTTAGTCATTTTTTACCGCCTTTTCTCTTGGAGTCCTTTGACATTTGAGGATTTACCAATCTATTGGCATGGCTCTGATACCATGTTAGATGAACACGACTCTCCATAATAGTATGATATTGTCCACTTTGAGCATAAGATCTCATGGCTTTGCATTGGGCTTCCCCAAAAGGCCTCGTACCAATGGAGATAGTATTCCTTGATTATTAGCCCATGATTATTCCCTAAATTAGCGGATGTGGGACTTTCATCATTCAACAGGTGTATCCCCCGCTTTAATTTGTTGCCTATTTCTATCAATTTAGGCTTTGATCATCTGCATATCTCTTTGGTCTCAGCCGAGAATTACCTTGTTTGTGTGACCGTGGATTTTCCAGCATTTCACTTCTTTATTTATCAGAAATTTGGTTTGAAGTAATCTATAGCATTATTCAATTCTCTTTTAAATAGATTTATACTCTTTCCTAAATGGCAGCAACTTCCTCCGCAGAGACTGCAGTTGTAATCTCTTTTCTTTCCCAGGAAACAAGCATTAGCAGGAGCAATTTGTTTTGCAGCCAAACTTGGGTGGTAGGCTGTATTCGAGAGTTCATAAATGGCTGAGGACCCAATGCAGTCGATATCTTCTCAAAAGAGAAGGCCAAAGAGGAAGAGAATCCAGAAAGACCCAGAATTGGACCGTCTCGATTCACTCTCATGGAAGTCATCAATCCCGAGGGACGACGCCTTGTCTGCTTTCATTGGATCCAACGATCTCGAAGGAGGTTTGAACTTATTTGTATGCTCTGCTTTAGAAGCTTATATTACACGTGTGGTCATACTAAATTAATTCTGTTGGGTTTGTGGCTTTTTTCTGTATCTGATATTGTTTGTTGGTTGTTACATGTTCTGAGCACATTGCTTCATTTCGTTAAGTTGTTCTTCTATTTGTAGTTTTAATTATGTTTCGTTTATCAACAATGCTGAGAAATAATTAGGATGTGTATAGAATTCTTGTTTTATTGGCGTGACACATAATATTGGTGTTAATTGATAATTGATGTTTATGGGGGTTTAAATGTTCGATTGAACATTTTAGTAATGGTTTTGCTTATTTCAATGGACTACAGGTTTTCTTTCGCTTGAGGAGATTGACGAAGCTGAGTATGGCCTGACAATTCCAAAACCTGAAACAGTGAAACAGAAGTTGACATCAACAGCCAGCAAAAAGTCAAAGAAAGGTGAGCAAGACAATGTTGATGGCTGTGGGGGTGCATCGGGAGATGGTGAGGGTAGCATGAATAAGGAAGAGGGGGACAATATGAATATGGAAACAAACAAAAAAGGGAAGAAGGAGAAGAAGAAGAAAAAGAAAAAGAAGAAAAACAAGGTCAATAATGAAGCCCCAACAAGTGAGGAAGATGTGGGTGAAATTATAGGTGGCAGTGATGGTGATGGGATCGAGACAGAGGTTGGAGATGAATTGGATGGCGGTGATGATTTGGAGATGGAGAAGAAGCTGCAGAAGGAAAAAAAAGAAACAAAGGATCATGGAATTGGTTAGTATTATTATCATATAAAACTTTGTGGAGCATAGTATTCTTGGTTTTTATACAAGCATTTGATTCATGAAACATTGTTATTCTTATTTAATCATTGAACTTGTCACGTAGTGTTTCATGGAGGCAAATTATATTTCTGTCACACAGATTTGTGTGCTCTTTGTTAGAATTCAATCATTAGTTATTTGACCATTTTTAGCAATAAAATAATTTGTTGTCATTGATGAATGTATTATACAAAAAAGATAGGAAAAGCCCAAGCCACCATAGGTGGATTACGAAAAAGACCTCCAACAAGCGACTATGATAGCATTCACAACAATAAAGAGCATTGCAAAGCACAATTTCCATAAAACTATTAAAAGAGGTAAGCTTATCAACCTGATTATTCCTTCCAAAGAATCTCTGTTCATTGCAAACGATATAGTTGCTTTTGTTCCTTTGAAAGGATGCTCATAAGGATTAGCGCTAGAAAGTCCATGGTGTTCTCCAGAATGCCTGTAGCCCAGCCAAATACATTTATCATTTAGTTCCAGTATAGCCGCACAATTGGAGAGTAAGCAAAAAGAAGGCATTGAGTTTTTGAACTTTCCCTGCATATAAAGCCCCCGCTTGGAGGGCTGCAGTAGTGTATGACATTCTTCCCTGTATACTATCAACTATATTGATTGCTTCATGGCTAAGTTTCCAAAGGGATGCTTTGATCTTTTTAGAATAGGATCCCTTCCTTATTGTCGTGTATGGAGGATTCTCGTTGGTGCCCAAACTATGGACTAAATTCATCATTGGTGATTTAACAGTGAGTTTTCCAGAGGGATCTGTGGGCTGTATCCATGCATCCGGTGTCTCATTGATGCTCACCGTGTATCAAATGTGTACAAGGGTGGACCGTTCAGTAATTTCATCATCTTTGAGGAGTCTTCTGAGATTCAAATCCCAACTATTTGTTTCGCGAATCTGTACCTCTGCTATGGTTTTGTTTGGTTTGTTGGAGAGGCTCAAATCATGGATTAAGTTTTTGCCTAGCAACCAATTTCCAGCCAGCCTAGCTACCAATTTCCAGCCAATGTGCATTTCATGGCTTTGATATTTTCTCTAATTGTGCATTTCATTGCTCTCTGATCTGTAGAAAGGACCAATTGGTGGAGTTGAGAAGAAAGGAGATTGAGATGAGAGAAATTTTTTAAAGTTTTTTTCTATCCCTGCAACTCCTCGAACATTTTTAGTTTTACCACGTCTATGGCCCAGTGATCTTGAGAGAGGGTGATGTGTCCACCCATCTTCTAAGATCGGCAAAAAGGAAATTTGTTGATCCCACGTGTTTTCAAACCAAATAGGGGTTGGTGCCCATTTGATCTCCCCAAAAAACCATAGCATTAGATATTGGTCTGAAGTGACTCTTACCAAACGAATGAAGCAGACGATTCCAAACTTCAAGAAGCAATCGTTGGTTATCTAAAACCTGTCTAGAAGAGTCATAGTCTGGTTCTCAGAAAGCTTGACCATTTGAATCTCCCATTCTGAAAATTGGAATGTTCATGAGGTGACAGGTGGCAATCAATTTATTAAAAGTTCTCATGCTTTTCATGGCATTTATTCCATGTGATTATCGCCGGACCATCTTGTTACATTAAAATTATCTCCCACGACTCTTGCAAATCATGAAGTTCTTGCAAAAAAGACACTCTATAATATGAGAATGTTTCCTGAAGCTGTAATGACCCATGCCCAGGATTCGACACTTGATGGCCCTGGTATTCCTCTGCATCTCCTGTGACATGGTTGCGTTACTTACTCCTCGCTTCTAAGAGTGAAAAACTATACACACAGACCAACATGAGTCCTTCTAGCATACTTTTCCTCACTCACGTGCATCTTAGGAAAATTCCCAAGAGGTCACCCAATATAGAATTGCTTCAAGCAAACCAAGCTTCTATGGAGTTCCTACAAGTGAACCACCAAAAAGGAAGGTGCACCTTCTTCGTATATGTAATGACTTTCAACTGTTTTAAGCCTTTCTTAACCATACTACCCTTAGGATCGTTCTCATTCAGATATGATCTTGGTTCATTTATATACACCTTTTTTATTTGGGTTGTCAAATGCTCACAAGCTTTTGCATTGGTTCGTCCCTAAACCATATCTTATTGGGAGAGTACTGCTCTGATACCCTTTATAACGACCCATGCCTAGTTTCGGATTAGGATTCAAAATCTGGCATCCCCTGCGACATGGTTATGTTACTTTGTAGCTTAGCTTATAAACATTACATAACACCATATAGCATAGCATAACATGACATAGCATAGTACAACATTACAATCATAATTATGACACGTGCAAGGGGCCACGGGGCACTCGTCATCATACATCATACAATTTTCCTAAGATGCATGTGAGTGAGGACAAAACATGTTAGAAGGATTTGTGTTGGTCTGTGGGGATAGTCTTCACTCTTAGAAGCGAGGAGCAAGTAACATGACCGTGTTGCAGGGGAATTCTAGGGCCATCACGTTTCGAATCTGGATTTTTAATCCTAATCCGAATTTTGGCCATGGGTCATTAAAGAAGATCTATTAGGATTAAGAGAGGCCTAAGCGATATGGGTGGAATTCCAAATAAATTTTATAATTCTTCTTTGTAATTCTGATAAGAACCAATTTTCTCCATGATCCCAACCCCTAATATTCCACATAAGGAATTTCATTGGAGGGAATTGTGCCCTCCAGTAACACCTTGGTTGGTGCTTTGTCTTAGTTAATAACGTACAAGGAAGAAACCTAGCTTTCAATCATTTATCAATTAGGAGCTAATTATAAATAAGGAAATAAATAACAAATACACAGAAATATTTGTACAATATAATTTTGACACTCATCCTCATGTTGGTGAATGAGTGTTTTCCATTCCCGACCATTCATTCTCCTAGACAGAAAAGAGTTCTATTCTCCACCTAGCTTTCTTTTGCTTAGACCACTTCAAACTTCTTCCACAAACTTCCTTCTTTTGCATGCCACCCCATTCCTCCCTTTCATGATTATTTTCAATGATTTTGTGCCATTGAGACAGTCTCTTGTTGAAGCATCCTAATAAATTCAGTTGGTGATGCCTCATTGCTCTCTTTTAGTTTACCAGTCCAAATTAGAAGAATGTTTTTGTATTCTTCATTGCTTTTGTTTGGATTATGGCCATTTCCTATTCATTTTTTATTAACGACATTTTCTGAATAAGATGTAGTTATACTTAATACTGTTGTTGTTTTGATTAGATGAACAATTGTTGAATTGTAAGTGACTGTTCAGAACTTTATTATATTTACACATTGCGTATAATTTGATTTGCATTTAGATAAAGAAATCAAGGATGAAGTTGAAAAGGATGCAGTTGATGAAACTGAATATTATGCATGGAATGAGTTGAGACTTCACCCTTTGCTTATGAAATCGATCTACAAACTTGGGTTTAAGGAACCTACAGCGATCCAGAAAGCTTGTATTCCAGCTGCTGCTTACCAGGGGAAGGTTAGTTTTCTTTCTTTCATTGCACTGGTGGAAAATGGATCATACTTTTGCCTGTCATTGAATTTTGCTCATGTGACAGGATGTTGTTGGTGCTGCTGAGACAGGATCTGGAAAAACACTAGCTTTTGGATTGCCAATCCTACAACGTTTATTGGACGAACGGGAAAAGTCTGGAAAGAAGTCTGAAGAAGAGGGAGTGGATGCAGGAAGATATGCTCGCAGAAGTCTTCTACGGGCTCTTATTATTACTCCTACTAGAGAACTTGCTATTCAGGTGGTTGTGATTTTTTTATTTGATACTCGCACATGGCTGGACGCTTAAATAAATATGTCTGTTGTGGAACAAGTGGGAGACAAAACATGCTAGGGTCAACGATATTAAGATAAGAAACACTAGGGATGACAATTTGAGGTTAAGAAAACTGTCTACCTTACAATGGTGTTCAAGGTCTCACAGTAGCGTTCTCTTTATTGTTTGTTTATTAATTATTGTTGTAATGACGTTTGTATTAACTGGAATGCCTGTATATCCCGTTCTCACTGTGGTTTCTATTTTATTCTCCTTTCACTCATTTTTTGAGTTGGTATCCTTTGAACACTTTCGTTTCTTTCTATTCATTCATTCATGAAACCTTTGTCTCCGATTATAAAGAAAAAACTACCTTCTTAAGTTCTTTTAATGTTATAAATCTAATTCTATTTTGTTTTATTTTTATTTTGGTGTTGGTAGCATGATGAATTTAACGTTCACCCATCCATAATGGAAAATACCTCACAGAGTTCAAATTGTTTCATTTGGAATTTTGTATCTATTGAATTTGGGTTTAACTCCCTCTCTTTGGTTCTTCATTATCAGGTAACCGATCATCTCAAGGCAGTCGCAGTGGGTACAAATATTAGGGTGGTTCCAATCGTTGGTGGGATGTCCACTGAAAAGCAGGAAAGACTTTTAAGGATGAGGCCAGAGATTGTAGTTGGAACGCCAGGGCGGTTGTGGGAACTTATGTCGGGAGGAGAAAGGCATCTTGTTGAAGTGAGCGCCTTATGATACTGGTTAAACTTGTCCATATCTTCACTCTCCAATCATAAAAATGAATTAGTCTAATTTTTTAATCTTGCCAACCTTTTTTGACTCCATCTATTATTTAAGCTCATTAATCAACATATTCGTTTTGTTGCAAACAAACTTCATCAATCTGTTGCCTTTAACTCCATAATGTTGTGGATTATTTTCTTTGCGTGGTTTTCTTTTCCTGTTTAAATTGCTTATTTTTCTTTCCTGTGCAATTATCTCAATTATTTCCTCTTCTTTGTTAGCCTTGTATATGTTGAGCACCTATGAAACCTACTTGTAAACTAGGGAGTAGGCATAGTTGTAAAACTGCTCAGTTAGTCAGGTTCTATTCAAGATGTTAACCAATGACCTATAAAGCACCAACCCTTGTAAAATTTTGAAGTGTCGGTGTTGAACATGTATTGGTCATTGATACGCTCCGACATGCTGTTTTGCATGTAAAATTTTCTTTTTCCTCCATTTTTTCACACGGCAGGGACATTCTCAAACATGACTAAGACATGTGATGTTAAAATGTTCCGAAGTTTTAGGTCTTTTAAGCCCATTCAAAAGAAAGCCAAATACCCAACAATTAAAGCCAAACTGACCACACGTATAAACCTCAAAATATTAGGGTTTCTTTCCATCATTTTCCCAACCCTCATCACGATATCGCATCCATGAAAAAGAAAAAAAAAAAAAAACCTTCACAACTGCTTATTAATGACAACAACCGAGACCATTGTCGGTTGTCGTCAACCACCAGCAACCACTGGTGAACAGGACAAAGATGGGGAAAATATGTAGTTGCTTGTTTGTTTCAAATCCTTGTAAGTTCTTGTGTAGGACGGATATTTTAAATGTTGTAGTTTTTTGTGTAAAGCTTATTCGATATTGGATATTATAGATATTGCTTGTTAATTGTTATCTTATCATCATCTTTTTAATATATAGCATGGCTGTTATTTTGATGTTTAAAGGTAGAAATTTACATTAAAAGTATTGAATATTCTTAACAGCTAAAAAATACACACATTTATTTAAACAAAAACTAACATGTTTCCATCGTTTTGTGTCTTGCTTTTTTGGAAATCAACTTGTTCTTGTGTCCATGTTGCGTCGTATCCATGTATGTGCTTCTTAGTCAATGGCTAAGTTATAAATAGGATGATAATGTTGACGCTCTTCAAATTTTCTGTTTCAGTTGCAGACATTGTCTTTCTTTGTACTGGATGAGGCTGATAGGATGATAGAAAATGGGCACTTTCGTGAGTTGCAGTCCATTATTGATATGCTCCCTGCGGCAAATTGTTCTACAGAAAATTCACAAAATGCAGAAAACTCTTCGACCATTCCAAGTTCTCAAAGAAAGAAACGGCAAACACTTGTGTTTTCTGCAACATTGTCACTGTCTTCTGATTTTCGCAAGAAATTAAAGCGTGGATCATCCAGACCTAGTCAAGCAGGAGGGATGGATGGTTTGAATTCTATAGAAGCTCTGTCTGAGAGAGCTGGGATTAGACCTAATGTTGCTATTATAAATCTGACTAACACATCGGTTTTGGCAAATAATCTTGAAGAATCATTTATAGAGTATGTGCCTTTTCATCTGATATCTAGCATTTTGTAACTCTTCTATTGTTTCTATTGTATATTTCATTTATATCATGTACTTGCACAAGGAATTTTCAAAGTGTTCCCTAACTGACTTATATTCACCCTATAAATGATGTTTTGTGGTTGAGGAAAGCCGATAACCTTTGCACCGTTTTTCATGTAGTAGGGCAGCTAAAATATTTCCCTCATTTCTAACCTTTTTTCATGTAGTACATGTCTGTACATCTTATTTTAGCTCTATTGCATTATGATCTGCATGACTTGGTTTTTGTCTTTTCCCCAGTACTCAGTGGTGTATAGCATTGTTTTCCTTGTATTGATATCCACCTCTTATAACTCTTTATGTCCATAATGACATACCGAAAGCCTGATCTGCATAATAATCAGTCGCTTGGGTCCTTATCATCTTTGCCTCCTAATTTTTGATAGATTACAGTTACATCAATTTGATAATTTCTTTGTGCCAGCAATTATATCAGGCTTTCGGTATGTCATACCATCAATGATGGTTGTGGCTGTCTTTTTGAGTTTTCTCTGCATTGATTAATCGTTCTCCAGTGGATGTGGAACATTACTGAATCATGACCTACTTGCAGATGTAGGGAAGAAGACAAGGATGCTTATTTGTATTACATTCTGTCTGTTTATGGAAAAGGCCGCACAATTGTCTTCTGCACATCCATTGCTGCACTACGTCATATTTCTGCTTTATTGTGCATTGTTGGTATCAATGTCTTGACTCTTCATGCTCAAAGGCAGCAACGAGCTCGCTTGAAGGTTAGCTTTACTATTTAGAAGACACCCAGCTAGTATCTGACATAAAACTTTTCCATATGTGGAGGTGCTGACTTGACAACAACTTGTACTACCAAAATTTATTTTCTATCATTTCATTGAAAAAGAAATAAGTGTCATTGAAAGTAGTGAAATTACTGTAGCAGTTCTCAAGAAGCTACAAAAACTCCAATTGGAAATGATCAAACAAAGAGTATAGTGATAAAACTGTGTGGAGGAAGAAGAGCTATAAATCGAAGATCTAGAAAGAATATTGTCTTGGACTTACCCTGCACCACACTGTAATCTCTGGAAAAATTCTTTTATTTATTTCAACCAAGTGATTTCACTTTATAGCTCTAATAGCATTGGACCAAATTAACTTAGTTTTCCTCTTTTAAGAAAATAAATGCTAATGCAAAAAGGAAGATTTTTTTCCCTTAACAATTTCAGGTTAAATGTATCCTTTGAATATTAAACATAATTGATTTCATGTTATAAATTTTTTGAATTAGTTGTATCAGAGACTTCTATTTTTGTTTATCGTAGGCAATCGATCGTTTCCGTGGAAGGGAAAATGGGATACTGATTGCCACTGACGTTGCAGCTAGAGGCCTTGATATTCCTGGTGTTCGAACTGTTGTCCACTATCAACTACCACATTCAGCTGAGGTTAGCAAGACACAACTTACTGTACACTTCTTCTGTCTAAGTGTTACTAAATGTTTTATTTGGCATTAGGTTTACGTTCATAGAAGTGGAAGAACAGCCAGAGCTTCTGCTGATGGATGCAGTATCGCATTGGTCTCTGCCAATGAAACTTCCAAATTTGCTACTCTGTGCAAATCTTTCTCTAAGGTAGCAGATTTACAGTGGTTTTTTAATTTTAGTTTCTACGGGCATGGGTTATTTGGGAATAAATCTTCATTGAAAAATTTACTCGATCATTTTCTTTGTTTTCTTTCCTTTCTCTGCCTGACTTACATTTTAAAGAAATAGTAGCTATCACTATGTGGTCCCTAGTTAGATTCAATGTTTCTATGTGAGGTTTGGTGGAAAAGCTTTTTTGAAATTATCTTTTAGGGTGTTATTTTACTTGATTAGAGGTCCTTCCTATTTTTACCTCATTCTTTTGTGGCTCTCTTTTTGTGTGCACTTGTATTCTTTCCTTTTTTTCCGCAATGAAAGTTGTTTATTCATCATAAAAAAGAAAGAGGTTTCTTTAATTTTTTTTGTAGCCTTTTTGGATGTATATACTTTTTGATAGGAAACAAAAACCATTTCATTGATGTATGAAATAGATACAAAAGAAAGTACGACCAGAGATAATTACAAGAATTGATGTAATGTCTTTTGGGCCATCCTCCTTACACTTGCTTCATTTGCTTTTGTTCTGTTAGGAAAGCTTCCAGCGATTTCCTGTTGATAATTCATACATGCCAGAGGTTCTAAAACGAATGTCTCTTGCACGCCAGATCGACAAGATTATGCGGAAGGATTCTCAAGTAAACATTGACATAATTTCATGCCTATTTATTGATATATGGAAATTTATGTCTTGGCGCTTTTAAGTTTCATTCTGCTTGTTCCTTACTGTGTTAATTGGTGTCAATTGGCTGTTGATTTTTCTGTGCTTATTATCATAGTTCTAATCCTAGAATTACGTATCACTTATTTAGTTTTTGGTCGTTATGAATTTAAAACTATGTTTCTGATTTCTAGGAGAAGGCAAAAAGAACCTGGTTTGAGCGGAATGCAGAGTTAGTGGAATTAGTAGTGGATAACGATGACAGTGAAGATGAGAGAGCAAACAATCATAAGCAGAAGAAATTTGGCTCCATGCAGTTAAAGAAATTGCAAGAGGTATTACCCGCAATGGATAAGTTCAAATTTGGTGATATGGTAGATATGTTAATACCTTGAGTAACAATAATATTTTCCTTTTTTAAAAAATTTTCATTACTAATTGCAGGAGCTCGACAAGCTGCTTTCCCACCCCCTGCAACCGAAATCATTCTCACACCGTTATTTGGCCGGAGTAAGTATCTGCTAGCATTGTTAGAAGTTCAGTCCTTAAGTTTTCTCCCTTTTGCCCTTCATCGAGTTTCTGGATTAAGGATTTTCATTTTGTGAAATGTTGTAATATGTTATATGATACGATACTTCGCATCCAGGGAAAAAGTTCTTCCAGGTAAAGAAAGAAAGTGGGAGTAAGAAAATAACCGCTGTTTTTGCAGGGCAAACAACAACTTATCATAAAACATTCAGATCATGAATTATCCTGTTTTATTGGTTTTTTGAAATATTCTTTTCTGTTTTTATCTGTGCCAATGTATTTGGAATGTATCTGTTTCACAGTCAATAGGTGCCCCTAAGTTCAAATAATTTCTGGTTTCAGCCATTGGTCGTTAGCTGCTTTTGTTTTCTAACTTGTTATGGTATATTATACACTGATCGCGATTCTCTCATTCCTTATCAGGCTGGGGTCTCACCTCTTCTGCAACATCAATTTGAAGAGATGGTCAAGCAGAACGGGACTGTTCAGAATACGGGAGATAACAAAAGGAGGAAGTTGGCTGCTATTGGCCAAGATCTTATGGAACCACTTCAAGCACTTCGAACCGGTGGTCAACAGGTAATGTGAAACATTTTCTACGGTTGAAGTGTTTTTTTCCGTGGGCAAAATTTCAACTCAGCATCCGTTTTGACAGGTACATATGGATGCAAAAGAGATGGCTGATAAACGGAAGAAAGTGGAGAACCTTAGGAGGAAGAAAAAAGAGGAGAAAAAACGTACACAACTAAAATCTTTACGACTTTTGATGGTTTTCAAATTTTCATCTTTATATTTTCAGTTCTAAAGATCTTGTAGGAAAAACTACTCTCAGGTTCTTATATTGCAATTATTTTCTTGCAGGCTTGCGTGATCAGCGAAGAAATAAACGGAAACAAATGAAAGGCAAGATTTAGAAGATTGGCCATTCTGGTAAACTGTGCATTAACAATTGATTAGAACTTATGATAAGATGTTCTTGAGTAAGTTAAAGAGTTTTTAGTAGAGTTCTTTTTTTTCTTATAAAAACAATTTGAACAAAAAAAAATGCCGATTTTGGTAATCTGTAGGCGAAAATCAAAATTTTCAGCAGAGATGGGTAGACTGACTATATTTTTACGCCAATTTTGTGTTTTAGGGAAACTGTTGGAAATGAAAAATACACAGTTTTTAAGACATTTGAGTCTGATTGAATAATATTTTATTTTTAACCAAAGCTATACTGGAATATTTGAAGTCTTCTAAATCTTCCTATGAGAATAGTGAATGAATGTCTGAATTCCTGTGCTTTTATTTAGGTTAAATTTGATAAATTTGTCTAGTCAGTAAAAATTGATTTTTCTTTTACTGCGAGCACACTTCAAGTCGATCCATATCCTTTTGCTTTTATTTTTGAGAAAAATTCATCTTTACCCATACTTACTCCAAGTCAATTTTATACATAAATTTTCCATTCCATAAAACTCCAAATCCTTAGATTACCTTAAACTTGTAATAGTGGTGAGATAATGCCCTCAACATGAAATTAAAAACTTGCATACAAATTAGTTAATAAATCACACAAAATTCAACCTACCAAACATTCCAGATCAGTTCAAGATGTTGAAATCCAACCACGAGAATTATGAACACAACCAAAAAAGTATCAGACCCAACTTAAGAATCAATACCCAAGAAAATAATCATGTCTTAATCGGAAAAAATTGAAAACTTTACAGCCTACTGTAGAAAAGAAAGAGAGATGATAAATGTAAAATGAAACCACGAGACTAACTACAAAGAATCTATCCTTTGATTATTCTAAACAAAAGTTATCTTACTAAAAATATAAATATAAAACAAGACATCATTTTTTTGTGCTAAGGATAAGGAATAGAAAGACAGACAATGACATAAACTAATAATAAGTGGGTGTAAAAGTACCAATATTTCTAAGTTTCCATTGAAGACATGAGTTTTATGTATCCCTAAGTTGTCGGACAACTTGGTATTAGTTTTTATACTTTTTAGACTGCATATGGAACAAGTTTCTTTCTTTGATTCCATCCAGATCAAGCTAGAGACACTTTATGCTGTTAGGATCAGCTCTTCGTAGAGCTCTATCTCAATAGAAAATTTTGCTATCCCTGATGTATTCGAAATCCAATCAATAATCAAAATTGAGATATCAATGAATATTTAAGGAATCAGGCTTATCCTGATATGTAGGACTAAGTGCTTGTGTTCGAACAATAGAAGTGGGTTGATTAGCCAGCTTTTTCTATCACTCGAGATCACTTGCATTATCTAACTGATTTATATTTTTCATTGAAGATTCATATCTCCATACTCCATATATACTTTATACTTTGTTTAACAATAAAAAAGAAACAACTTGTAGAAAATAATGTCTTAAACAAACTTTTGGACCATAGCAAATAAAATTCCCCTTTTTATTACCCAGAAGCATACATGATAAGATTCATAACTAAGCCTGTCTTGTATTTGCATACAAAAGTTCACAAAATAAAATTTTTAGCTAAGATTTGGATTACTCTCCAGCACTTTTACGATGAAAACTTGATGAAGTTAAATCATTAATCTCTACCAAAAAAATTCAACAAAAGGGTGTGACTAGATCGTGCATATTAGCTTTTCCAAATGCAGAATTTGGTGTGAGATTGCCTTGAAAATCCTCAAAATTCCACAGGAATCCGTCCCATAATTGTTGGTCCTCTATGGAAATTGCCTCAGGCACTGACAGCAAGAGGCTTCCTGGGTGATCATGATGATCAGTTATTTGGGTATTGTAGTTACTGATCATGGGAGTACAAGATTCTTGGCTTATTTGAGGCTTAGAGCTGCTTAGTTCAGTTTTCATATTAGGTTGTTGGTTCAGTTGTTGCTGTCTTAGGAGTTCTCGATGTTGTTGTTGTCGTCGTAGGATCTCCCAATATTGTTGTTGCTGCTGCTGTTGATATTGATGCTTTCTTAAAAATCGAGGGTTGGGCCTTTCGTTGCAGATAGAAGTTACCTTTACCTTTTTCTTGAAATGGGTCCTCCAATAGTTCTTTATTTCATTATCAGTTCTTCCAGGCAAGCTTCTAGCAATGGTAGACCACCTACAGTTTTTACAAGGGTTATTTCTTTTTAGCTGTACATAATTTTGGACACTTCATATTTTCAAGTATGACACCGAACCCGAAAATTCTTGTTAAACGTCCGTTGGGCCCCTTAACATGACAAAAAAGAAGAGAGGATTACCTGTTCCCCCATCTAGCATGAAGCTCTAGAATTATGCTTTCTTCATGTGGAGTTATCTGCCCTCTCTTTAGGTCTGGCCTCAGGTAGTTTACCCATCTCAACCTACAACTCTTCCCATTCCTTTTCAATCCTGAATGCACCAAAAAAAAAAAAGAAACGAATTAGAAAAAGGGAAAAGTTTGGCCTAAAAGTTGAAGAAGTTGGAAGAAAGAAAAAGACAAATGATGACTCAAATCAAAGAAGAAAAGATATGGAAGAACAGGGGATCGAATACTGAATTTTGGAGAAGTGATGAGGGGAAACAAATGCTCAATTTAAAGTGACTAATAGAACACTCCAATACTTGAACAGAACCGACCCGAAACTAGAGAGAGCTGTTTGCTTATGTGTTCGTACCTGCAAGTTGAGCCACAGAGTTCCATCTTCCTTCACCATGAACTCTCACATACTCAATCAGCAACCTGTCTTCTTCCGCAGTCCAAGGCCCTTTCCTCCATCCTTCTTCCTCCACTTTGCCCCAACCAAAATGCTCACCCATCATCATCATCATCTTCTAAAACCTTACTTTTGCTCTCTCTCTGTCTCTCTCTCTTCCAGATTTCTATGGCATATTGAGTTAATATCTGCTGCATATTTATATACTCACTCATGGTTTCATAGTTTTTCTGATCATGTCTACTGTTCAAGTTATAGTGATCATCATCATTTTCGAAACAATATTATATAATGGCATATATGTCCTCATCAATATTTTATTGTGTATTGCTCTTTTCCCTTTTTTTTTAAACTTCATCTTCTTTTTGGGACTGTCTAATCTTATTCTTCTTCTATAAAAGATGACCCATTTGATTATTTTAACTAGATTTCCATCATTCTTTTAGGAAAAATATTATAAAGTGATGAGCTTGGAGTCATCTAGATTATATATAGATTCTCTCCATATTTTTAACTATCATAGTGTTCTTTTGCCTTGTAAATAGATTATATTTAGATTCTCTCCAGTAGGATTTTTCCAGATTTGAAATGGTTCAGTGCAGATTATCATTGTTTAACATCAACCAAGCTTGAGAATAATTTGTCACATGAGAAAATAGGCAACTTTCATTAAGATCTTTCTTTTAGCTACGATTCATCAATCAGCTAAGCTTCTGTCGACTTGCGCTGATTTAGCCTATACCCGTCCTACATGCTTCAATTTCGAGCTACCTTTTGATAGTATGTTGTTTTTATATGCTATTATATTTTTGAGTCCATTAAGTTCTCTCTGATTCGTAGATACGAGACAGTTATATCTGTTCCGAAAAAAATACATCCATCCAAATATTAAGAAGGAGAATCGTTGGCAATGATACTCATAGGGAAAGGACAAACCTTGGAGATGCCAAAGCATTAGGTGACTTAAAATTTCCAATAATAATTGTAATAATAATGAAAAGTGAGGATTTTTAATAGGAGGAAAAAGAGATTCTAGGCCACGTAAACCCCTCTTCTTGAACCAAAATAAAAGATGTAATTAAAATATAATAATTTAATTATTGTGAGTGGATGACCTTTTCAATTTGAAAAATATTGCGTATCCAATGGGATTTCTCCACCTGTTTGATTAAAGGAGAGATGAGATGTGCAATCTCCATTATATCCTCATTCAAATACTATATTTTCTTTTATGCCATTTTCAGCTTTTTGAGACATTAAAATTAAGATCATTTGGACACATTGCCTTTCCTTACTCCTACCCTCCGTGAGAAAGAGTTTTATGCATGCATTTTTTGGATTTTTTAAGAATACTTTTCGATTATGATTTGAGCGGCCTGAACGAACCCCTAATTACTAGATCAACCTGATGCAAGTGGTTGATGCAAGTTGTAAACAGTTTTGGTCTTGAGTCGAGCTGTGGGACGTCATTTCAATCAATTTCAGGCTGACCCCTAATTACTAGATCAACCTGGTGCAAGTTGTAAAGAGTCTTGGTCTTGAGTCGAGCTGGGGCATCATTTCTTTCTCGTAGCGGGAGTGAGTGCACTGTAAGACCAAACAAGTGACTCCCTCACTTCCTAGCATCGACGGTCTGAAAATTATTTATAAATAAATGATGAAAATTGACATGATAACAAATGGACTAAAATCATTCTTACCATATATTTCATCTAGAAAGATATTACTAAAGTCATTTATATTTTCAGCTTTTCAAATAAATTCTCACATCAATTTATATTATCCAAATTTTATACGTTAATTACCCGTTATAAATAATTTTTTTTTTTTTTTCATTTTTTGAAATTTATTTCAAGAAATTTTGGCTGCCAACTTCTAAAATATCTCTCCCCACATTAAAATCCCTACTCTATTAAAGAGTCTCTAGCTTAGCTTTCAATTAAAAAATAAATTTTATTTCATTAAAAAAGAAATAATTACTTAAAAAAATATTCCAAAGAGATAGCTTTGGAATTGCTTCAAAATCGTCTTCTAGCAAACGTGTTATGCACAAAGCCATTCCATTATGGAATTTCACCAACCATATCTATTTTAATATTTATTTGCTCTACACCCCATCCATCAAAAATTAATCAAATAATAACCGTATATTTACCGACTCGTTTAATTTGATGATGTCATGATTTTAAAAACGCCTACAAAAACTAAAAGTAAATTGTAAGCTTCGATCTCTCAAATATGTTGTTGATGTGGAATGAAGATTTGAACATCGAATCTCGAGAGTAAAGGAATGGTACATGAATGAACCGAGACTACATCTGAATGAGAGCGATGATCCTGAAGATAAGATGACTAAAAAAAAACTTCAAAGAATTAAAAGTCACTGTATATATCAACAAAGTGCACATTCCTTTTTCAGTAGCTCAATCATAAGAACTTTATGATTAAGAGCTTTCTTAAGATACATATAAGTGAAGATAAAACAAGCTGGAATGACTCGCGTTGATTTGTAGAGATAGTTTTTACTCTCAAGAAGCAAGGAGTAAGTAACGTGATCATATCGTAGTGGAATGTCAGGGTCATCAAGTGAAAAATCCAGATTTTGAAACTTGGGGGTTACAAAAATTACATGTAGGGAAATGTCGGGGACATCAAGTGAAAAATTCAAATTCTGAATCTTGGGCATTACAAAAATTACGTGTCATAACTATTGAGCTATGATCATATTGGTATGGAAAGGAAACTCATAAACCCGAAGCATATAATAAAATTATTGAAATTGAGATCATCATATCTTTATCCAATGTGACAAAGTATATAATATATGTTTATATAGAAGGATATTATTGAATTGATAACCTTTTTGGTACGGACAAGGTAGAACAAAGGGATATGCTCTAATAATAAATAAAATAAAAGAACTTTACAAAAGTTGAAGTTGATTAACAGCTAAGCATTTAATTACCTTAATTAATTTAAAAGTAAGATATTCTATAATTTTTTTTTAATTTTTTTTTTTTACATATTTTATTACATTGATTAGGATTGAGATTATGAGATATTATGGTGCTAAAATGAGCCTTAAACTTTATTATATAAAATAAAACTAATTTTAATTTAGTTAAATTACAATTTAATTTAGAATTTAAATTTAAATTTTGGAAGGAATAAATAATTATCGAGCTGAATGATTTTTTTTAGACCACCGATATTAAAAAAAAAAAGTTTATTATTATTTTTTTACCTGAATAAATGTATAAAAAAAAGAACATAAATTAGCTGTGAAATTTTTAATAGTGGTCGTTGAATAAAAATATTGTTCGTATTGAATAAATTAAATTAATAATTAAAAGTTAGGTTCATAACAAAAATCACTTGGGGTGGCTGAATTGGATCTTGGAAGACTTTGTCGTTGACCATTACTATCAAGGAGGGTAAAAAGTTAGCAAATATCATGAGATAATTTTATTATTAGTAGTAGACAGAGAGTGACATTTATCTAGCTACGTTTGTGTCAAGATTGAGAAATGTCACGATGTGATCGAGGAGTGCATTGAAGCTAAGTCGTGACATACGTAAAGTTTGAGAGAATGAGGCGGCACGAGTGTCAAAGACAAGCTTGAAAAGGACTGAATAGGGTCTCAAGCCATAATCTCAAAAGTCGGAATTTCGATGAGTTTCGACATGCAGCTTAGGTATTAAGATCTAAAAGATGAAAACTCACCAAATTTAAAACATTACCTCTAAACTTGTATAAATATTTCAAAACTACCCTTATTTTATTCACGTGAACGTCAAGTTGTTTTAGGTCTATTTCTTGTCTAATATTCTAAGTAATTTATACTTTAATGATAATTTTGAAAAGTATATTTTTTAAATATATATTTAATAAGTTATTTTTGTAATTTCTTCTAAACTCAAAGTTATGAGCGACGTTTTCATATGGTTGACGGGAAGATAATATTATTCTTTTATTTTTTTTTCTTCAAACATAAATTAAATTAAAATAATTGTGAAACCTAATAATTTCTTAGGGAACTTTCGAGCAAACTTTCGCTTTCATGGAAAAAGGAGATGAAAAAAAAAAAAAAAAAGAAGTAATTTTTGTAATTTAAAATTAAATTGCCAAACCCCACTAATGTTTACTCCTTTGACCTCTCCAAGGGACATTGTCCCTTTAGAATTAATTTTTTTAATCAATTCATTAAATATATATATATATATATATATATATATATATATATATATAATTTTCTAATAACCTCCTACATTTTTATTGAAATATATTTAAAAAAAAAAATCATTTTTTGGTATTATTTTTTTACAAATTATACTAAATTAGAAATATTTAATATAAATAGCTTAAAAATGTCACTTCAATGTAAAATAATACGATTATACTAAAATAAAATAGTGGGCAAATTTAAAGGTAAGTTGAATTATAATTTTTAGTGGTAATCAAAATTTTAAATGGTTTTTTTTTTTTTTTGTTTAAAATTTTGTGTTTAATAATATTTTAAAATTTGGAAGCATTTAATCAAATTTTAAACTCTTAGTTTTTGTTCTAAATTTGTTTTAATTTTACAAATTTACTAGACATAATTAATTAATTAAATTAATTAAATTTTCCAAGGTATTATAAAAAAAATATTGAACAAAAAAACTTATATTTAAAAATTTATTAAACACATATTAAAATTGTTTAGTGTTAATTAGACATAATCCTAAAAATTTGTTAATTAAAATTAGTATTTAGAAGTACAATTAAAAAAATTAGAAAAATAAAATAAAATTTTGTTATAAGTTGTGAGTTTTGACAAAATCATTTAATTTTAATTTGACGATATTAATAACATTTAAATTTATGTTAAAATATTATTAAAATTATTAATTAGCAAAAAAGTAAATAACAATAAAATTGAATCTTTCCTATTTTTTAATTAAAAAAATCTGATTTCTTATGGGCACCGTCCAAAAAGCTGGCCACGCTATGTCGGTCAACGGTCAATCAGCAGTCAACCACTCGATCATGCTATCAACACGGTATTGACTCATATATCCCCATTAAATAAATTCGTACGTAATTAATTTATTTGCTGTTTTTTTCTTCTCTTATCCGTACATATTAAAAGAAAAAATATTATCGTTTTTTTTTTAAATAAATTAAAATATTAACCTTCAGAACCACTCTTGAAATAAAAATTTATTAAAATGTTGAATAAAAAAATTGACTTAAATGTAATTTAGAGATATATTTTTTTAAATTTAATAAAAAAAATAATAATAACGACGCTGAGTAAAAGAAAGTTATGTAAACTCTTAATAATTTGAAGTATTTTCAAGTCATATTAGCGATTTTTTTTTTTAATTTATTTATTAGTAAATTAATTTTGCCTCTTTCTTGCAAATGATCAAATGGGCCGCCGCCTTACGCTGGCCCAAGCCCAAATTCAAATCCAGAGATGCGAAAAGACATTTTTAACCTTCATTGAAAAAAAAAATAATAAATAAAAACTTTTCACGGGCGGGAGGTCGAAGAAAGGTATAAAATGTAGGCACGACTGGTAATACAGGTTTCCTGCCCTAATTTTCCTGCGTGTCTAGTTTCTGAGAAAGGAGAGAGAGAGGTTAAGACTTGGAAGTGGCGATGGCTGCACCAGATACTGAAGTGGAAGTAGCTTCTTCTTCTCAGATGAAGGTATAATCTTGTTATTTTTCCTCTTTAATGGCAGAAAACGGCCTTTCGGATTCTTTTGCGCCGTCTTTTTCTGCTCCTTTTGTTTCGGGAGGAGGTTTACTGTTGTCTTCGTTTCTTGTGGATTTTATTTGCGCTTTGTTAGATTCTGAGGACATGAGTTGTTTAATCAATGGTGTGATGGTGTTTCGTATTTTTGAATTCTGATATTCTTTCTTGGATTGCAATCGATTATCCTTGGAACGGCAACGCCTTATCCTCTGCTACTGATTTTAAGGAAACTAGCTACTCGGTGTACGCCTTTGAAGATTAGGCAATAGCTCGTTGAAGATATAAGCTTAGTTGGTTTTCTTTATATGTATTTTGGCTTCTTTATTACCCTCGTTTGAACTCAGGGTAGCTTTGAAGTGTTGTTATTGTGGAGAATTGATGGATTTCCTGCTAAAGAAGCCATCTACTTAGAATGTTCTTTGAACTCCAAACTGACAGAAGGATCCATCTAACTAACCCAAATTAAGTTTGGCATTTATCAAGTGCCAGCTTCATTTCTTTTACTTTCCTCGATGAAGTCTCTCCCTCAGACTGTTGAAGAAGCAATCCCTCTCTCAGTGAGTGTCAAAGGAGCGTCAGCATTTGTGTCTCATCTCTCACTTGGTCTCTGTTCCACTTTCCATTCATCACTTCTTCTTAGATTTGAACTCATCCTAAGACTGGTTGTGTGAGATCCCATATTAGTTGGGAGGAGAACGAACCATTCTTTAAAAGGGTGTGAAAATCTCTCCTTAGTAGATGCATTTTAAAAACCCTGATAGACGAAGTCCAAAAAGAACAATATCTGCTAGTGGTGGGCTAGAGTCAGTAAAGGGTGAGTTTCGCTAATTTATATTCATTATCTAACGATAGCAGACATAGTATATTAGTAGGTAAGCATATTTGTTTTCAGATATTTCCTTTTTCTTTACTTATTCATTTTCCCCCTTTCTTATTTATTAAGTTGCTGCAGGTGAATCATATGCATTTGTTGTAAATCAATTATTCCTTGTAATGTGCAGGAAGCATTGATGGATTCCAAAATGGAAGTTTTGCAGGAAAATTATACACGGTAACTTGTATCTCTGTCCGTAGGGAAAAAGTATTAGCAAGAGTATTGAACCACACACTTTGTTACTATGTGAAAGATCCCATTGAAGGTTTTGAAGGAGCTAACCCAACCATAAACTATGTTCTTAGAAGAACTAACCCATTGATATGATACAGAACCATGTGTTCTAAACCACCCTTAGGAGGCTCACCCGCAGCAGCAGCCCCTACGCCCATTGGGAAGGAACATAGATCATACATAGATGCTTTGCAATAATAAGTGACCATATTTGGTATTGGGTTCAGCGAAATGTGACTTTAGTACTCATAATTAATAGAAGTATTCAGTTGACCCATTTCAACAACGGCTTCCATAGCATAGTGGTATTGCGTTCGCTTCGTAAGCGAAAGGTCACGAGTTCAATCCTCGTTGGGAGCTCATCATATTTTTTACGAATTTTGATTATTTTCGTATATTTTTTTAATCAAACTTATTGTGGTTATTTCCGCTATGGCGCTTCAAGTAAGAATGATTGTCCTATGTTATCTTGCATGTTGGGAGCTCATCATATTTTTTACGAATTTTGATTATTTTCGTATACTTTTTTAATAAAACTCATTTGAAGTATTTTCGTATATTTTTTTAATCAAACTTATTGTGGTTATTTCCGCTATGGCGCTTCAAGTAAGAATGATTGTCCTATGTTATCTTGCATGTTGGGAGCTCATCATATTTTTTACGAATTTTGATTATTTTCGTATACTTTTTTAATAAAACTCATTTGAAGTATTGTGGTTATTTCGGCTATGGCGCTTCAAGTAAGAATGATTGTCCTATGCTATCTTGCCTTGTCCTATGTTATCTTGCTTGTGTCGAATACATTTCCTCCCTTCTAAGAAGAATCTCATCTCTCCCAAATGGTTATTTCCGCAATGGCATTTTAAGTAAGAATGATTGTCCTACGTTATCTTGCCCGTGTCGAATACAATTCCTCTCTTCCAAGAAGAATCTCATCTCTCCCAAAAAAAAAAAAAAAAAAAAAAAACCCATCTCAAACAGGTTACATAATTTTAGTTTAAATGGAGATAATGGAGATTTAGGAAGGGAGTGAAAGAAAATTTGCTATTAACTAAACATGGTTGATGTTTGAGAATTACCGAATCCCGGCCCTACCCCACTTATATATATATATTAAAACTAAATCTCAAAATTAACTTTTATTATATGTTTATATTATATAAATATATTTCATTCTTTACTAAGTAAATAAATGTATGTCTAGAATATTATGTGAAATTATAACTATTATTGAATTTTTTATTTTTTAACACATTCCTGTAACAAGCAGAGGTTAAAGTAATGAAACATGTATTAGGACTTTCTTATCTCTTCTGTCTTTGAACCCGAACACAGCCCGATCTAATTCGGTATAAGAAGAAGGGTATGAAGCTTTTTCACTTTAGAATCACATACACAAGTAAAATTCATACAGATTTAGAAGTCGGAGATCTCAGTGTCCCATTTTTCTCCATTTCTCGCACTCTTGCTCTTTCCATCTTCCTTTTCCGCCATTCCTCCAAAGCTGTGTCACCATTCACAAATCGTTCATATCATATTAGCTCAGGCACGGGACGGTGGTCCGTGTGTAAACAGGTCAACCCAACTTTATTTTTTAAAAACAAAATCCACAAACACATGTGAGGTAGGAGATTCAAACCTCTAATCCTTTAGTCAAAAGTATGTACTTAAACGAATTTGAGCTATACCCACTTTTGAAAACTTTGACATATTCGTTTAAGAAGAATAAAAAAATAACCGAAAATGAATCATTAGATCGACTAAATTGGTTGAAACCAGCAAAACTATCCATGTAACAACTCATGCCCACTGCAAATAGATATTGCCCTCTTTCAGCTTTCTCTTCTAAGCTTCTCTCAAAGTTCTGAGAGAGGTTTCCACACCTTTATAAAGAATGTTTCGTTCCCCTCTCTAACCGATGTGGAATCTCACAATCTACCGACTCGAGTTTTAAAAAGCTATCACACTAAACTGTTATACTAATGTTTGATTCTATATTTTATGAAATTAGTCGACCGGGAAGTAAGAGGCTCAAATCCCTCTGCTTCATATGTTGTTGAGCTCAAAATTATGGATTTAATGAAACCGAACCAATTCGGTTGTTCTGATTTTGGCTGTTACAGTGGAGGGTGGAGCTGGGGAGGGAGATGATTTCAGAGCCTAAAAATGGTACCTTTTAAGTTGGAAGCATCATTGAGAGAACGGAAGTCTTTCAATCTCTTAGAAAGATCAATGGCAGCATTCTGCTTGGAGTCTTTCTCTTGTATATCTTCACTTTCATAGTATGCTTCCTGCTGAATTTCCCTTACCTGAATACAATAATGAAATTCAAACATCAATGCAAAAGAAAATTCCAAATATGCAGAGACATCCGGGTGTAAACTAAGCTGAAAATGTAACCGTCCAAGCCCACAAAGATTTTAAAACGCATCTACTAGGGAGAAGTTTCCTCATTCTTATAAATAATGATTTGTTATCCTCTCCAACTGATATGGGATCTCACAATCCACCCCTCTTCGGGGCCCAACGTCCTCACTGGCACAACGCCCGGTGTCTGACTCTGATATCATTTGTAAAATCCCAAACCCACCACTAGCCGATATTGTCCTCTTTGGACTTTTCCTTTCGGACTTCCCTCAAGGTTTTTAAAACACGTGGGAGAGGTTTCTACACTCTTATTAAGAATGTTTCGTTCTCCTCTCCAACCGATGTGGGATCTCACAGAAAAACTTGTTAAACCCAATCATCTCCATTCATTAATTCAATTCATAAAGTTTGCATAGACGATTTTTCAGTCATCGTTGTCGCAGTTCGGTTCGGTTTTTATTTCCTTTGAATTATCATGTCGAATCTGACTCACCTACATCTTAAGCCACTCAAAGGGAGAGATTGAAATTTACTCATGAGACTTATGTCTTATGCTTTGATGGGTTATAGGGTATACTCGAGACGCTTACCCTTTTAATCAGTTCCAATGGCTGCATGGCAAGTCGAATCTCTTCTGATTCCCTGATATATTTCAGTTGATCTGCAGTATGAAATTTCACCCATTATCTAAGTTAATCACCCAAGTGACTGTCAAGAAGTGTAGAGCATAAACAAAGGAGGGCCGAACAATTCAGACAACAATTTTTTTCCATTGAAAAGTTCAGTTAATAAGTACATTTAGACAAACAATATATCCCCTTCAAGCTTAATCATGTTGGAATGGTTGGGAGGGAGTCCTACATTGGCTAATTAATGAAATGATCACAGGTTTATAAGTAAGGAATACATCTCACCGGTATGAAAGCTTTTGGAGAAACCAAAAGAAAAGCCATAAGAGCTTATAGTTTTATAGGTAAGGAGTACATCTCCATGGTATAAGGTCTTTTGGAGAAACCAAAAGCAAAGCCATGAGAGCTTATGGTTTTATAGGTAAGGAGTACATCTCCATGGTATAAGGCCTTTTGGAGGAACCAAAAGCAAAGCCATGAGAGCTTATGCTCAAAGTGGATAATATCCTACCATTGTAGAGAGGTGTGACTGATAGCATGTCTCTCCCAATGTCCCACACCCAAAATCTTCGCTCTATTGGTGCAGGCGATCTCTGTAATAAATGTTAATCAAAACAACGGTTGACGTTGTCATCAAATCCATCACGGCCATCATTCTTAGGAATTGGCTAAATAGGTTTAAGGACCAAATGTATTCCTTACTTATAAACTCATGATCACTCCCTTAATTAGCCAATGTGACTGTAATAGCCGAAGTCCACTACTAGTAGATATTGTCCTCTTTGGCCTTTCCCTTCCGAGCTTCCCATCAAGGTTTTAAAATGCGCCTCCTAGGGAAAGGTTTCCACACTCTTGTAAGAAATGCTTCGTTCCTTCTCCTCTCCAACCAATGTGAGATCTCATAATCACCCCCTTTGGGGCCAATGTCCTCGTTAGCACACCCCCCCGGTGTTTGGCTCTAGTACCATTTGTAACGGCCCAAACCTAATACTAGCATAAATTGTCCTCTTTGGACTTTCCCTTCTGGGGCTTCCTCTCAAGGTTTTAAAACACGTCTGTTAGGGAGAAGTTTCCACACCCTTACAAAGAATGCTTCGTTCTCCTCCCTAACCGATGTGGGATCTCACAATCCACCCCCCATCAAAACCTAGCGTTCTCGCTAACATTCGTTCCCTTATCCAATCGATGTGGGATCTCACAATCAACCCCCCTTCGGAACCCAGCGTTCTCGCTAACATTCGTTCCCTTCTCCAATCGATGTGAGATCTCACAATCCACCCCTTACTCCCTCCCAACCATTCCCAACACTCATATACGCAATTTTTTGTTTTCTTGTAGTTCATGATACCTAAGCCCTCATCTAAGCAATCCACCAACAAGCATAGTCAGTTCAAAATATCACCCTAGCATCTCTGATCGGCGGCACAAACATTCATTAGAATCAGTTTGATGCACTAAAAATCAAACCTAAGAAAACCCCCCATCTAATTCAAATAAACCCCCCAATAAATATTCAGATTACTTCACAATGAATTTGCAGAAATCAGAAAAGCTCTTCACTCCACGATATTCCAAGAACAACAATGAAGAGAAGGAAACGAACCCAAATTAGGATTTGTTGAGGAGGATCTATTGCGGGAAGAGGCAGCAAACAAGAAACCCTGAAGCATAAGAAAAGCCGCCACCAGGTTCAACAAGCACACAGCTACGGTCGCATTCCTAAACGAGAATCTCAACCTCCCTGACTGTTGGGTCTCCATATTCTTCTTCTTCTACAAATACTCTCAATGGATATTCACATCGCCGCCGCAGAACTTGGAAGCAACACCAGAGAATTCCGCCGCAGATGACGGCGATGATCTACAAAATTAAGATGGGTCCGTGCTGATGAACTGGAACAAAAAATCAGTTTGTGGGTAATCAAGCGAAATGTTCCTTATGAAATTGAATTCCAGATTAGAGAAGACGCATTTGAGTTTCAATGAAATTATACTCAACTGCTCTCTTTTCTTCTCATCGGCCTTGTTTTCTTCTTGTAATAAATAAATGCCTTAAATTACTTTGATTAAACGTTGATGTCAAGTGAAAACTACGCTGATTCCTACCACCGCAACTACTTTAAAAAAAATAATAATAATAAGTAAATAAATAAATAAAATACAAAAAAAAAAAAATATATATATATATATATATCATAAATTCATAGAAAAAAGTTAGAAATTTTCATAAATTTTGATGTTGTTTAGGAAGATAAATTTAAAGAAATAATTTTAAATTTCAAGATTTTAAAAACTAAAAATAATTTTGGTATTTTGATGGTTGGATAATTCTTTTTAATTTTATTTTTACAGCTGTAATTTTACAATTTATTTATATATTTTTACAAAAACAATGGGGAAAAGTTGAGCCTTTTCCCCCTTTTATCTAAAACGCAAGCAATAAAACGGATAACGGGTGGCTCCCTCTGAATTTCAGTCAGCCGTAAGCTGAGAGAGTGGCCAACGCCGGAATCTGGTCTCGCCGGCGGCAGGTTTTCATTTCGGTTAGTCTAAAACTTTCTTCTTCTTCTGTTCTCGTTTTGATTCTGTCCATTTCTACATGTGCGTGGTTGGCGATGAACTTCAGGTTCGTTTTCATCTTCTTTCGTCTCTGTTAATCGTCTCACATCTCGTTCTCGATAAGGTTTGTTAGCTTGGTTTGCTATCCCATTGTTCCATGGCTTTCATCCACCCAATGACGAACACTTCTTCATTTGTGGTGCAGAAGAGTTTGGCATTCAAATTATTTTTTGCTCAAGGAGATGCATATGCTTGTAATGTTTTGCCATAGATTGTATAATTAGATAAATTCATAACTTTTCATTACATTGTTAAATTTTCTTCTGTCTTGGTTAGAAATAGAAATGACCTTGTCAATGATCAAATGATCGAACTTAAAGATATGAACGGAGTGCCACGTGATGAGTAACTGAGAACAAGGGAGAGGGATATTGAAAGGATGGAGTAATGAAGTAATGAAAAAGGAAATCATTGCTAGTAGTAACAACTTGTCATGATTCATTGGTTCATATAGAATCCATGTCCTAGGGTCCACCCCAAAACTAAGGGGATACTGACTAAGAGTTGAGTCCTCTCCGAACTGGAGGAGATAGTTGCCCATCATACTGCTCACCAACTTCACTTTCCTCTATGGGAGGCTCGCTCCAGGCAAGTTCGGATCACTCACAATACACGGCTCTACGAAGGAAGGGCTTGGTGTGTTAGTAACGTTTTCAATATGATGATTTTTTTTGTATTTGTTTGATGAGAAATGCGAGACGTAAAAGGAACTCATCTTTTCGATTGGGAAATGCGAATCTCTTTTGTCCACTTTCTCCATCCCCCTCTATCAAAATAAAAAAATGGCAAGCTTGCTTATTCCCATGTTCGATCTCTTCCATCTCTACTTGTCACCTATGTTCAAGAAAGGTTTGGATTCTTTTTGTATATTTTATAGCGGTTAATTGATCGTCAATTGTTAATGTCTTATCTGTCAATTGTTAATGTCTTATCTGTTTTATGTTGGTTTTCTCTCTCTCTCTGTTAGTTGTTTAGATTGTGAATTTAAAGTTGTTTTTCAATTTTCATTGCTTTATCTTATTCTCAAAGCATTTTTTCAGTGTTTGTAACCGATTGATGGTAGAAGAAGATCAGAGACTACAGAAATGGCATTTGTAGGATTGAGATGCATTCGGACCCAACCTTTCTTGCTTCACCCTGCTG
Organism: Cucurbita maxima; assembly: GCF_002738345.1. Lineage (NCBI taxonomy): Eukaryota > Viridiplantae > Streptophyta > Magnoliopsida > Cucurbitales > Cucurbitaceae > Cucurbita > Cucurbita maxima. The sequence continues at coordinate 1,299,828 of NW_019272036.1, read as the reverse complement.
CTTTGTTTACAAAAAGGAGGAGAGTTTTGTATTTCTCTGTGAAATCCTCTCAATCCCAAACAGCAACTCAAGAAAAGCAAAGGCCTATAGCAATTTCACCACATTTTGATAAACAGATTATTGATAGAATCTCCAAGGATTATGAAGCTATTATTGGCATTGAAACCCATGTTCAGCTCTCCACTCTCACCAAGGCCTTCTGCAGCTGCCCTTACAATTATGGTGTTTCACCGAACACGAATATCTGCCCCATCTGCATGGGGCTTCCTGGTGCCTTGCCTGTTTTGAACACAAAAGTGATTGAGTTTGCAGTGAAGTTGGGTCTTGCACTAAACTGCAGTTTGTCTTTCAACTCAAAGTTTGATAGGAAACAGTACTTTTACCCAGATCTTCCCAAGGGCTATCAAATATCTCAGTTTGATATCCCAATTGCGAGTGGCGGTTTTATTGACCTTGATCTTCCTATTGAGTATGGTGGGGGGCATAGGCGGTTTGGTATCACCAGGGTTCACATGGAAGAGGATGCTGGAAAGCTGCTTCACTCTGAAAGTGGAAGCTACTCTCAGGAAATAATTTTGCATCCCTTATCTCATATTTTAGCTATGATCTTGCCAAACATGTATTTCGATCCCATTTTATGGTCAATTTCAATATATCGAGTTCATTATGGTGTGCTTTTATTTGTCCTTGGCTGCTATATTGATTGTTTAAGTTATTTGCAGGTTGACTTGAACAGGGCAGGAGTGCCCTTGCTTGAGATTGTTTCTGAACCTGACATGAGAACTGGGATTGAAGCTGCAGAGTATGCTGCTGAGTTACAGAGGTTGGTTCGATATTTGGGTGTAAGTAATGGAAACATGCAAGAAGGTTCCCTTCGGTGCGATGTGAATGTGTCGGTTCGACCTATTGGGCAGTCACAGTTTGGAACAAAGGTAGCTTAGTTCTCTTACAAGTATTGTTTCTGTGCTGTGACCAGTAATTAGAAGGCACCTAAGGAAGCGTTTCATGATTTAAGTTGGATGGGTGGTTGAAGTTTAACTATTCAACAACGAATGACCACCTACCTTGATTCAATTATTCTAGCACATACAAATCTGACATATGTTTGTGAATTATGCATGTTTTTTTTGTTGATCTATTGATCAAAGATTCCTAAATAATAGTTAGCTGGCGAGCAATTGTGGGGAACGAGGGACTATTTGTGAAGGGTAGACCAAATGTGTGAGATCCCACGTCGGTTGGGGAGGAGAACGAAGCATTCTTTATAAGGGTGTGGAAACCTCTCCCTAGCAAACACGTTTTAAAAACTTTGAGAGGAAGCTCGAAAGGGAAAAGTTCAAAGAGGACAATATCTGCTAGCGGTGAGCTTGGGCCGTTACAAAATGTGTGGGCAAGATAAATTTAGTGGTGAGCAGGAGAAATGCAGGATCTTTGAATTTTCTATCAAGCTCATGTTCTTTCGTACATCTAAGAACCAACTAATGGCAATGTGCAGTTTTATACTATATTTAGTAACATACATTGATTTGCAGGTGGAGATAAAAAACTTGAACTCATTTTCATCCATGAGCAGAGCAATTGATTTTGAGATTTCAAGACAAGTGCTTCTCCATAGTCAAGGCCAAAGTGATCAAATTGTACAGGAAACCAGACTCTGGGAAGAAGGCGCTCAGGTTTATCATACGTTTTTGTACATTCTCCATTGATCATCAGTCATAACTTACAATTATTCTTTATATTCTTGTCCACTCATGTGCTCACCTGTGTACTATTGCTTAGAAAACAATTACAATGAGGAAAAAGGAAGGACTTTCTGATTATCGATATTTTCCAGAACCTGATCTCCCCGAAGTCATTCTCACAAAAGAATATGTTGATAATATCCGTGATTCTTTGCCTGAACTTCCAGAAATGAAGCGTAGAAGATATGAGAGTATGGGCCTGAGCATGCAGGATGTGCTTTTCCTGGCAAACGACATTAGTGTGAGTTTCTTAGAATTTTTATAAGACTTATTACCCCTTGTACAAATTCTTAAAAAACAAGCAAATTTTCGCAACTAGAGGCAAAAAAAGTTTGAGATGAATTAGAAGGAATTACCTTACTCGAACATGGTCTGTTCTATAAGTTGTCTTGTTTGTACTTGATTTCTAAAAATTAGAAGGAAAGACGGTTAGGAATCACAACTCTCCACAATGGTATGATATTGTCCACTTTGAGCATAAGCTCTCATGGCCTTGCTCTGGGCTTCTCCAAAAGGCCTCATACCAATAGAGATCATACCAATAGAGATGTATTCCTTACGTATAAACCCATGATCATTCCCTAAATTAGCCAATGTGGGACTCCCTCCAAACAATCCTCCCCTCGAACAAAGTATACTATACTATAGAGCCTCTCCCTAAGGCCTATGGAGCCCTCGAACAACTTCCCCTTAATCGAGGCTCGACTCCTCTGGAGTCCTCGAACAAAGTACACCCTTTGTTCGACATTTGAGGATTCTATTGACATGACTAAGTTAAGGGCATGACTTTGATACCATGTTAGAAATCATGACTCTCTACAATGGTATGATATTGTCCACTTTTAGCATAAGCTCTCATGGCTTTGCTTTGGGCTTTTCTCAAAAGGTCTCATACCAATGGAGATGTATTCCTTACGTATAAACACATGATCATTCCCTAAATTAGTCAATGTGGGACTCCCTCCAAACAATTTTCAACAATCCTCCCCTGAGGCCTATGGAGCCATCGAACAGCCTCCCCTTAATCGAGGCTCGACTCCTTCTCTGGAGTCCTTAAACAACTCGAACAAAGTTCACCCTTTGTTTGACATTTGAGGATTCTATTGACATGACTAAGTTAAGGGCATGACTCTGATACCATGTTAGGAATCATGACTCTCCACAATGGTATGATATTGTCCACTTTGAACCTAAGCTCTCATGGCTTTGGTTTGGCTTTCCCCAAAAGGTCTCATATCAATGGAGATGTATTCCTTATAAACTCATGATCATTTCGTAAATTAGCCAATGTGGGACTCCCTCCCAACAATCCTCAACAAAAACAAGCCAAAGTACAAATCATGATTCTTTTTAAACCATTGATTAGCATAAATTGGTAGAATACACTTGCTCTGTTTTGAACTTTTGCTGCATGATGTCCTAGGTGGCTGAGTTTTTTGATGCAACTATTGCAAGGGGGGCTGAAGTGAAGCTGGCTGCAAACTGGATAATGGGTGATATTGCAGCCTACATGAAAAATGAGAAGCTAACTATAAATGATATCAAGCTCACTCCAGAAGAGCTTGCTGAATTGATAGCTTCCATAAAAGGTGGTACCATTAGTGGAAAGATCGGGAAAGAGGTAAAATTAATGATTGGTTATAGTCTAAATGTCGACTTCTGTCAGTTTGCATTTTATTGATGTCTTTTCTTTTCTTATGCTGTATAGATCCTTTTCGAGTTGCTAGCTAAAGGTGGAACTGTAAATGGGCTGATTAAAGAAAAGGATTTGGTTCAGGCAAGTTGTTTATTATTAAAGTCCAATTGTGAATTATTTTCAAGCATCCTCCATGTTAAATATTAGTGGAATTGGTTGCTTTTTAGACTTTTAACCGTATCTTTCCAGGTGTGAGATCCCACATCGGTTGGAGAGGAAAACGAAGTATTCTTTATAAGGGTGTGGAAACCTCTCCCTAGTAGACGCATTTTAAAAACCTTGAGGGGAAGCCCAAAGAGGGCAATATCGATGGGCTTGTGCTGATACAAATGGTATTAGAGTCGGACACCGAACGATGTGCTAGCGAGAAAGCTAAGCCTCGAAGGGGGTGGACATGAGGTGGTGTGCTAGTAAGGACGCTGAGCCTCGAAGGGGAGGGGTGGATTATGGGTTCCCACATTGATTGGAGATAGGAACGAGTACCAATGAGGTCGCTGGGCCCCAAAAAAGGTGGATTGTGAGATCCCACATCGGTTAGGGAGGAGAACGAAACATTTTTATAAGGGTATGGAAACCTCTTTTTAGTAGACGCGTATTAAAAACCTTGAGGGGAAGCTTGAAAGGAAAAGGCCAAAGAGGACAATATCTGCTAGCGGTGGGCTTGGATCGTTACAGTTTTGTACTGTTCACAGCCTCTAATTGGTGTAGCCAACACAAACTCTTTTGTAACTACACCACTTACACCATCAACTTAGATAGGAAGGTCTTCTTGCAACTCCTTTCGGTTTTGGGGAAGGGACTCCCCGTCCCTTTGGAGTCGCCAACGAAGTCGTTCTCATTTCTTATTCATAGAAAAGGAAAAAGAATGAAGCCAGTCGATAGCTAGTATACAGTTTACTTGATAACGACAATACGACACAAATAACTAACCGAAACAATGATCATTTCTGGCTATTTTGTACTGGCAGATCGCCGATCCGGCCGAGATAGAGAGAATGGTGGAGAAAGTACTAGCAGAGAATCCAAATCAGCTAGAGCAGTACCGTGGTGGCAAAACCAAGCTGCAAGGCTTTTTTGCTGGCCAGGTGATGAAAGCATCCAAAGGTAAAGCAAATCCAGGGCTTCTAAACAAGATTCTCTTGGAGAAACTAAACGCCAAAAGCTGATGATTTTGTTCAATGAGTACGTCTTCCTTGCTTTGAACTCATCTGATACTGTTCTTCAGTTTGTTCTATCAAGAAGTATGACATTTTCCATGGTTCGATTGTTCGTAGCTACTCGATGATGATTGATAATCATGGATGTTGAAACCCGAGTTGCTCGAGAAGACGCTGACTGTAAAATATTGTAGCGATTTTAGCCTTGTTCCTTCTTCAAGCTCTTCTGATTCACGTTCTATTTTAATCATAATAACTCTAAAATTAAACAAAATTTGTATTCATCAAGATTTGCTCCTATGGGAATCCCTTTTTTTCGTAACGGAGCCTAGGTATCATATACGCCCCCCAAATCAGGAGCTTTGAATACTAGAAGAAAACCTGTCAATGTAGTTCTTGACTAGAGATTAGCTTTACCCTTCCGGTGTCTTTCTTACTTAGTAATGCTCTATCAGACTTCGTAATGCTTTAGCCTTCTATGTTTTCCTTAGAGTAATTCTATGTTGAGTGACATTTTATAATTTTTCTCGAGAGAGCAAAACGTCTTAAAAGACTAGAAATAACTTTATCAACTAAATTTTGTGTGATTTATTTATTTATTAGAAATAACTTTTTAATTCAAATTTATAAAGATATAAAATTTTCATTTTTTTAAAAGTATTTATTACAAAAATTTGAACAATACTAATTATTTAAAAAAAAAACATAAAAAATAGAGTTTTTTTTTATTTTTTTATAAATAAGTATATAATTAAACAAATTAAATGCTCTAATGGGATCTAAAAAACATTAAAATCTATAAATAAAAAATAATCAACAGCACATATAAAAAATAAATATAAGAATATTTTACAAATTAATCCAATTACATTTATAGAAAAATGAAGTAAAAATTTCCTTTCCTTTTTTTTCAATTTAAAGTAAAAAAAAAAAAAAAGAATTATTAGAAAAAAAAAAGGAAAATGGAAAAACAAGTAGAGAGAAAGAATGAGGGATTGTAGTTTGACATTATTGACACTGGCTGGCTGTCTCTGTTTTGTGTTTCCTCCTTTATCCTGTTAGGGTTAAATTTGTCTTTTGACCACCTGCCCACGTTAATAAAGAAAAACGGTTCGTTTTGGTTTGATTTTGATTCGGGTTACTTCATTTAGGTCCACGGGTTAAGCCCGACCCGAAAAGAATTCATGTTCTTCGCGTTTTCAAACGAAGCTCACATTGTCCGCCGATGGGCTCCGACCAACACGGCTACCGCCGGATTTCTTTGGTGTTTTTGGTGATCCGCCGCAGACGATGGAGCATTCGCAGCCGCAAATGTTGCTAAAACAGGAGAACAACCCACCGCCGTCGCTGTGACTACGGTTATGTCGGGGTTCACTCTTCGGAAAGCTCGGCGACTCACCACGATCAAACACCGGCGGGAGCTCCGTCCGCCATCGCTCCAGCTTCGACTGTAAACCCTCAACGCTTTCATTCACGCTCACCCCATCAACGGTCGAGCTCGCATTATCATCAATTTTCTGCATCGCCATTTTCGCAGCCACCTCCGACGGCGAAGGACCGAGCTCCGATTCCGTAAAAAACGCGCCGGCCAAATTCGATTTCCTCGGCGTGGTATAAGTAAATTCGTTATTCTTCGTAAAGGACGATCTCCCCTGCAATGGCGTCGCTCTTCGCGGCGTTTCGTGCATCGGAGTTCCTTTAGCAGTACCGCCGCCACCTGTCAGCCTCCGAGGAGTCCTCAACGGCGTCGCGTACGGCATTTTATCATACCTCGGATTGGGCGTTTCTAGACCAGGATGAATCCGCGGCGAATCGATGAATTCCAGAATCGAAATGGGTTTTTCATAGCCGGAATTGGGTTTGGTTTCCTTTTTGCTCGACGGCGGCGGCTCAATTTTGTAGACTTTATTATTCGCTACATTGAACGGATTCGGTTTCTCTGTTTTCTTCTTATTATAAGCTTCTTCAATCCCCGACCCACTAAGCATTGAACTCGCCTTCTTCGATTTCTCTTTTCGTTTAATTCCGACCGATCCACTGATCATCGAACTCGCTTTCGATCGCCCCTTTTTCTTCGTCTTAGAAATTTCCGATCCATCCACCATAGAACTCGCCTTCGATTTCGTTGTTTTCCCCATAATCTCCGACCCACGAAGCTCCGATCCCATCATGGAGCTCGTATCGCTCTTCGACCTTCTCATCTTCGGCAGCGTCGTCGCCGTCGGAGTCCCATGGCTGCGATTATTATGAAAAGCGTCCTCCTCCCCCATTAGATCCCGGTACCCAATCGCCGAGGTACTCAATTGCGAATACAACGGCATGCTCCTCATCGAGCTATGAAGCAGAGCAACCCCAATATTCAAAATCCCCTGTGGCCGACCAGAGGGCCGCCGTGCTTGAAGTGCCACAAATCGCATTCCGACTTGCGGCTGCTGACTAAATTGGTGGAGACGCGGCTGAGTGGGGATGAGATTCCCGACAAGAATCCGAACAGTTCCGACATGAATGTCTTTAAACCAATGTAAAGCGTAGATCTCGATCATTACCGCGGAGGTGTCGGCGTGCAAGAATTCATCGTCGACGCGGAATACAAACTTGTCGTTCCATGTGGGGTTGTTGTGGCCGTGAGTGTCGACTCGGGTGGATAATTTCCGGTCGGGGTGAACCCAGGCGACGGCGTAGGTCCTCATGGAACGGGAGACGGGAGCCAAATCTTGAGCTGAGATGACATTGAGCTCTAGAAGCTGAAAGGGGTTGAGAATGGACATGGTTGGAGACGGGTGGAGAAAGGTTAGATTGAGGACGGAGAGGAGAGGGACCGGCAGGACGGCGCCGGCAATGGGGAGGAGGGAGGAGGAGAAGGCATTTAAGGTTGAATCAAAGGAAGGCCCATTTGATTTTGGGAATTGTTGGGGAAATCTTTTGTGTTTGGAGGAGAATAAAGAAAAGGTAGGGGAGGCGAAAGGAATGCGGGATTTGGTTTCTTTGATCGGTCAAAGAAATTTTCTCGGGAAATCTTGAGTTTTTTTCTTTTCCCCTGAAATTTTCTCGGGAAAAATTCCAGAGGTTGTTTTGACGTGGCGGGTTTTGATTGGCCACGGGAGTTGTCGGACCATTTTTACACCTTCTTTTTTTATTTATTTATTTATTTATTTATGGTTGGTCTTAAAATGGTGTTTTTAAAGATTAATGGTAATTACAATTTTTAGAATTTTTATTATTATTTTTATTTAGCAAAATGGGCTTAGTTAAATTGGGCTTTATTTTACTCCATAATGGGCTGGGCTTTTTCAGACATCCAAAACCCTAAGCTTTTTTTTTTTTTTTTTTAATTTATTTATTTTTATTTTCGGTTCCATCCGTGAAAAGGTATCAATATCTCTATCAATTGGATCGCGTCAATTTTTCCTTCTACTGCTTCAAGTTCCTTTTCTGTATCCTTTCATGGCGTCTCGAGGTAATAAGCGGCCTTCTGTCACTAATGGTTATGATAATTTAGGCGTCTTGTCTAGGGTTTCCCGGTCTGTCTCCGATTCCCAACTCGTCCAGCGGGCGAAAAGTACGGCTTCTGATGCCGCATTCGTCTCCCAAAAGCTCCTTCGTAGCACCGGTAAAGCTGCGTGGATTGCAGGGACGACTTTTCTCATCTTGGTGGTGCCGCTCATCATTGAAATGGATCGCGAACAGCAGTTCAATGAGCTCGAGATGCAGCAGGCGAGTTTACTTGGTGCTCCAGCCACCGCCTCTCCTAAATGATGATCTACTTGATGGCTTCAGGTTAAGGGTACTCCATGATGTTGTTGCTATTTAGGGTTTTTTATGGGTTTAGGATGGATTTTGATTGCGTACAATGTCGTCGTATCTTTGTTCCTTTGTTTGTGACTGCGGATTAGATGTGACGTTGTTGGCGATTGAGATTTTGGAGAGTTAAGAGTTATGTTGCGAAGTTATATGAATTGAATTCAGAATCAATTCCAAGTTTCTTCTTCTCATAAAGCTCTGGATTGCTTTTGTAAACTTATATTATGATTGTTTCCTTTTTGAGAGAAATTGTTCGATGCCCAGAATTGAAAATTTCTTCTTCTCCGACATTTTTTCAAGCTCTAGTATTGATTGTTTTGCTTCGCTCATCGTCTTCCATGAATTGTCGTTATGAATCGTGTTAGATGCTTCATCTATAAAATGATGCTTCAGATTGAATAGCCATTTTGGTGTTTTATCATGTTCTTATGGCCTTAATTTCAGGTGCCTAGCCTTTGGTAATTAACTGTTAAGTATGACTGCATTTTATCAGGGCTAATATCTTTTCACTATGCAACTTGGAGTTTTTATTTTCCCTCGGATAGGCCATTTGAGTTATTGTTGTTATAAGTTAACTTAAAATTAACAGAACAGCTTTTTAATTCCTCTCCATACTGAGTACTCTACAACCCATCCTTCCTATTTGTTTGTTTCATTTTTAGTCTTTGTTTGCCACTTAGTCCATGTTTCTTTGCATCATTTCTTCATCACTTGGCCCTTTGCATATTTATTCTGGAAGCAAATCCTTGCGGCTTTGAATTGGCATTTAACTCATACGGTGGACTTGGTTACTTTTTTTGGAAGTTGTTCTAAAGATCAGCCTTTCGGCAGGGAAAAGTAAAGTTTTGTATGGAGATGCTTCATTCTACCCTTCTTATGGCATTCATGGCTGATACACAATCCTCCCATATTCGAGGACAGGATACCGTTTCTGATAAGTTCTTTGATCACCTAACTTGTATTGCTCTCTCTTGGTAGCTTCTCTTATTGGCAGTGGAAGTTTTTTTTGTATTTCCCTTTGCATAGTTTGTATTCCTTTGTAGTTTATAGTCTTTGAATGCCACTTCCATTGCCTAAAATGTTTCTTAGTTCTCACTGTTGGAGGCTTCTTTCTGTATATGATTTTGTTGTTTTATCTGGAAAGTCTTTGAATGCCTTTTGAAATTATGGCACCTCTGGTTGTCAGAACATGGGACCATATTTCTTTGTTCAACTCTGATAATCCATAAATGTTCATTGACTGAACAGAAGACAGAGTTCTGTTTGTTTCCCTTTCTTTATTACCTTGTGCAATTTCTAGTCTACTAGTTTGCATCCCTCTGTGTCTCTGCTCTAGAGTTTGTGCAGAAATGGAGCAATTTGGTTGCATTATCGACTGGATTTACTTTTGTTTAGGTATCTGTTTTCTCGTCCAATTGTGTTTCTGCTAAACGTGGCCTGATTTCTTTTCTTTAGTTTCAATTTTGAACTTGTGAGAATGTCTTTGAGAATAGCGTTTTTGAGCAGTACACTTGTAGACTATTGAAGAACATCAAGTGCATTAAGAACAATATTTGCCTCCTTAGGTCCTCAAGTTGTATCTTTTTAAGGAGTTTCTGGTTTCTTTTTACTTTTTAGAGGATGGGAATAAAGATCTTGATGAGAACATATGGTTTCTTCTGCTAAATCACTAAAACTCAACTTGTTAAAGCTCATTTCATCGAAAAGAGTTGAATTCGAAACTCTCCTCCGACATATTGGTTTTTTTTTTTTTCAATAGTTGTAGGTGATTCACATGCCTGACCACCCGGGAAGCTTCTTTTGATATTTAATAGGTCAAATTTCGAAATCAAGCTATTAATTCATCAAAACTCTAACAATTCAATTCAAGCCTAACTTTTTGAATAAGACATCAGTTATCATTACAAAAGTTGATTGTTCGATCTCTCACTGCTACCATTGCTAACCAAACAAAAACCAATGGGAATGAATTGTTTTAAAATTTTCACAAAAAAAAAAAATAATAAATAGATGGACTTTGAAATCTTCTTGAAGAAGGCAGTTATTTTAAAGCATAAAAAGATCTGAGTTATGAGGAGAAAAGAGACAAACACCCATATGGCTATAAAGAAAGCAATAAGATAACAAAAATATTTTTTTAAAAAAAAACATTCTTCCCGTCTCATTCAGTTCTGATATTTCCTTTTTCCTTTATCTTTTTGTTACCTTCCCTTCCTTCCATGCACTGATATTCCTTCCTCTTATCAGCAAGCTTTTCAGACCACAGTACTAAGAACAGTCTTTGTCGACTCAAAAAAATTCCCATCCTCTTTATAAGACAAAGCAAAAGAAAACTAAAGCAATTTGGATTTTGTCTTTCCATTTTTTACTTCAAAAAAAACTTCGACTCTTCCTCTGTATCAATGTCCTGCAGATTATAGAAGATGAACTCGATCAATCAATGGAAGTTTTTGAACCAAAAATGGCAGATATTTGCATCAAACTCATGTTCTTGATGCATACCATCATGTTTCTTCTTCAAACCTCTGATGAAAAGCAAGCAAATTACCATAAATCCCACACCTGCTGCCCCTCCTAATATCACTGCCACTGTCTTCCCTGTGTTTTGCCCCATCCCTGACACCAAATTAAGCCTTTCATATCAATATACTTTCAGAAATCAAGAACACAAGAACACTAGCTCCTTCATTAGCTCTATCAGTTGCAAAAACATGTGTTTTGGTTTGAATTTGATGCATTTCAGATCTAACCCAGGTGCCAAAATGTTCATGGCTGTGTTAGTGTGTGAGCTAAACTGTTATTCACTGAAAGTTTGAGGGTTTTACCTGATGGAGATGAAGAATATGATGAAGAAGAAGAAGAAGATGATGAAGATCTCCTTGGAACTCCATTTGGGTAATAACTATAACTGATAAAGCACTTATACAAATAAACTTGCCCTGAAATTGAGCTTCCACATTCAACCTGAGCTCTTTGCACAGCATGTTTCACGCACTCACCACAATCAGAATCCCCCAAATCTCCTTCACATTGAGCCAACACATACAGAGATTGATAGTTAGTAGTGTAGAATCCATGGCCACTCACCACGCCATTCTCCAACACAGATAACCCTGTGTCCCTCCTCTCTTCAAACCCACTTCCAGCAATGTTCGTAGCCCCACAAGTTTTATACAGCATTTCAAACCCTGATATCTGAGCAAACCCAGGAAACTCATACAGCAAATAGCAGCCTGAGAGATGAACTCTACCTGCAATGGTTTTGCCGCAGAGACTATCGGCTAATTCAGGGAGTTTGCTCACACAGTTGTAGCAATCGGAGTTGCTGAGATCCCCTCGGCATTGGAAGAGGCCGGTAATGGAGGTTTGGGCGGTGCCGGAGGTGGTTTTGAAGAACTTGGAGCCTTTGGCGGATTGTGAAACTAAAGAGCCGAACAAAGCAGCCAGAGCTTGTGAATAAACGCCATTTGGATCTGAGAATCCTTGCTTGGCGCAGCCCTTGTAGATCAATGTGGTGTAATCAGAACCAGATTCAACCAAACAAGAGAGGGAAATGAGGAAGAAGATGATGATGAAAAAGGATTCAAAACCCATCTGGGGTTTGTTCATTAATGTCTCAAGTCATGGGGAGATTTCGATTTCATTGAAGAATTCAGTCGGATTTGAGAGATGGGTTTTGGTTTAATCTGAAGAACAATGGAGGGCTCAGTTCAATTCCTCAAACCAAACCATACCTCTCTGTAAAATGTGCAGATGGGAGAGGAGAGAAGGGAATCTTTTTGCTATTCAGTCCTCGCAAAGGGACAGAGAGAGGAAGCGCTGTGAAACGGAAACTTGGGGAGAAGGAAAAAGTGGAGGGAAATTGGGAATGCCATTTTCTTTTTATTGAGATGGTGAAACTGTGTGAAGCCATTAAAATAATGGAGTTTTATGGTCTCCTTGGAGAGGGAGAACTTACTTTTGGTGTTTGATTATGGGAGTTTTTGTGTTTGGATTGTTTAAATGGCAAAAGGAATCTATAAACATTTGTAGAAATCCACATTCATCTTCCTTGATTGCTTCATTGCTTATTTAAATTTATAAATCAATTTATATTTACCCTTTTTCGGGAACCTGGGATGGTAGAGATTTCAGCTCAGGAGCGGATGTCTTACTGTATAAGCGTATTTTTTTCGAAAACATTTTTTTTCCTGATATAGAAATGGGGTCAGAGATTGGACTATATACTCACCTCCTGTCACCTCCCCACGAAACTTAATCTATAAATACTATATTATAGGGTCATATTAAAAAAATAAATCAGCCAATTTTGAGATTTTAATGGGGATGAGGATGGAGAAGCCCACTCATTCGAAGTGGTTGTAAACTCTATTCAAGTTGCTCAGATCACCAAACCAATCCAATCAACTCTAAACCATGAGTTCGTGAAATAAATCTCCAATTTTCACCAGATATTATTTTGGTCGAGAATGCTCGAACAGCCAGCTCAGAGCCGGCCCAAAGTAGGCCCATATTTAAGTGGGCCCTATTGGCCCATCAAAACAGTAAAAAGATTAGCTTCGTCCGACATTTTGTGTACTAGGAGACTACATATCCCTATCTTCCTTAAATTTTTTTATATTCTTTTTTAGGAAAAATAAATTAATATTTTTTTATAAAAAAAATGTCCACCCTCTCTATTGAAAAAGTCAACCACTTTTTTTTAATTTCAAAATAGATTTTATAATAATGGATATATAAAAAGATGAGATTTCAAAATTTGCAAGCTTTTACAATTTTAATATCTAAAATTGGGTCTTAAACACATTAATCCCCAAAATAATTATATTTACAGTTAAAGATGAGATGAAAAATATTAACTATTTCCTTCTAAACTAATCCAATTCATAACTATGCTTCGATGTATATATTTCGTAGTCGAAGATCACCCCACCACCGTTCTCTTTCCATAATTTCTTACAGCCGTCTGAGATTCATCGCAACACCCATCTGTGAGTGTCTCTATCCTCCACCGACACCCTTCGCTTCCTTCTTTTCTCTTTGATTTCTTCAATCCTGGGGAACCCAAAGTTTGAAGAACACAGAATCATGAAGGTCCAAGCAACCCCAGCTTGAAAGATTATTCGTTTCCCTTTTTTGTTTTGATCTTCATTGACCCAGATGTATGCTATCAAGGACAAGCTCTCCGAGAGGTTCTCCAGCCTCTTCTCTAATCTCACTACCTCGGGATCCCCTAAACCACCGGCGCCTGATTCTCATACTCAGGTTCTTGCGATTGTTTATGATTGTTTTTGGCTTGATTCATATGCTGGAAGGCTTTGAATGCTGGTTAGAGATTGTGTGTCTTGTGATTTTATGGTTTGGCTGGTGATTGGTTTTGTGGGTATTTGGATATTTGGGACCCCGTGAGGGGATTAATGAATTCTTGTAGGGCTAACGTTTGAGTATTTGAGTATTGTTGGGAGAGGAGTCCTTAATTAAGGGGTTGATTATGGGTTTATAAGTAAGGAATGAATCTCCATTGGTATGAGGCCTCTTGGGGAAACCAAAATCAAAGCCATGAGAGTCTATGCTTAAAGTGGACAATATCATACTAATGTGGAGATTCGTAGTTCCTATCAGAGTCATGCCCTTAACTTAGCCATGTCAATAGAATCCTCGAATGTCGAATAAAGGAGTTGTGGGTCTTGAAGGTATAGTCAAAGTGACTCTCAAGTGCCGAACAAAGGGTGTACTTTGTTCAAGGGCTCCAAAGGAGTCGAGCCTCAATTAAGGGGAGGTTGTTCGAAGGCTTCATAGGCCTCAGGGAAAGGCTCTTTGGTATACTTTGTTCGAGGGGAGGATTGTTGAGAACTGTTGGGAGAGGAGTCCCACATCGGCTAATTAAAGAGTTGATCATGGGTTTATAAGTAAGGAATACATCTCCATTGGCATGAGGCCTTTTGGGGAAACCAAAATCAAAGTGGATAATATGATACCATTGTAGAGATTCGTGGTTCCTAACCTTGTTCTGTACTAATATGGTTATTGGTTCGAGTACTTATAGGAAACAAGATGTTTGACCGGAGGAATTATGTTTGAGGTATTTAGGACCTCAGGGTTCATTTTATGGTATTTGATTCACATTTCGCATATATCTTTTAGTACTTGAAGTTTTTTTGGCAGAAGTTTTGTATTGTAACTTTGTAAGTATATGGCTCAAGCTTAGTTACCTCACTTTCCCCACACTCAAATATTAGGCTATAGAACTGCTTGATTGCTGAGCGGTCATTTAGGGGCCTTAGTTGGTGATCCGGGTTGTTTCCCTTTCGACGATGAAGCTTATCCCCCATTGTCTCACTGGCTGACCTTGACCCCTATTATTTTGAGATTATAAAGCTTGTATATGAGTAGAGGTTTCAATCTCAATGTTTCATCTCCTTTTCTTTGATTGATTCATTTGTGAATGTCTTTACCTATTGGCTTGTGACATGGTTTTAGTTATGTAGGCCAGGCCAAAGTCGAAAGGAAGAAAATCACTGTCTTCATATTTATCCTTAGTAATCCCGTCCATACGTGGATCTAAATCAACCGATTCTCACCAAGACACCAATGAAGTTCAGTCTCCCTCGGTTCGGTTTTGCGATGCAAACATTGATTTCCAGGAGGAAGGCCCAGATACCCGTTTAGAATGTACTATACGATGCAAGGCGGAAGAAATATATAGTAAGCGCGATGATGACCCGGCATTTGGAAGGAGCACGTGTAGTTCGAAAGTATTTGAAGAAGCTATGGAGCAGCCCACTCCAAGGAATCCGATATCAGACCTCACAGATACATCCGCTTTTATCTCTGCCGACTTGTATGAATTCCTGGGATGTTGTCTACCCAACATTGTGAAAGGGTGCAAATGGATCTTACTGTACAGGTAGTTCGGCAGAAATATTATAACTTTGAGCTATATCAAATGAAGTATTTTGTTTATATTTGATCTGTGATCTGGTTCGTTTCGTTTCAAATGAAGGGCAGTACAACGAAGCATGGTATATCGCTTCAAACTCTTATTCGCAATAGCCACAATCTTTCTGGCCCTTGTTTACTGGTATGTCGCCCCATGACTGTTTGAGTTTCACTGATGATACAACTTTTAAGCGATAAAATGTGGTTATTTAATCTAGATTGTCGGAGATACACGAGGCGCCATATTTGGTGGTCTTCTAGAATGCCCTTTGAAGCCTACGCCCAAACGAAAATATCAAGTGGGTAGCTTTTTCTTGTCCCTCCATTCCCTTTAAAATGGTTGCATATTCATACGACTTTTGACACTGGAGGAAGTAAAGGAAATTGGCATTTAGAAGTTCTTTTAGCTTCTAAACCGGCCTGCATTTCTTCGCCCTTCTTACTGTAACTTCGATCTAATTTTTATGATTGTCTCTATTTGATAGGGAACCAACCAAACATTTGTTTTCACAACCAAATATGGCGATCCAAGGCTCTTTAGAGCAACTGGTAAATATTCTGTTTTGGCGTGTTCGATGGGGAACTCAGTCATATTGTTAAGTATATCAGTCCTATGTGTTGCGCGTGTTTTGTTCAATTTTTGAAATATATTAGTTTGCCTCATTTATGCACGTGTTACTTTGTTAGTCGGTATGTATGAATACAATGAGGAAATTTCTCGAGGAAATTCATGGTCTCCATTGTTCGTTTCCTCGTGTTTTTCTACCTTTCTTCCACAAAAGCAGCATACATTTCTTCTTGTTTTCCTTTGCTCGAGGGCTTCTTCTTGAAACCATCGATATGTCTGTCGCTTTACCTTTTACAAGGAGCTCGTCTTCACTCGGGATATATTGATAGTCATATTTGTCTCTTTTAAAGTTCCATACTTCCAAGGAGTGTTCACTTGTAGTTTTCCACAATTGGAGCTTTTCTTTGTTCCTCTCATTGGTTTTCGGCTTTTACTTTTGTACTTCCATTGTTTTTCAAAATCGAAAGACTCTCCATCTCTTCCCGGCCAACCTCCGTAAAGAGGCCACGGTTCTATTCCGCTGTTATTTGACAAATTTGTGTTTGTTCCACTGATGCAGGAGCTAACCCCTACTATTATATTTGCTTGAATGATTTACTAGCAATCGGAGGCGGTGGTAGCTTTGCCTTGCGTTTGGACGATGACTTGTGAGTCACTCTGTTTTTTTCCATCAAACTTTTGCCTACCACTCTTGTTATACAGCAAACTTTACTAAGTTGTCTACTTTCATGTAACAAGATTAAATGGAAGTAGTGGACCATGTGACACATTTGATAGCTTATGCTTGGCGCACGACCCAGAGTTCGAGCTGAAAAATGTCGAGGTAAGTTAACTTCTCAAACTTGCATAGCTTGAATATCTACCCATTGAGCAGATGAAAGGTACCGATTCTCAATAAGTCACCTGTCATGATATCGTGTGCTTTACATGATGTAGTATGACATTTTATTTTCCACGTGCCTTGCGATATCTCACGTTGGTTGGGGAGGAGAACGAAACACCCTTTATAAGGGTGTGGAAACCTTTTCCTAGCAGACCCCTTTTAAAGCCTTGAAGGGAAGCCCAAAGAGGACAATATCGGCTAGCGGTAGCCTTGGGCCGTTACATGCCTTGTCATACTATATGTTTAGTAATATAAAGTGAAGGTGATGGCTTTTACATAAGCTTTTGTGGTTTTTGCAGTTGTGGGGTTTCGCTCATGCATCGAGATACTTAACCTGAAGATGTTTTACGGTTCTTTTTATAGTTTGTGCTCGTATTTAATTACTTGTGATTATATTCTTCATTTTTCCTTTTGTTCTTTCAACAATTTTATTGAATATTGAATTAAAAACTATCTATCTCTTAAAGAAGTCTTTTAACTTTCTTTCTTTGTGTAATATCATTCATTGCTTCATCAGATCAACAATTATTGTCTCTTGTTGAGTGTTCATCGAACTAATGTTTATTGGGTTTTGATGCCCTCTTCTGATGTAAACTCTAGATTGTTAATGAAAGTACACGGTATGAATTCTAACTTTTCATGGGGTTCTCCGTCATCCAAGCCACTACAAATCGAATGAAACCCGGTGAAAAAATGAAGCTTGTTGTAATGGAATAGTTCATCGTCAAAAGAAGAACAATGGGTTGTACAAGGGAAGTATCCGGGTTCCCTTGACGAGGCAGACAAAGTGCAGGTATGCATCCGATGATCCGGTTCAACTTGCTAGCCTTAGCATCCGTCTTTACCGAGTGAAAGAAGTTTCAAGAGAGAAGCCTAGAAAGGTTAAACAATTCCAGAAATGGAGGAGTGAAGCGGACTGATAGTTTACGAGGTTCAAGAGCGAAGCTGCTTTACTGAGTTCACTACTTTACCACTCGCCAATAGCAGATAGACAGGTAAGAGCTCTCTCTGTTCTTGATCGTATCGAACTAATATCTGCTGTTTTCTTTTTTTTGGTACTCTTGTTTGCATACTGATAGAAATCGTCCCCCTCCCCCTCAATAACGTGCTTTTCAAAACGGGATTCTCTCATTAGTTTGAAAGCCTTATCAGCTCATTTAGGTCATTGATACGATTTTCGGATGCCTTGAATTACTTTTGCCTAAAGTACCGACGTCGTTATCTGGAAGGACGACGACGATGGAGGGAGGGGAGCAATAGAACAAGAATATGTAGAACTTACTAAACCAAATGCTGACATGATAGGGGCATTTAAAAAGTGAGACAGCCTTTGTAGGCGCTCTGTTCGGGTTCTAATCTTCATTATGGAAACGAGCACACGAGCACGTGATCGAAGAACTCGGGTACCGATCGTAAAAAGACTTGAGTTTTGAATAGCAGAAAATGGATCCATTCAAAGCTTGGAATATGTTTCATCTTTAGTAAAGGCTAGAAATGTACGTTAAGATCTATGGATTGGAACAATATCTCTGAACTGCAAAACAGCATAAGGTTCAAAACATGGAGGAATTTGAGTTAGGAAAGTGAACCACTTCCAAACATTACCCTTTCTCTCTTTATTTATTTTTACTTTAACTAGAAACAATTGGTTCCCCTTTTAGAAGGGAATTTCGTCTCGAAATGTGGAAAATGCTTGAAGATCTACTCGAGAATTTCGAGCTAGTTTGTCGTTATCTTGATTTTGCTTGATTTTGAGTTATGTCTATTAAGTTATGACGTTAGGGAGTTTGTTCTCTTAATTTAAAGTTAATTCGAGAGTTCCATAGGTATCTAAGTAGGAAAGGAATTATGAACGAGAGGGTTTATACACGTATTTACCGATAGTTGTGAATAGATTTGGGCATCGTTGGGTTATGTTATAAGTTTATAGTTGTTTAAGCCATAATCGAAGTGTTCTTAGAATATGTTCTAAATCTTTTATGAAAAGAAATGTTTACGATGTTGATGTTGCTGTCACATATTGTGAATAATGTTTTATACGTGTGAGACCTCATATGTGTGAGATTCATATAGGTATGAATAATGATGCATTTAGTGTCCCTCAGGGTCGGTGCATATGAAATTGATACCAACGAGGCCTAGTGGTTGCGAAATTCGTATGAGTAGGGTGGATTCTGTGTGTGAAAGTGGTACACATCTCGAGCATATGAAAGGAACGGGAGCCCAAGAACGACATGATTCATGTTGCATGTGTTTGCATTTTTCGATTCAAATGATGAGTCCACTTGTTATGTATTTAGAAACCTTTTTCTTAGGGACTGATGATGATTGCTACATGTCATAGTCATACTTAACCAAGGCGTGTTGCTTGTGACTGCATGTTTGATGTCTCGGTCAAGGTTGTCCAGCTTGTGTTGTCCATAACTACATGACTACTGCTCACCAAAATTATATCTAAACACCTACGCAAGCTAAAATACCCAAAATGTATTATAACGAGATGTGATTAGTTGTCAATTCTTTATTTTCGGGTTATATTCTATCAAAGTTGTGGTTGTTGATTATTCGTTCTTAGCCTATAATATTGTTTTCAACGTATTTCCTTCCTCACGTTTTTTATAATGTTTCTCTCAAACATGACTTAAAACTCGATCATATTCTGCGACACATGACTGACTTGTTTGTTGGGTTAGCATAAGAGCTGCACAATTGTTGTCCTATGTAGCGTAGGATAAATACCGCATTTATGCAATTTTTGTGAAATATAAAATATGATCTTGGGATTATTGTTAAAGTTGAATAAATAAAAAAGATTAGGCATAGAATATATTTTATATTCTCAATCAAATCATATCTTATGTCACACATGTTTGTCAAACCAAAGTCAAGGTTCTCTTTCCACTCACCAAACACAATAATGGTAATTAAATTTCCCAAAAAATAAAAATAAAAATTGAGATGATAAAGTGATTAAGATTGCTTTTAGACATCCTTTGAGACATCAAATCTTATCTTCTACTTTTTTTTATTTAAAAAAAAACAATAATATATGGCCAAGTGTCTCATTCTCATTGGTCGAGGAGGTTATTTCATTTTTTTAAGGTTTGAAAGTTATTAAAGAATTTAGCGACAACAATAGTTTTGTATTAAAATTATGATATTTTCTTATTAAATTCATACAAAAAAATGTTAAATTAATTAAAATACTCATGAATTTTGTACTTTATCTTAAAAAATATCTTAAATTAAAAAAAAAAATAGTTTGGAATGAAACTAATATATTTTAAAAAATATTTTTACCATTAATACTTTAAACAAAATAACATTAACACTCTTAACGTTAAAAAAAAAGTTCAAAAAAAATATTTAGTATTAATATATAAGCGAAAATCATCTCTCGACACTTTATATATTATTAGAAAATTAATGAGTATTTTTGGAACACTGTACCAATGTTAAAGAATATTTTTGAACTTTTAAAAAAGGTTTAAAAACTTTTTTTAAATTTTTTAAAAAAGCTGAAGAGTATTAATAAAATTTTTGAAACCATATTTTTAAAAGCCTTTTGAAAATTCAATGATATTTTTTAAACATAATATTAACCGGTTAAATCCAAAAATAATAGTAAAGATATTTATGAATTTTTTTTTTTAGTTTAATATATTTTTTAAATAGAGTTAAAATGTTAGTTTAACATAAAAAAAATAGTACACCAAATGTATAGAATACGAACATTTTTACGAGCAAAACGTCTCGTCCATGAATTAGAGAACAAAAAAGCAACTCGAGCGATGAATTTTCTATTGACTTCCATTATTTTAATAAAATTAAAATACAATAATACATTTATTTCAAGATTGTTTTGACCTTAGAAAGTTGACTGGTTTAAAATATAAACCAAAATATGAATTTAGTTTAAAAGAATTAAAAGTATATTTGTAAGACAAAAGGTGTCCACGTGTCATGGGAGGTAAAAATTACAACGTTAAACCAAGATATAGATTGGCCCACCGCGACCATCGGGTTGACCAGTCGTTGAATGCCAGGCTGACGGCGCACGGACATCCCTACACTTAGAAAAATAACAACTTTCCTTCTCTCTCTAACTTTCTCTCTCTAGAAACCAAAAAAATCACACACAGGCACACAGACAGGACATTTCTCCTTGTTTTTTACTATAAAACTCTGTGTCTGTTTTATCCTGTTTGGCTTCCCATGGAGATTTGTTTTTTGTGTTCTTTGTATTTCTTCTTCCATTTCACTTAAACTTCTTCTTTGATGCACCAAAATCCACTGTTTTTCTCTTCTTTTGCATTTTAGAAACAACCCCTTTTGGTTCATTCTACTCCAGCCATGTTACAGGACGCCGGCCGCCGCTCTGTGTCGGAGCAGATCCTCCCCATTGTAATCTTCTTACCCTTTTTTTATCTATTTTTGTATGATATTCGTGAGGGTTCGAGTCAGCTTCCTCGATCGTCGTCTCCTTTTTCATGAATGCCCATAAGGTATATGACAAAATTCCCAACTGCCCTTTTTAGTTCTTCGTGCTTGAGAAATGGGTACTATTTCTTTCTTTGAGAAACATGTGGTTGGGAATCACGACTCTCCACAGTAGTATGATATTGGCTCTCGTAGTTTTGTTTTTTGTTTTTTTGATATGCCTCGTATCAATAGAGATACATTGGATCATCCATTTAATTAGCCAATGTGGGACTCCCTCCCAACATTCTCCCCTCGAACAGTACATCATAGAGCCTCCCCTAAGACCCTATGTAGCCCTCGAATCGCCTCCCGCCTCCCTTTAATCGATGCTCGACTCCTTTTTTTGGAGTCCTTAAACAAATGACACCATAGAGCCTCCCCTGAGGTCCTATGTAGCCCTCAAACCTCCTCCCACCTCCTCTTAATCGAGACTCGACTCCTTTCTCTAGAGCCTCGAACAAAGTACACTCTTTATTCAACCTTTGAGTAACTTTTAACTACACCTTTGAGACTAGCAACTTAAGTACATTGCTATGATACTACATTAGGAATCATGATTCTCTACAATGATATGATATTGTCCACTTTGAGTATTAACTCTCGTGGCTTTGCCTTTGGTTTCCTCAAGAGACGTCAGATGGAGATGTATTCTTTACTTATAAACTCATGATCTTAGTCGACATGGGACTCCCTCCCAACAATCCTCGCGTGGCTTAAATGTTCTTGTTATATCATTTCCGGGGTTTGATTCTTGTTCCTTGTGTTTAAGATAAATGAGAGAGAAAATGAAAGTGGGTTTTAAATTCTCTTTGTTTGTCCAAACTTAGAACATTTGCCACTAATCCGACCATATTTAGTATTCCATTAGCTTCTTGCTTTTCCGTCACACGAGCATAAATGCATATCATTTTCAACTTTGCACAACAAACATGCAGCATTAGAGACCATTCCTTCCTTTTGAAGAGTAACTTCATGTGTTTGTGTGCGCTTTATAATTCTCATCTTCTGGTTCTAATATGAAGAGTCGTGCTTCTTTCTTGTTTGAAGCAAACGTCGATTTCTACACGATCGTCATCCCTAAGAACATATCGGTTGTTATATCAGAACACCCTCTTGTTCTTGTTTTGATCCGTTTCGTTTCTGAAATGGTTTCTATTTGTAGTTTTGGTATGTGTTCATGGTGTTGATGTTGCCTTTTGATGGTGTCTTTCTCAGGAAGAAATCTCGAGTCCAATCAATGCACAAATGTTTGATTTCTGTGACCCCGAGCTGTTCTCGGAGACGCTTCAGAACTCCGAGTTCAATTCTACCTCAAATTGTTGTTACGACAAGAATTCATCATGTGTTACCAATGTGTCTCATTCTCCAGAAACAGATAACAATGGCAATGGTAATGGCAATAACGTTGCGACGGCGGCTGCGTCGTTTATACCTGTTAACAACGCATCGGCCGCTACAACTAACATAGCAGCCAACAGTATCTTTGATTCCCAAGAAGAACTTGACAATGACATCTCTGCTTCCATAGACTTCTCTCCATCAGCTTCCTTTTCAATCCCTCAATATCTCAGCAGCATCCATCCAGGCCAGTTTGATGTTCCTCAAGTGCAGTCCCAGCTACCATTAGTAGATCCCATGACTGAGGGGCTTATGCAGTGTCCTATGCCTCCTGTTGCAACTCTCCTCGACAAGGATCTACCGTCGATCTACGTTGATGATTGCTTGTCTTCCATGACATCCTACATGCCACTGAACCCTTCTTCCCCGTCGTGCTCGTTCGTCGGAGCAACCATGACAAACTATCTGCCTGCTGCATCGATGAACCCC
Organism: Cucurbita maxima; assembly: GCF_002738345.1. Lineage (NCBI taxonomy): Eukaryota > Viridiplantae > Streptophyta > Magnoliopsida > Cucurbitales > Cucurbitaceae > Cucurbita > Cucurbita maxima. The sequence continues at coordinate 1,276,733 of NW_019272036.1, read as the reverse complement.
GCTGCATCGTCGGTCGAAAGCTGTGGAATGTTCTCTCTACTCGGAACGGAATTGCAATCGCATGACCTCGATTATCAGGGAGACAACTGTGGAGTCTACAGCCAAGACTATATGCAAGGGACTTTCCATCCACCAGACCTTCAGGTACTTAACTAAATCCGGGTACGAATATGGATCTCCACAATGGTATGATATTGTCCATTTTGAGCATCAGCTCCACGCTTTACTTTTAGTTTCCCCAAAAGGCCTCTATCAATAGAGATGTATTTCTTAGTTATAAACTCATGATTATTCCCTTAATTAGCAAACGTGGGACCCCCTCCCAACAATCTTCACCAATCCTCCCATCGAACAAAGTACACTATAAAGTCTCCCCTAAGGCCTATAGATCCCTCGAATAACCTCCCCTTAATCGAGACTAGACTCCGTCTTTGGAGTCCTCGAACAAAGTACATCCTTTGTTCAACATTGAGTCACTTTTGACTACACCTTCGAGGCTCACAACTTCTATGTCCGACATTTGAGAATTCTATTGACATCGCTAAGTTAAGGGCATGGCTTGATATGATGTCAGGAATCATAGATCTTCACATTGGTATGATATTGTTCACTTTGAGCATAAGCTCTCATGGTTTTACTTTGGGCTTCCCCAAAAGGGCTCATACTAATAGAAATGTATTCCTTACTTATAAACCTATGATCATTCCCTAAATTAGCCAACGTGAGACTCTCCCTCCAACAATCCTCCTCTCGAACAAAGTACACTATAGAGCCTCCCCTAAGGCCTATGAAACCCCTCGAACAACCTCCCCTCAATCGAGGCTCGACTCATTCTCTAGGTTCTCGAACAAACTACACCCTTTGTTCGACGCTTACGTCACTTTTGACTACACCTTCGAGACTCACAACTTATTTGTTCGACATTTGAGGATTCTATTGACATGGTTAAGTTAAGGGCATGGCTCAATACCATGTCAGAAGTCACAACCCTCTACAATGGTATGATATAGTCAACTTCGAGTATAAGCTCTCGTGGTTTTGCTTTGGGATCCCCAAAAAGCCTCGTACCTTAAATTAGTCAACTCCTTCGAACAATCCTCAACAAATGAATGTTACGACAACGATGAGCTAAACAATCCAATACATTTTGTTGCATATAAGGTGGTAAACAATGAGAGGATACAAGTGGGAGGTGGAGGTGGGGCAATGAAGTGCACAGGCATAGCATCAGAGCTCTCAAGCTTGAAGGACAGTAGCTTCAAAGTGGGAAAGCTGTCAGTGGAAGAGAGGAAGGAGAAGATTCATAGGTACATGAAGAAAAGGAACGAGAGGAACTTCAGCAAGAAAATAAAGGTCTATTCTCAATCTTTCTCTCTTATGTCTTTCTGTTTATGATCAAACTCGAGACGTCGCTGACGGTGGGAATCGAAATGATCGACAGTATGCATGTCGGAAAACGTTAGCGGATAGCCGACCACGGGTTCGGGGACGGTTTGCAAAGAACGACGAATTGGCAGAGACTCAAAGGGCAGGTGGTAGCAACCATGAAAGAGAAGAAGAAGTAAAGGTCCTGAACTTTGAGCCAATTGTATTGAACTAAATTGATATAAATCAATGGCTTGCGTGTGTTTGCAGGTAGTGGTGAAGGAAGAAGATAGCTTGGTTGATTCCTCTGATATCTTTGCTCATATCACTGGTGTCAACTCCTTCAAATGCAACTATCCAATCCAGTCATGGATTTGATTATTAAAAAATTAAATAAAATCATTAAAAAATAAATAAAAATAAAATTAAAATTAAAAAAATTAAAAATTAAAAAAGAGGAAAAAACTACAATTTTGCAGGACCCAAATGAATAAATATTTGTGGTATGAAGTAGAAAGAGATAGTGAAGAAGGGCCATAAATAGAAATAAGTTTGAGTGAGGCCCCACTTAGCAATCAAACTTAGAGATCTTTTGTTGATCAATTTGATCAATTTGTAGATATATTATCAACAAATTTCAAAATCCTTGATTTGTAAATGTTAGGGTTTTTTGCCCTCATAAACTTGCTATAATTAATATAATACATTTTCAAATTTAATTTTAAAGTTGCTTCCGAGATATTTTAAGAGTGTGTGTAGGTTGAGTCTGAATAAATATTTTTGACTAACCAGAGATTTTCGGGTTGGTTGGGTTGGTAGCTCGAGCAGTTTGAATAGAGTTCACAACCCAACTTTACCCATCTCTTTATTTTTCAGATTATGTTGGATTGAGCTGTCCGTCTATTTTTTTTAGTTGTTTTAAAAAAATATACTTATCTATGTCATATTAATAATTAAAATTTCATAAAACTTGAATATTAGACATTTATAAATCACAACGCATTCCTAATATCGATTACAAATATGAAATATTCTTAATTTTTTAAGCGGTGACTCTTTTTTTTTTTTTTTTTAATTGGTCAATTGGTCAGTTGACTTATAAAAAAATTTCAACTTGTTGATTTTTCGATTTTTAGAAAATTCAACGCAAATTGAACCGAACAAAAAATCTAATTTAACAAAAACATTATAAGTAACCTTAAAAAACATACCCATTATGGTCTTAATATTAAGCTTAATTTCAATTATTTTAATTAATTTATGTGTTCGTGTCGTTTTTAAAAAATCCTATAATTTTTATTTTATTATACATGCATATTCTTAATGAAAATTAAATAATTCTAAATTTTAAATTTTCAAATTAAATAATACATAAAATAAAAATATATATTGCATTAAGCCAATAATTTAAGACTTATTTGTGATAGCCAAAATAATTAATACATAATTTTATTCATAGTGGGCCCCATTAGGAAGGAAGAGATACAGAAATAAACCCTAGATCCCATCTTTATATAAATCGCTGCTTAACCCTAATTTCCTCTCAGTTTCTCGTTTCAGCCGGCAAAAATGTCGAAGCGAGGTAAGCAAATCCTCGTTCCCATTCTATTTATTCTTTGCAGCTTAGTCATCTAGGCTTTAGTTTTTTGATTTTTGGTTCTTCTGCTCTATGTTTTCACCGCAAGATTATGCTCTACTTTCATATGCATCGATAAGATCTGTTTTTGCGCGTTTTTACGACCTACAATTTGTTAGTGGAGATTTATTGAACTTTGGGGAAGAGATGTCGATATTATGTGTGTGAGGTCTGGAATGTGTATGATTGATGTGTTTCTTGTTGGTCAGGGCGCGGAGGTTCTGCAGGTAACAAGTTTAGGATGTCACTGGGTCTGCCGGTAGCGGCGACAGTGAACTGTGCCGACAACACTGGAGCTAAGAACCTGTACATCATCTCAGTGAAGGGTATCAAGGGCCGTTTGAACAGGTTGCCATCGGCTTGTGTTGGAGACATGGTTATGGCCACTGTCAAAAAGGGGAAGCCCGATCTCCGGAAGAAGGTCCTTCCTGCTGTCATTGTTAGGCAGCGCAAGCCATGGAGGCGAAAGGATGGAGTTTTCATGTACTTCGAAGGTATATATGTTTTTTATTTTTTGTGTTTCGGAAACCAATATGATACACGAACTTTGATCTGGAATTGTGTTTTCCTGTTCACGTTTGCTATCTATCACACGAGAGAAACAATTTATATTTTTAGGGTTGACGTTTGCCACTTGATCATTCCCGGATGATTGCGTCTAATTGAATTTTATTTGTCTTTGGGCCTTTTGTTATTAACTGTTATCCTTGCTGTTATGGGGTTGCTTGCATTGTTCAAACATGATAATTCCATGATTAACGGTTCTACTGAAGCCAGATACATCCACTGTTAGTGAATTTAGTTTTGAGTTTCTTAGATGTTTATTTAGTATTCATTAAGGTTGTACGTTTTACTGGGGTCAAATAGCCAAATAGGGTCATTTAAAAAAAAAGGAATAACTTCGAAAAACTCTCAATAAAACCTATTTGGTAAAATAAGCCGTGTGTGCGTGTTTTGTCTTCATGGACTCACTATCAATGCGTCCCTAATATGAAATTAACAGAAAGCAACCTATTGTAATGGTATCCTCCATTTAGACCCATCTAGCTTCCAGGCATAAGTCAGGTATCCTCCTTATTATAATGGTTGATACAGTTACGAGTCTGGTAAAATGACAGTGTCCATCGTTGCAGATACGTTGAAGCTTCCATACTCATATCAGCTCCGTGTGGACAGTACACTGATTTAGTTTATAATACTTCCATCCTTGATCTCATCGTTGCCAGTTAGCACAAGATCATCTTCCCTAAACTGCTGATTCATCCGTATAGAAATTTTGTTTAAAGTGTTTCTTTAAGTACTATTTTCTGATTTCAAATATAATATTTTTTGCAGATAATGCTGGAGTGATTGTGAACCCGAAAGGAGAAATGAAAGGTATGATTCATTCATCAGGAAAAAGAGATGCACATTTTCCCTTTTCCTTTAGTTTTTAACCCTTTACAGGTTATCATGTTGGTTTATTGCTGCTCTGCTGTTACAGGTTCGGCAATTACGGGTCCTATTGGAAAGGAGTGTGCGGATCTATGGCCTAGGATTGCAAGTGCAGCCAATGCTATCGTTTAATTTTGTTTTTAAGTTTCAATCTTCTCGATTCTGTGGTCAGTTGTAATCATTTTTGACATCCTAGTGTTTCTTATAGTACTAATCTATTACCTTTTTGGATGGGATCTTTCTAAAACAATGAATTAGATGTTGAGTTGATAAGAATTTTTTAGAATTTGTCTCGAATGTTTCCAACAGTTCATAAATAGCTATCATCTCATGTTATTTTGCCCTTACAAGCTTGTGGGTTGATAGAATATGTTTAGGATTCGCGTTCAAGATAACTCGAGATAGCATCTCGGCTATAACCCTCAAGGTTTTAGAACGTTGTTATATGTTGAGTTTTCTCCAGGCTTCCCCTACTTGAGGTTAGGGGGAGGTTTTTTTACACCCTTCTAAAGAATATATTTTTTTAATTTTATAATAGGAATTGTGGGAAAGAATATATATATATATTTTTTATATACAGCATTAATAATTAGTTTTTAAGTGATCTATTTAGGGTTTAGCTCAGCTCACAAGTTTTTAAGTTTATGCCTCAAATTCTTAAAAAATTTTATTTGTGTACGTAAAAAAATTCTAAAATTAAACAGAATTCTGTTTGTAATTTTACAAAATTTATAGCGACGAAATATAGTACTCTATCCCTTAAATAAGCTTTTATTACTTGTGAATTATGAATAAAATTCTTTAAATAGGTTTTTTTTAAAAAAAAATTCAAACTTAAAATATCCAATGTAAACTCTCAAAATTTAAAAAATAGTTTAATAAGATTGAATTATCTAACTTTTAAAATAATAATTAGTGTCTTATTCAATAAACGTAGCCGAAACCAAACCGTAAAAATATTACTGTTAGTATAAAAATCTTTAAATTTATATTAGAAGGCAGTAAATTTAGAAATTAGTAAGTTAAATTGTTATTTTCCTTATTTAGAGAAAAAATTAGTAAGTTAAATTGTTATTTTCCTTATTTAGAGAGAAAAAAAACTCTAATTTTTCATATTTTCTAATTAATGGTAGCCTTTTTCTGTTTTTTTGTTATTTTTTTTTTATTTTCCAATAATTTTACGGGCCTCGGGTCGGGGTTTAGAAGAGTTTTGGGCCTAGGGCTTTAGTCAAAAGCTGGATTCAGTATCCGCCCATCGAATTCGAGAAGGTGAGTTGTTCTACAGCAAAACCCAATCGATCAAGCTTAAAGCCTAAAGCTTCGTCAGTGATTTTCCTGCCCCCTAGTTCCTCCGAGAAAAAAGAGGTATTTTTCAACACAAGATATGGCCGGTGAGGTAGCGGTAGAGGGTGCTGCGGCGGCGACTGAAGTACCCGATTCCAATCAGCAGTCCCACAAATTAGAGAGAAAATGGACCTTTTGGTTTGATAATCAGTCGCGGCCGAAGCAAGGCGCCGCTTGGGGCTCCTCTCTGCGCAAGGTCTATACCTTCGACACCGTCGAGGAATTTTGGTGGTACGTTCTTGGATCCTTCTCTGTGTTGATGTTTAGATTTGGCCTTTTTCCCCTTCTGTAGATATTCTCTTTTGCTAGATTAGGGCATAGCTCTTTTGGATTTTAACTAACGAGTCGTGTATTGAAGAGAATTATTTGTCATGTATGCGTATTTGATTTGATTCTCTACGGTGTGGGGGTTGCGTTTCATTTTTCTTTGAAGTCGAACCACGGTTTTGGACGAGGTGATTGGACAAGAGCAATAGACCAGATTTGTTATTTTTACGATTTATGATTTCGACTATTCTGCAGTTTGTACGATCAGATACCCAAGCCGAGCAAGTTGCCGGCGAATGCAGATTTTCACTTGTTCAAATCTGGAGTTGAGCCGAAATGGGAAGATCCTGAGTGCGCTAATGGAGGAAAATGGACTGTCACGAGCAGTAGAAAGGCTAACCTTGATAGCATGTGGCTGGAAACGGTATAGAAATCGTCGAATAATTTTATGCTGAAGTTGTTTATTGTATGCCTCATGAGTTTGTGGTAATTGCTTGCTTTAATATGATCGAAATCTGCCTTGTTTTCTTCCATTGCTAGTTGATGGCTTTAATTGGGGAACAATTCGAGGAGTCTGATGAGATTTGTGGCGTCGTTGCCAGTGTGCGCCAGAGGCAGGACAAACTTGCATTATGGACAAAGAATGCAACAAATGAGGCTGCTCAGGTTTGCCTCCTTTTATTGATTTTTTATATAATAGTGAAACCTGTCTTCTATGAGATTATTGGGAACAAACCTGTCTTCTCTGAGGTTTTGGTTTGGTTCTTTCTGCTGTTTATGATCCTTTTTGAGATCTTATTCGACGTTCTTGAAGTTTTTGAGAGAGATCATGTTTTCTGCTTATAGGAAAATTATCTTCGCTTATTCCGTAAACGTTTAGTTGTTGTTGTGAATGTGCGGATTACTAAATGTGTAGCTCCTCTTGTTTGCTTTATTTTGGCCTCTTTTGGGCTGATCTTTCTTGCAGTGCTTTCCTTTGTTTGCTCTATGAATCATGTCTTTCTCTATTTCATTCATGCACTCATGCTAAGTATTCCAGTACAAAATGTTACTGCATCGTTTTACATTTGTTCTTAGAATTTGTCTATTCATTAGATTGCTTGCCATTGCATTTATAACATATTACCTTTATCTTAAATCAAATGCAATTTATTAGGTGACGTTTAGAACCCAAGTTTAACCTCAATAAGCAAGGGACTAGGGAGGGCCTAGGGCAATTCGGCTTTGACTTACTCAATTGATTTTGGATGTATCAAAGAATCTTACCTGCTGCATTCCTTCTCTTTGTTATTATGCAAGTTGAATTGTTAAGCAAAGATGCCTTTAGTGAATACGAGCCAACTAGCTTTGCACTTTTTCTTCAGTATGTTTCAAGTTGTAACTTGTTTCAAGATCTCTGGTTAGACAGTTTGCAAATATTGAGAGTATAGTAGATGTCGAAAATATATTTTGTATCATTATTACTTTTGACATGGTGAATTCAGTCCCCTGACATACCGCCCCTTAAAGCTTCTAAGCAAAGTTCTAAAGACTATGGCTTACTCTGTTGCTTTTCATCATTTGGTGCAGATGAGCCTTGGTAGGAAATGGAAGGAGATCATCGACGTCACCGACAAGATATCCTTCAGCTTTCATGTAAGCATCAGTTTTGTGGTCATCAACATTTTCTCCCGTTCCCCTCATTTTGTCTATTAAATCTCTCTGTTTTGGTTGGCTGTAGGAGGACTTGAGGAGGGAAAAGTCGGCTAAATCTCGATACAGTGTCTGATCATCAACTAGATCATGTTGCCGTGCTAAATTTTGAGGAAAATACTAAAATTGTTATTTCGACATACTTGTCATTGTTGTTATATTTCCTTCTTTTGTTGGCTTTGTTTTCGGATCCAAGACAATCGATTCAGATCTTCCATGCTTTGAATGCCAGAATTTTACTTCAATTTATTTGTTGGAACATACCCATCTAGAAGTGAAGCAATATACTGAAATTATTGTATTGTATGATTTATGGGGAGGAGGGCTGTCTCATTAGGTTGAATATTTTGATTTGTTCTTTTTACTGCTTTGCCAGAATTACAGAAGAATGAAGCACTGCCTGTGTCTAAAGAGTGAGTTTTAAGAAAGTAACATTACAGCTGATGAACTGAAGCAAATGGAAAGCAGGAGAGCATACGAAGAAGAAGAAGAAGAAGAAGAAGGAGAAGAGCAGAGATGATATCTCTCAGGCAAGGAATCCAAGTCTTTCTCCATTCTTCTTTGCTAGCCTGATTAATCCTTGTCTTTGCTTTCCATCTGCTCCAATTGACTTGCAAAACTCTGTGATTACCTGAGAAACAACAGAATTCAGGAAAACTAGATGTGTTTGATGATTATTTGGTTACATTACTATCGAAGTAGGACGGTTTGAAAACCTAGATGTGTCGAATCTGATGATTATTTGGTTCTTGGTTATTGAAAATTTTGGACCTTTGTTTCTTCTTGATATAAAGTTTGAAATGATCTAAGTGAGAGATTAAGGGGGAAAAAGATGCATTACCTGAGAATGCAAGGCAATTGCTTTGCCTCTAAGCTGATTGAAGCGCTTCTTGCCGATGAGATTCCGAGTAACTACAACCAATGGCGCAAAAACCCCTTTACCCTCATTGACGTTCTTCATCATCGGCCGGAACCTCACCGCCTTCCCCATGCTCACTTGCACTGCAGCCGGCTTCACCGCCAGCAGCAGCGCGTAGTCCTCTCCGGCCACGGAAAAACCCCATCCTCCAGGAAAAGAAGAAGAACAGGACAATCCAGTTGCAGAAATGGAAGTGGACGCCATGGAAACAGCTTCTTCCTCTTCTTTCTCTGGTACAATTCCAACTCCTTGCCCCTCTGCTTCTCCGTTTGATGGTTGGATGTAAAATGTGGGTGAGGAAATTGGCGAGTGAGAGGGGGATTGTGAGCCACACACCGCGTTAGGGTTTTGGCGTTTAGTTTGAAAAGCAGAGATGTGAATGTGAATTGTTCATGCGATTGCTTCAATGGTCCATAATTTGGGAAGAATTATGAGGTGGTTGAACTGTATTGGTGTGTTTGCTTCGGCAACGGGGCCCTGTCTGCTGCTAATCTTTATCAGCGTGGCTCCATATCCGCCGCGAAGAAGACGAAGCCACCCCTATTTCACAATCTCTTCCTCTCATTATTATTATTATTATTATTATTATTAATCTTAGATTTAAAAAGAAAGAAAACACCTATTTTACCTTAGAATTAAATTTAGTTCCATTTTCAATTCCATTTTTTTTATTAATAAATAAATCATTTTTCTCCTTATTTCGCTCATGGCGGTTGCTATAATATTTTCTTGAGCTTAAATGTTATTTATTTATTTATTTATTATTATTTAAATATATATAATTTTACACGTTTTTAAACTTTTTAAGAGCTTTAAAATACTAATGTACACCTTTTTTTAATGAGCTGGTTTGAATAGACTTTAAAAATGATTTATCAATATTAAAATGATAATTAGTTTCGATATTATAGTCTAATTTTTACTAAATTTTGCTAATTTGCTTAATAATTTTAACAATTTTTTTTTCGCAAAAATAAGTTTGACAAGTATAAACTAACTATTAAATAACTTTATCAAAATTCATAATTTTTTTTTAAAAAACTCACTATTATTTTTTTTTCTAAAATTCTATAAATTTTATATTGTATGCATATTTTATAATTCATTGCATAAAAAAAATTTAAGGATTTACTTTTAGAATTTTAGAGTCCATTTTTACTTAAATTTATAATTGAGGTTGTATTAATGCATTGTCTTAGCATTATTTAATATCCAAACAAATTATTATTATTATTATTATTATTATAATATTGAAAAGAAAAAAATAGACAACTTATTTTAGGCTTTACATTCATTTCCATAATTATGTTTTTGTAGCTTCTAAGTTCCTTTACCTCACAAATTATGCTTAAATTATAAGGAATGGAGCTTAAAAAAAATCCAATAATTAAAAAAAAAACAAAATAATTTAAAAAAAAATCACTTCATCTATGAAATTGAATCGTTCTTCTAAGCATTTCATTCATCAAGCTTGTTTTTGTTGAGCGGATTGAAGCTTCAGGGTCAACGATCGGCCAGCTCGGTCTTCCCAAGGGAAGAATTCGAGAGCAAACGATGAACCCATCAACAAAATGAATCGAATTCTTCAACAAAATCAATAGCCCTTTCAATGGCGTCATTAGCAGCGCATCTCTCCGCCGCCCTCTTCCTCGTTCCCATAGGCGTTCGTCGGCTACTCTGTTCTTCCTCTGTTTACATCGACAACCCATCGCTTTACCGATCAAGAACATGGTACTTATCCGAACCCAAATGGAAAAATTTCGATTTATATTCTCTGGTCCTCCTCCTCCCCATTGCCGCCTTCTCTGAAATCTTCCTTTTCCTTGCATTTTCCGGGAACCCCACTTACAAATTTGCATTTTCCCACCAATCAATGGCCATTTTCTTCTTCTGGGCACTCACGATTCTCATTATTTTGCGGGAAAATTTCGACCCTCTTCTTGTAAGTGAGAGTTTCATCTTCGTTTTCGCTGGAATCGCTTTTCTCATTGAGTATTCAGTGATTGGCAATGGTATTACTGGTCTTGGTGGCGCTTTTTATAACTTATCTAGCGGATTAGCCCTTCTTTGTGCTTGTTGTTGCATGTATTTGTCTATGAAACCCGCTTCATTTTTCGCTGAATTTCTACTTTCTTCTGGCTTAACGTTTAAGGGTACATGGATGTTCCAAATTGGGATGTCTTTGTATACCGATGCGTTTGCTTTGAAGGGTTGTCGTGCAATATTGCCTGCTACCGAAGATGCTTTTGTTCAATGTGATCTTGAGGAGGATCAGATGAGGGGCATTGCTTTGATGAACTTGATATTCATTGGCCATGCTTTTTTGGTTTTGATCTTGGGTTTAGGCTTGTTTGGTTTGTTGTCTAGCAACAAGATTTTTAGGTGCCGCGAGGGGAGCGGCCCTTTGTTGGCTGAGTTTGGACAAGAAACCATGTTGAGTTCATCGTCTCCTGAGATTGAGATGGAGTGAAATTGTGTGGCTTCTCATTCATTACTGTATCTTTACACATTATAGTGGAGAAAAAATGGATTTGTTCTTTCATATTGTGGCTTTGGCGTATAGTAAATGTTCATAAGTTCTTGTTCTTATATCTTCTTTTTGATGTTTTGATCATTAGAGAAATGAAGTAGATTAGTTTGCCTGCTGTTTAGTGTGAAGAAAGTCTTCATCAAAGACACTTTAGTTTAAAACGTGTAGGCCTACCGAGCGGGTACTTTCGTATTTGACAAAAGGCTTTCAGTAGCGTAGAATCTAAGCCTTTTGAAAAAAAAAGTGCTCTCTGAAAGCACGAATCCTCGGTGAAGAATATAATCCCTCTCTTATTACTTTTTTTGTATCCTCTGTTCCAATCTCCATTTCGAGTCTTGGAAAATTGAAGTGACCCCACCTTTTCTATCGAGACTGAGAAGTAGTGATAAGTGTTCGAGTCCGCTCATCTTCACTCCAACTGCAGCAACTTCAAAGAGTCTCAATGACAAACAAAATCTCAGAATCTCCACGGTTCCGGCTACGTGAGGTAACTCTATGTTTCAGTTGAGGAAATTGCAATTTTTTTTTGTGGATTGTGAGAGATTTTCATAATTGAATGATTGGTTGGGCAGACTTTTGGTTACGTTCTTTAGGATTTCAAATGTAAAGGGATTAGGGTGCCTAAAGTGTATGGATAGATGGTCTGGATGAAGTTTTGAGAAAAGGCCAAAGCATCTTGTTGTATTGATACTTAACGGGTTCTTTTGTAGGAATTATCTTATTGAAAAGATTGTGTGAGGTCCCACCACGGTTGGAGAGGGGAACGAAACATTTCTTATAAGGGTGTGAAAACCTCTCCTTAGTAGACGCATTTTAAAAATCGTGAGCTTGACAACGATACGTAACAAGCCAAAGCGGACAATATCTGCTAGCGGTGGGCTTGGTTTGTTACAAATGGTATCAGAGCTAGACACTGAGTAGTGTGCTAGCAAAGACACTGGGTCCCAAAGGGAGTGGATTGTGAGATCCCACATCGGTTGGAGAGGGGAACGAAGCATTCCTTATGAGGGTGTGGAAACCTCTCCCTAGTAGACGCGTTTTAAAAACCATGAGACTGATGACGATACGTAAAGGGCCAAAGCGGACAAAATTTGCTAGCGGTGGGCTTAGGTTGTTAGAAATGGTATTAGAGCCAGACACCGGGCTAGCGAGGACGCTAGCCCCTAAAGGGGGGTGGATTGTGAAATCCTACATTTGGTTGGAGAGGGGAACGAAGCATTCCTTATAAGGGTGTGGAAACCTCTCCTGAGTAGATGCGTTTTGAAAATCGTGAGGCTAATGACAATACGTAATGGGTCAAAGCAGACAATATTTGCTAACAGTGAGCTTGATTAACTCCTTTAGAATCACATCCCGTTAGTTATATGCTCAATATACATGGATGACCGAGATTTAGATCAGTAAGACAACTCTTGAACATGTTATTTGATCAAACAATTTTGTCTAACAACAGAAAGCAAATCTTACATCTTCAGGCATCAACAAACTTACCAAACAAATCATAATAAATCATTCAAAAAAAGAAAAATACAAACAATCTTCTACACAAAAACAAGGGAGTTTGATGAATCCATGCAACCTTTATTGTTTTCATGAAGTTTATATCATTCCACTTGAATCTAATGACTGGTTATCCTTTATGCAGTTCAGACAACCAATCCGAGAGGCTCGAATGCACCGGCTTTTCTTGCTTTTGAGTATCAGGTAAGCTCGAACTTAGTCTCGAATTCAATGTCGATTCATTTAAACTGAAAAATGCTGGAGATTGTGGCTGCTCTGATGTCTTAACCTTGTTGTTCATCTGCTGCTTACTGATTGTCCCTGCTTTTGCTTTAGCTGTTCTCCATTGAGTAAGATTTTCTATTGGTTTTAGAACAGAATGAACTTGTTGGCTCCTGTCTACACTATTAGTTTCAAACTCATCATGTTCTTCATCAATTTCACTGTCTTCCAAATCACTTTCACCATATCCAAAATCATCTTCTTCGTCGTCACAACTATCCGCACAATTCTGGTATCTGTGGTTTTGAGGGTAATTTCCCGAATTCGAGGTCGTAAACTCCTTGTCTGTGAGTGAAGTAGAATCCGTTCTAGCGGTTGCTTCTTGGCTATGTTCTTTGGTTTTTACCTCTTCATCACTCTCCAGGAAATATTGATCATCTGGAACAGGTTCGTAGGTCTGGACGTTTAGATTAAAGCTAACTTTCTTCCTGATTTTGACCCAAGCCTGCTCCTTAGATCTATCCTTGACAACGATCATAACAATTTAAAGAGTAGCTATCATTACCTTCCCCCAAAAGGTTAAAGATTTGAATCTCACCCTACATTCTATTGAACAAACAAAACAAAGAAAGTCGACAAACACTCATCACCCACCTCGGTTTAGAATTCTGAATCTCGAGCTTGTCCGTAACATCACAAGCTGTTATCTGAGAGGAATCTAAAGGCTCGTAGCTTAGATGTATCTGTGGAAGATTTACACACAATTCTATAACGAACCATCCAACGAGAACATAATTTAGATACAAATGAAGGATAAAAGCAGGGATTGAATCTATTACTTGGTTGCTAACTGTGAGTCCATCTACCGGTGATCGGCGTTTCTTCCGACGCTTATGAAACCTGAAACAAGCTAGAAAACACCCCATCGAGAACCTGCAGAAGCTCAAGAAAGCTGTGTTAGATTTGGTTGTTCCATTTACAGAGGCAGGCAAGAAAGGGAAAGGGGAAATGTTGGAAGTTTGAAAAAATGCATTTGGCTCCAGAGTGGTTTGAAAAGTAAGAAGAAAGAGGGAAGGGGAAATGTTGTAATGAATGCAAGCTGGGGCCTACACACTCTCATTTATTTTTTTCCAATTTTCACCTATGTCATCTAACATTTAAAACCCGCTTCATTTTCGTCTTTGTATTTTCAAATATTTATATAAAATCAATTTTAAAATTATTGATCGTGTAAAATTTAAAATAATTAACTTAAATATTAATACTTAGTTTCATTATTCCTTTTTTTTAATTTTAAATGAATAATTTATAATATTGATATAGAATGTTATAATTTATTAAATAAAAAGTATAATGTTTATTAATTAATATTTGGTTGAAAAGAAAAAAAAAAAAAAAGTCATTTTATCATTTTTCGAGTAGATTTGTTGCAACTATTGCCAATGTTAAACTCTGTGGTCAATTCTACCAATAGAAATTAAGCATTATAATACTTGGTCGACTATTGGTCCACCTAATAGAAATTAAGCATTACAATACTTGGTGACTACAGGTCTACCTATTTTAGGCGATTTTAGGCGATTCAGGTCTGGGGCAGTAATTCTAGATAATGATTTGAGAACGGAATACAAGCATTTCCAAATTTGTAATAATGATTTTGAGTTGGAATTGTTCGGGTGTGGATGAGTTAATCTTTATTGGAGATCGCCATTTCTGGGTTTGGGCTTTCGTTGCTGCTCCTCGCTTCCGTCCATTTGAATGTAACGTGTAGAACCTAAATCTTTATCGTTAATATCTAGCTCAAATTTATGTAGCTCATCATAATATAACCAAAATAAACCCATTATATTTTTAAATTATTTATTAATTATGAGAATCCATCAATAATTGGCCTCCATAAATTCCATTCTTAGGCTTCTATCTCGTGACAATCACGTGAGTAAGGATTGATTGCTCAAAAAATACAGACCGTGAAACCAATCTAACATTCCACAATCAACCCAATCCTGACCGTTCATACTCAAACCCTACTACACTTCGAAGAGCACTCTTTTTTATTACCTCAGATCCACCAGAGTTCTCTCTTCCCCTTTTCTTCTCTCTCTTTTTCTCTTTCTCTTTTCAAGCCCCAGTCGGCTGCAAACCCTATTCTGAAATCCGTAACCCATAAACCAAATTCAATTTTTGCAGGAAGAACAGAGCCGTGAATCGATTTTTCCATTTGGGGTTTTTGAGAAACAGAGAGAAAAAGGGGCAATGGATTCGGATCAGGGGAAGCTTTTTATTGGTGGGATTTCATGGGAGACCTCTGAGGATAAGTTAAAGGACCACTTCAACAGCTATGGTGAAGTGATGCATACCGTTGTTATGAGGGATAAGATCACTAGCAAACCTAGAGGGTTTGGATTCGTTGTCTTTGCAGATCCCTCTGTTCTTGATCGAGTTCTCCAGGATAAGCACACTATAGATGGTAAAACGGTGCGTCGGAATCTTTTTTTTGTTTTCTTTATTCGATGTCGAGATTTTTGGTCTTTTTGGTTCGTGATAATAGCATTTGTGTTCCTTTGATTTGGCCTGGATACCTCATTTGAGTTCTAGGGGTTTTTGATTCCATAATGATATTAAATACTTTCCTTTTGGGTATCACATATCTGATGTTACTGGCTTTTTAGGGTTGCTCATATTGATGCATTTGCACCTCTCGTTACTGAGCTTTTTAGGGTTGTTTTTGGTGTAATTTGTTGGTTTGGTGCATTGCTTTTTTACGAGGAGAGGTATTGACAAAAGGGTCGGTTGTATTCTGCATTTTCGTTTCATCCTAGCTTATGTTTTCACTATGATTTACTGGAGAAATTCGTATTTCATATGATTGTGTATATTCTCTTGATAGTTAGTTCTTGGTAGGAATCTGTTGACTTCAACTGTGAAGTGTTGTCACGAGTTTTCTTTTGGTAACATTAGTGAAACCTAAACCGTTACCTGTCGGTAGATCTGTTTCGGTTTTGGGGCTAGTATGTAAACTGTTGCTATAACTTTCTCTCATTTGGTATCTTATCTTCTGGAAATATCTTACCTTCCTATCGTGTCGTTTTTTTGAAGAACTTTTTAGCATTTGTAATTTATATTCTTTTCTAGGTTGAGGCTAAGAGGGCCTTATCACGAGAGGAACAGCAGACCCCTGCGAGAGCGGGCAATTTGAACGCTACTAGAAATTCTGGTGGTGGAAATATGAGAACCAAAAAAATTTTTGTTGGGGGATTGCCTCCAACATTGACTGAAGAGGGGTTTAAGGAGTATTTTGAGACTTATGGCGATGTAACTGATGTAGTAGTCATGTACGATCAAAATACTAGGCGTCCACGGGGATTTGGATTTATATCTTTTGATACTGAAGAAGCTGTTGACAGAGTTTTGCACAAGACATTTCATGATTTGAATGGTAAACAAGTAGAAGTTAAGCGTGCCCTTCCCAAAGATGCCAATCCAGGTGCAGGTGGCCGCTCGATGGGTGGCAGTGCAAGCAGTGGTGGTTATCAAACTTATGGGTCATCTGGTGGTGTCAATTCAAATTCATATGATAGTCGTATGGATTCGAATAGGTACATGCAATCTCAGGGCTCTAGTGGAGGTTTCCCACCTTATGGTTCCTCTGGATATAACAATCCCGGGTATGGTTATGGTTCATCGAACAATGGTATGGGATACGGTGGTTATGGAAACTATAGTGGTTCAAATACTGGGTATGGTGCCCCTTCTGCTGTTGCTTATGGTAACCCAAATGTCGCCAATGCTGGTTATGCAAGCGGTCCTCAAGGTGGACCTAGAAGTTCGTGGTCCGCTCAAGCTCCCTCTGGATATGGAGCCATGGGCTATGGGAATGCAGCCCCGTGGGGAGGTGCCCCTGGGGGCAATGCTGGAGCTGGCAGTGGTGGGCCTGGATCTGCACCCACAGGTCATTCTCCTGGTGGAGCTGCTGGGTATGGCAATCAGGGTTATGGATATGGTGGGTTTGGGAATCAAGGTTATGGTTATGGTGGAGGTGATGGCTCGTATGGGAGTCAATCTGGTTACGGTACAGGTGGAGGACGTTCTGGTAGTGCCTCAAATAGCAATGTCGGGGGTGGTCCAAGTGGGGGAGAATTACAAGGGAACAGTGGTGGTTACATGAATAGTGGCTATGGCGATGCTAATGGAAACACTGGTTATGGAAATGCTGGTTGGAGATCCGATGGCGGACAAGTAGGTTATACCGGTGGTTATGGTGGTGGACAAGCTCGACAATCTCAACAACAGTAATTTGATCAAAAGGAAACTGGATGTTAGCATGTTGTGTGTATCTCCCTGTTTGTTTTACGAGATCGATGTTTTCCAGTTGCTTGTTATAAAATTTTTCTTCTTGTTCCTGACTGAAGCGGTGGCCCGATTCGGAACACGATGAGCCTGGTGGGGTTGCTTGAATCCAAGTAGCTTGCAGTATTAATTTTTCTAGTCTAAATAAGTAGCTGTTTTAGAAGTTTACTTGATGCTTCAGTTATTTAGTATTTTGTTGCTGAACGTAGTCTTACATTTGATCTCTTTTATGGATATGTCTATTTAGCTGTCTGTCTGCTATCAATTCTCATATTTTCACATTGTTTGAGCTGTGTAATACTTATATGCAGATGTTTTGTTTCCCCTTGTTCTCTAAGATCATCAGGTGTATACGACATGAAGGATTTAGACGATAAATGTTTCGTTCTGTGCTTTACATTTCATGTAGGAATACAAAGATTTAGACGATAGATGATAGTGTTGGAGCCCTCGGTACTGGGTCGATCACTTCATATGGTTAGCCTAATCGTAGTCGTAGTTGGCTGTTTAACAATGGCATAACCATTTTCCCCCTCTATTTGCCCTTGTGTTACAGGAGGGATGCTCGGAGTTGTAAAAGTGGAGTCCGTCATGGCTGAACACAGGCTTCGTAGTGAAGGACCGAGTCGGGGATGATGCGTGTGTTCAGCATTTATGGACTTTTACCCCGAGAAAGAATATGTTCTTCTGTGAGGCCTTGTCGACTCGTACTCCCAAGTCTCTGGTATTGTAAGTCATGAGTTTTATAGTTAAATCCATGCCTTCAAGAATGAGTAGGTAATGACTTGAGGTTCGTTCTTTGTTGAAGCAGAATCCGAAACATAAAGTGAAAACGTCGTAGCTCTCTCTCGTTTTCTGTTTTGCTGCTTCGAGGTCGACCGAATGTCGTAAAGAACTCGGCTTTAGAACATCTTTTTAGGTGAAAATGGTATTCCTTTTGGTGTTCAGTTTGGGTGAAGATTGAATGAAAAGTTTGCATATTTTCAACTTAGACAGCTTTTTCCTTGGAGATTCCGTTTTTCTTTTGTCTTTGAACTTGATTTCTTTTTGTGGTAATAATTGCATTAATGTTTAGTTACCTGAACTGGTCAATGTAATTAATTTTAAAATTCCTTATTAACCTTTTTCTATTATTTTAAAATTATGCTTTATTGTCCACTTTTATCTTTGCATTATTGTTTTACTCACAAAATGTTTCGTTCTCTTCTCTAACCATGCGGCCAATCCACCCTTTAGGTGTCTGGCATCAAGAGGCTTCTTCAACCGTTGAAAAGTTGGAGAAGAATATTAAACACAAATTTTCTCTATATTCCTTCGATTAACCTTTAGTATTGTTTAATTCTAAATGAAATCAACCTAACGACTTATATAAAATCGTTGAGTAATTGAAAAATGACAAGTCAATAGTTATGGACTCCCGAGAAAGAGTAGAATAATGAGACCTATTATGGGACATACAACACATTACAAACGTATGATCATTATGCTTCCACGGGATTATTCTATTCCACCTCTTGGAATAAAAAAATTCATGGATAATTACTCCTGCAGATGGTATTCATTACTTATAAACTAATGATCATCCCATTAGTTAGCCTCCCATGAGGCTTATGAAATCCTCGAATGCTCTCTCTTTAATCGAGACTCGACTCTTTCTCTGGAGCCCTTGAACAAAATACACATTTTTTCGACACTTGAGTCATTTTTAACTATACCTTTAAAACTCACAATTTCTTTTTCGACACTTGAGGATTCTATTCACACGACTAAGTTAAAGGTACGACTTTAATACCATGTTAGGAATCACGAGCCTCCATAATGATATGATATTTTCCATTTTGATCATGAGAGAAACACAATAAATCAAAGATCTCTATGGAGTTTGAAACTTAATATGGGTTGTTTGATTCGGTGAGCAATTCTATGGAGTTTGAAAGTTCAGCTTTGTATACATAATACTTCGAAACGACGATGAAGAAGATAAAATTTAAGCAGCTGAGAATAGCGAAGAAAGCGTAGTAGTAGTCGAGATGGGATGTGTTCAAGTTGTTGATGATCCACCCTTTCCCTCCATGGCGGCTGCTGATGTCGGAAACCGATTTGAGAAGTACGCTACTGAGGAAATTTCCGACACCGATTGATGTCGATGAGTAGGATGTCCCAAGACTCTTCATACTCTCAGGGGCCTGTTAAGAACATGAATAAATCTCGACTATCAAGAAATACAAACAAAACCGTTATAAAAGGAGACGTACCTGATTGTAGAAGAACTCAACCTTTGAGACCTCCATGAAGACATTGGCAATCCCCATGAGAATAAACTGCGGCAACAAGATGAAGATACTCAACGGAACTTGGTCGCCACTCTCTACAACACCATGCTCTATCGCTGCCGCCAGCCGCCGCCGCTCAACTAGACAGCTAACAAACATGATCAAAGCATGGATGACGATCCCAGTTCCCATCCGCTGTAGTAAAGTGATCCCTCTTGGATTCTTGGTGAATTTTCTCATTATCTTGACAAAGATTCGGTCGTAAAGTATGACGCTGACGAGTAGCGAAATGTTGACAAAGGCGATCAAGCTCGCCGGTGGGATGCTAAAGTTGCCAACTTTTCGATCCAGAGTGGTGCCCTGTTTTATGAACAAAGTATTGACTTGAGCCAACGTGATGCTTGGGACAAAGGTCGCGATGAGAATTGGTATCATTCGGATCATTTGCTTTGTTTCTTCCACTTCAGTTACCGTGGAGAGCCGCCATGGATGGGTCGAACCAGTTCGGATTGAAGCTTTGTTGAGGAAGCTGAGGGAGAAGAAAAAAAAGAAATCTTAATGAAAATTTGTTATGAATGATCTGGATTTATAAATAAGAAAATACATCTCGTTTGTTGAAGAAGCTGAGGAAGATGAAAAAATAAAACCATATGAACTTATGCTCAAAATAGATAATATCATATTTTCGTGTCATAATTGAATGTAATTTCTGAACATACCTCAAAGTGGGAGTGGGCTCCATCCTAAACTTCTTCTTTTTCGTGTACTGTTCCAAGTCCCACTCATACAGCTCCTTAGCCTCCCTCGGCAGCGGCAGTTTCCGGTTGTTGATGGCGGCGACAATAACCTTAGCCATCCGAGTAAAGGGACTTCCGGCGGGAACCTTGTGGCGGTAGAAGGGAATTCCGGCTACAAAAATGGCAGTAGCAATGGCAAGGCCAGCAGTTGGAAGGCCGTAACCAAGGGTCCACCCAATGTTGTCTTGAATGTAAACAAGAATTATGTTGGCAAAAAAGGCGCCAAAGAAAATGCCGAACATCCACCAGTTGAAAAATGATATTTTTTGATTCTTCTCCTTCGGATGGAAGTCATCGAACTGGTCGGCCCCGATCGTCGAGATGTTTGGCTTGGTTCCGCCTATGCCGATCGCGACGATGTAGAGTGCACCGAAGTAGAGGGCAAGATGCAGCGTGGAGGGCTTGTCACAGTGGCCGGCGGTTGGTTGGGCAAACAATGGCGGCTTTTGCATCGGGAGTGAGACAGCCATTGTTAGAAGCGACATGCCCTGTGTTTGTGTTAACCATGTTAGCATTGGAACATGTTGGAATAGGAATACATGCTGGTTTGGAGAAATTCTTATAAACCTGCTATTTTTAAAATTTTATGGATATTTTAAGAGTTAATAAAAAAAAAAAATGAGAGAGAGAGTACGTACCAATAAGTAGACAACAGAGGTGATGAGAAAGGTCCAAAAGCGACCAAGATAAGCATCAGCAACATAAGCACCCAAAACCGGGGTCATCCAGACAACCCCAACCCAGTTTGTGACATGGTTGGATGCATTTACAATGTTTTGGTGTAGTCTAGTCGTCAAATATATCACTAAGGTCGAAGATATCCCACAAAATGTCATCCTTTCGAGCACTTCATACACTATTCACAACACCCATATTTCTTTTTTTAACGAACACTATCTTACAAATCAAATTCACATTATATGACTGTCACACTAATCTAAGTTTATCGATATGATCAAGCTAAAACATAATCAGTAACGTCATTTCTCATAATTTATTAAGTACATTTCTATACACCCACATGAACTATAACACGAAACTGAGGATTAAGAGAAGCATTTCGAGATCTAACGAGAGAAATTAGAGAAATACCAATAATAAAGGAGCAAGCTTTCCAGCCACCCCTCTTGGAGCGACGAACAGGGTTGCCCTTGAGATCCACAGTCCCATCCTGTGTGTAATCATCAGCAACGCCTTCTTCGACAGCCATGGTTGTCTGTCTTGCAGCACAACAGTTCATACCCCAAATTTTCATTTATAGAAATAAAATTAAAAAAAAAAACAAAAAATTACATTTTGACCCTTCCCCATAAATTCACCCCCACCTATCCACGTCCTATAAATATTGGCAAGTTGGTTTTGACCATCATTAGGTCAACTCCTCAAATTCATCATAGTATGGATAAATCTTAAATAAAAAATATATTATAATAATAATAATAATAATAATAATAATTTATACGAATTGGTATTATAAATTTTGAGTTAAACAGTAATTTAACTAAACTAAAGAAGTAGACTTTCGGGAAGTTTAAGGATATTATTAAATTTTGTGTTTTTTAGTCCACTAAAACTATATAATAATTTTAAATGAAACAAGTAGAAGGTGGAAGGTGATCAAAGAAACGTCTCGTCATTTCTAACAAAGTTGAATCGAAAAAAAAGCTTCGAGCTTCTTCGATGGCGAAAGCCTCTAAAGTTCGTCGATTTTTGAACTTTTACAAACCACTTTAGTTTTTTTTTTTTTTTTTGAAGATGTTAATGTGAGTTGTTTGTGTTAAAGGTAGAGTAGATCATATTTGTGTATAGTAAGATAATTTAGTGATTTACTGGTTTGTTACCAAATATATGATTTCATAGTTTTGTTACCAAATCTATGATTTCATAGTTTGTTAACAAATCTATGATTTAGAATGTAATCTTCATTATACACATCTATAAATACATGAGGTCCTGGCCCTAGGTCAGGTCATTGAGTCATTCAACCTAACAGTTTGATTCATTAGATGGTGTTTTCTCCTCCAATTCTTGTATGAGTAATTTGATGGAGTCCGAAAGTTCAGCTTTGTATACATAATACTTTGAAACGACGAGAAAGAAGATGAAGTTTAAGCAGTTGAGAACGGTGAAGAGGCCGTAGTAGTAGTCGAGATGGGATTCGTTCAGGTTGTTGAGGATCCACCCTTTTCTCCCATTGCGGCTCGTGATGTTGGAAACTGTTTTGAGAAGTATGCTACTGAGGAAATTCCCGATCCCGATTGATGTCGATGAGTAGGATGCCCCGATGCTCTTCATACTCTCTGGGGCCTGTTAAGAACGTTAAGAACATGATTAAATTTATAATAACCCATCTATCAAAAAGATACAAACAAAATCGTTATAGAAGGAGATGTTAGGGATCAGGCTCTCCACAATGGTATAATATTATCCCTGTATTCGATCTCTGTGACTTCGACGTAGAAGATGTACCTGATCGTAGAAGAACTCAATCTTTGTGACCTCGACGAAGGCATCGGCAATCCCCATGAGAATAAACTGCGGCATCAAGATGAAGATACTCAACGGAACTTGGCCGCCACTCTCTACAACACCGTGCTCTCTTGCTACCGCTAGTCGCCGCCGCTCAACCAAAGCGCTGACAAACATGATCACAGCATGGACGACGATCCCAGTTCCCATTCGTTGTAGCAGAGTGATCCCTCTTGGGTTCTTGGTGAATTTCCTCATCATCTTGACGAAGATTCGGTCGTAAATTACGATGCTGATGAGTAGCGAAATGGTGATGAAGGCATTCAAGCTCGCCGGTGGGATGCTAAACTTGCCAATTTTTCGATCCAGAGTGGTGCCCTGTTTTATGAAAAGAGTGTTGGATTGAGCCAACATGATACTCGGGATAATGGTTGCAATGAGAATTGGGATCATTCGGATCATTTGCTTTGTTTCTTCCACTTCGGTTATTGTGCAGAGACGCCATGAATCGGTTGAACCAGTTTGGATCGAAGCTTTGTTGAGGAAGCTGAGGGATAACAGAAGAAGAGACTATTAAAAATCACTATTATTTTCTATTCGCGTGAGATGTATTTCTTACTTATAAATGCATGATCATTCTCTAAATTAGTAAAGGACGGAGACTTCATCCTTACCCTCTCTAATCTTTTTTAACATACCTCAAACTGGGAGTGGCCTCCATCCTAAACTTCTTCTTCTTCATATACTCTTCCAAGTCCAACTCGTACAGCTCCTTAGCCTCCTTGGGCAGCGGCAGTTTCCGCTTCTTTATGGCGGCGATAAAAACCTTAACCATCAGAGTAAAGGGACTCCCTGCGGGAACCTTGTGGCGGTAGAATGGAGTTCCGGCGATAAAAATAGCAATAGAAATGGCAAGGCCAGCAGTTGGAAGGGCATAACCAAGCGTCCACCCAATGTTTTCTTGAATGTAAACAAGAATTATGTTGGCAAAAAAGCCGCCAAAGAAAATGCCGAACATCCACCAGTTGAAAAATGATATTTTTTGACTCTTCTCCTTCGGGTGGAAGTCGTCGAACTGGTCCGCCCCGATCGTCGAGATGTTTGGCTTCGTGCCTCCCGTGCCGACCGCTAAGATGTAGAGTGCACCGAAGTAGAACCCAAGCTGCAGTGCGGAGGGCTTGTCGCAGTGGCCGAGGGTTGGTTGGGGGCACAATGGCGGCTTTAGCGACGGAATTGAGACGACCATTGTTAAAAAAGACATTCCCTGTATATTAACCATGTTAGTATTAGAACACGTCAATATTTTGTTTAAAAAATACAATGAACTCTTAAAATAATTCAATTTCAGAAGTTTCATTAATACTAGTAATTCGAATACAAAAGGATGCACAAAATTTAAAAATAAACCTAAATTTTTAAGAGTTAAAAAAAAAAAAAAGACATACCATTAAGTAGATAAGAGAGGCCGCCATGAAGGTCCAAAAACGACCGAGATATGCATCAGCAATATAAGCACCCAAAACAGGAGTCATCCATACAACTCCAACCCAATTTGTAACATTGTTGGACGCGGTAACAATGCCTTGTTGTAGTCTAACCGTCAAATATATCACTAAGTTCGAAGATATCCCATAAAACGCCATCCTTTCGAACACTTCATACACTGTTCACAACATTCATATTTCTTTTTTTAACGAACACTACCTTATAAATCAAATTCAAACTTACAGTATGAACTCAAAAGTAAGTCAAATTCACACTATATAACTATTACGCTCATTTCTCAAGATTTATCGAGTAAATTTTTATAAACCCACATGAACTAAAACACAAAATTGAGGATCGAGAGAAGCATTTCGAGATCGAAAGAGAGGAGAGAAATACCAATAATAAAGGAGCAAGCTTTCCAGCCACCCCTCTTGGAGCGACGAACAGGGTTGCCCTTGAGATCCACAGTCCCATCCTGTGTGTAATCATCAGCAACGCCTTCGATAGCCATCACCAAATCACTTGCGGCACAACAACAGAAGTTAATAAAAAATTCACAGCCCAATTTTGCATTTATAGAAAAAAAAAAAGATTATAAAAAATTAAAAAGACAGACAGAAAATTACTGTTTTGTCTTGTACTTTCCTTTTGTGGATTATTGTAACTTCCCTCATTAAAGCTTTCTTAAATTACCATTTTGACCCTTACCCATAAATTCATTCCCCACCTAACCACGTCCTATAAATATTGCCAAAACATCCAAACAAAAATGTTGGAAAAAAAAAAATTAAAAATTATAGGAATTTGACTTATTTTAATTTTGGGTGAATTATAAATTTCTACGTGTAATGGTTTGTTTTTTTAGTTGCATGAACAAGAATAATTTTTATATCCGATTCAATAAATTTACAATTTTTGTTTGTTCGATCGTTCCTCGGATTTGTGGAACGAAATGGAAGTAAAATAACCACTAACCATTTTGATTTAAAAAACTAGATTTACTATACGTGGATAAACTATATAATCATATTATTTGCACGATTGTAAATTAAATGAAGAAACAAGTACAAGCTTAGAGCTTCTTCAATGGCGAACGCCTCTAAGGTTCATTGAAGATGTTAGTATGGGTTGTTTGATTCTTTTGATGGAGCCTTCTCTTTCAGTTCTTCGGAGAGCAATTTTATGGAGTCTGAAACTTCAGCTTTGTATACGTAATACCTTGAAACGAAGAGGAAGAAGATGAAGTTTAAGCAGTTGAGAATGGCGAAGAAGGCGTAGTAGTAGTCGAGATGGGATGCGTTTAGGTTGTTGAGGATCCACCCCTTCCGCCCATTGCGGCTTGTGATGTCGGAAACTGTTGCTAGAAGGAAGCTACTGAGGAAATTCCCGGTCCCGATTGCTGTCGTTGAGTATGATGTTCCGAGACTCTTCATACTCTCTGGTGCCTGATGTTAAGAATATGAATAAATGATTAAATTTATAACGATTGAACTATGACTAAACAGATTAAACGAGACTTACTTGATCGTAGAAGAATTCAATTTTGGAGACCTCCATGAAGGCATCCGCAACCCCCATGAGAATAAACTGCGGCAGCAAGATGAAGATACTTAACGGAACTTCTCTGCCACTCTCAACAACACCGTGCTCTCTCGCCGCCGCCAGCCGCCGCCGCTCAACTAGACAGCTGACAACCATGATCAAGGTATGGAGGACAATCCCAGTTCCCATCCGCTGTAGTAGAGTGATCCCTCTTGGATTCTTGGTGAACTTTCTCATGATCTTGACGAAGAATCGGTCGTAAATTACGACGCTGACGAGCAACGTAGCGGTGACGAAGGCGCTCAAGCTCGCTGGTGGGATTTTAAAGTTACCGACTTTTCGATCAAGAGTGGTGCCCTGTTTTATGAACAGAGTATTGACTTGAGCTAACATGATACTTGGGACAAAGGTTGCGAATAGAATTGGGATCATTCGAATCATTTGCTTTGTTTCTTCCACTTCGGTTACTGTGCAGAGTCGCCATGGATCGGTTGAACCCGTTTGGATTGAAGCTTTATTGAGTGAGCTAAGGGAGAACAAAAGAGAGACCGTAAGCTAATAAACTAAATCTAATAGAACAAGTTACTAATTTATACAGTAATTTTATGAGAATTGTTAGTGTTTTCTCGGCTATAAATACTTTGTTTATTTCTTTTACTTATTTCGACATATTTCGATTCGATCTTAGGTCAAATTTGAGGGGAGACTCAACATACCTCAAAGTGGGAGTGGCCTCCATCCTAAACTTCTTCTTCTTGGTGTACTCTTCAAAGTTCCACTCATAGAGTTCCTTAGCGTCCCTCGGCAGCGGCAGCTTCCGGTTGTTCATAGCGGCGACAATAACCTTAGCCATCCGAGTAAAGGGGCTTCCGGCGGGAACCTTGTGGCGGTAGAAGGGAATTCCGACGACAAAAATACCTATAGAAACGGCAAGGCCAATAGTTGGAAGGCCATAACCAAGGGTCCACCCAATGTTGTCTTGAATGTAAACAAGAATTATGTTGGCAAAAAGAGTGCCAAAGAAAATGCTGAACATCCACCAGTTGAAAAATGATAGCTTTTGCTTCTTCTCCTTCGGGTGGAAGTCGTCGAACTGGTCGGCCCCGATCGTCGAGATGTTTGGCTTCGTGCCGCCCGTGCCGACTGCCAAGATGTAGAGTGCACCAAAGTAGACGGCAAGCTGCAGCGTGGAGGCCTTCTGGCAGTGGCCGGAGTTCGGCTGGTCGCACGATGGCGGCCTTAAGGTTGGAAGGGAGACAGCCATTGTAAGAAGGGACATGCCCTGTGTTAACAACGTTAGTATTCCAACATGTTGTAAGAGGGAAAACAATAATAAAATTAAAAAAAAAAAATACATATTATTTTCTTTTTTACAAAGAAAAAAAAAGTGTTTACTTCAATATTATTTTTTAATCCAAATATTTAAAATAAATTAATAAAAATACTCCCATTATCTAAAAAAAATATGTTTTTTAGCTTTCATTCAATAATAATAATAATCTTAAATCTAAAAGGTTGAAAAATAGTTTTATAGTTAGTTTTGGTTTAAAACTAATTTATTTTTAAAATATCCTTAAATTTTTTTTTTTTAAAAAAATACTATTCTTAAATTCTTTTTAATTTAAAAATTATTTTTTTAAAAAAAATTAAAAGTATTAATAAAATAAAATTAGAATATTAAAGATATTATTTTTGAAACATACAAAATTTAAGTATTTTTATTAATTTAACCTAAATATTATATATATATATATATATATATATATAATTTTAAAAAAAAATTATTAAAAAATAGTTCTAAAAAAAATATAAATATCTTAAACTATTAAAAAGTTAGGTTGAAAATATTGGGAAAAGGTAAAATTTTCAAGTCTCTTCAAAGGTTGATTTTTTAGGCCAATTATAAGCTTGAAAAGTGCAGGGATAGACCAAATATTATAAGAGATGCTATTTTAGTCTAACTTAAAATAAATAAATTTAAATTTTAAAATAAACACTAAACTATAAGAATTATAAATAAATAAATAAATTGAAAAAGCTTCTCGAGTACTTAAAAAAATTTAATCACTCGAAAATTTTAATAAATCAAATCTAATTCGTTTAGGATGGGTTATGAATTTATTTTAATTGTCCGAGGAATCACTCAATTCTTATGCATATATTTATTTAATTTTTAATAAATTTTATAATTATTTATTATCTAACCACTTTTAAAAATAATTTATAATATTTATTTTTATAAAAAAAATTAAATAAATGACTAAAACATTCGAACCAACCAGGTTAACAATTTTACTACACAAACAATTGGGCCGAGTTTAAAAAATGTTCAAGCTCGATCTAACTCAACCCACGAACCCTTCTATTTGGTGTGAACATAATAATATCTGAAATGAAAAATTCTAATCTTTAATTTTTAAATTAAATATATATTTTAATTTATATTGATAGCTCATATGAGTCAAAAGTGAGAGTGATTGAATAAAACATTTTAGTAAAAAATTGAGAACAAGACAAGATTCATAGTCAACATTTGTGACTAAATTATTGGTTCCCTTCTTATCGGTGGTGTCCGAATTCCAATAAATAAATAAATAAATAAATAATAGAAAAGGCAATCACGACCGTAGATTTTTAAAATTTTAAAAAGTTGAATTATTAATAAGTTTCTCTGTGATTCTCTCAAGACTATTTTATTTTATTTGCATTATGGTCCATTTAAAATTTGATATTACGTACAAAGATTCTATAGCTTGTTCTTATCTTTTTCTTTTAAGATGATATTAATGTTCTTAATTGGTTGTTCTTCTTGATGAGTCTTCATTGTTTTGTTAGATAGTTTACAAAAAAAAAAAAAAAAATTATAATAGAAGTTTTGAATTCAAATCGAGTCGAAACAAAAGAAAGAAAATAACGTGAAAGAGATGACTTACTGATAAGTAGATAATTGAGGCGATGATGAAGGTCCAGAAGCGACCGAGATAGGCATCAGCAACATAAGCACCCAAGATAGGAGTCATCCAAACAGCCCCAACCCAATTCGTGACATTGTTGGATGCTGTAACAGTGCCTTGCCCCAGTCTAGTCGTCAAATATATTAATAAATTTGAAGATATCCCGTAAAACGCCATCCTTTCAAATACTTCATATACTGTGTAACAAAACCCATGTTTCTGTTTCTTAAAAATCGAACTTAAAATATTAAAAAAATGAAAAAATTACGGTACTACGATAATATGTTTACACTACTACCATGTGTCCTATCTAACTCCAAAAAAACATTTCAACTTTAGCCGACTTTCCGACCGAGCTAGGTTTGTCATGTGATGTGCTAAAGCCTCTAACTCCATAATTCAAGAAAGAGAAAAAAAAAAAAAAAATTGGTTCCATGTGAAATATGAACCAACCATCATGGGGAGATAAGATACTCCACCAAATAAAAACTGTGATGAGCTATTGTCTTTTTTGGTCTTTTTTTTTTCAAGTTTAATCGAAACCCGAGTTCAAATTCAACTGTACGACGATCTAAAACATAATGAACAACATCGTACTTCAAGATTGGTAGCGTAAATTTCTACGCCGGCACCTAAGTTTTAACACGAAACGGAGAATCGAGAGAAATGTTTGAAGAGAGGAGAGAAATACCAACGACGAAGGAGCAAGCTCGCCAGCCACCCCTCTGGGAGCGACGAACAGGGTTGCCCTTGAGATCCACAGTCCCATCCTGTGTGTAGTCATCGGCAAGGCCTTGTTCGACAGCCATGGTTGTGTTCTAATTGTGAGGCTGTTGCTGTGCTGTGCTACACACATACACAATTCATACCCCAAATTTGCATTTATAGACAATCAAACAAGTGGGAACCAAAAAGGAGAGAAAAAGAACAGAAATTTACTGTTTTGTTTTGTTTTGTTTTGTTATTTTCCTTTTTGTATATTAATTAATTTCTCTTATTAAAAGCTTTGTTAAATGACCCTTTTGACCTTTCACCCACTCAAGCTCTACCTTTGCTATAAAACCTAAGAAAGTAAGTTACTATGTGTATGTATATGAAGGGAAGTAAAATGAGAGAAGCTTGAAGATGGGTATTTTCTTTTTCTTTTTTCTTTTTTCTTGGTGAAAACAAATTCATTTAAAAAACCGACCTAGAAAGAGGGTCGTTTTTTTATTGATAGTGGAAGAAACCCGATTTGAAAAACACGTGAATTAAAAGACCAAATTGTCTACCAGTGAAAAAGAATCAAAGTTTATAGAAGACGAAGCCATAAAAAGAAGCCGATATTGAGAAAACCCACCGGTTATTATCTGCTTTAGTCCATTACGTATCTCACGACTTAAAACGCATCTATCAGGGAGAGGTTTATACGGAATCGTTGTTTTTCTCTTCAAACGATGTGGGATCTCACAATCTACTCCCTTGGAGGCCTAGAGTCCTCGCTTGCACATCACATGGTATCAAGCTCTAATACCATTTGGAACAGTTCAAACTCGTCGTTAGCAGATATTATTCATTTTGGTCCATTACGTATCGCTGTCAATCTCACGATTTTAAAACGTGTTTTCTAAAAAGAAGTTTTTGAGCTCCGTTAAGAAATTGATAGAAATTGTCTACTACTAAAACAGGTTTTTGTTTTGGATAATATCAAAACTTGAAGTGGTTGGTTCTTTTTTGTTTTAATATTGTCCATTCCAAGTGGGTATTCCAAGCAAAGATTCGATTGTTTGGAACTGGACATCTCTGAAAAGAATGAACAAAAATAAAGTAGTAGATGTAGACGTTGAATCATTAATACCAATGGGTTTCATTTGTTAGGACTAAAAGTTAGGTTAATTACTTGATCTTCGAGTCCGAGATACCCATACGCATGAACGAACTTGATCTTTGAATCTAAGATACTCATGTCTTTGAGTAGAGATAACTACATGCACGAACAATTTTTTTGTACTAAATGAACAAGTTAAAATAAAATTAAAAGTTATTTTCCACATACACCCGACTTAGAAAATTTCTATATTGGTCACATGTTTATATCGATGACTTCAACCATACAAGAATACATCTTCAAATTACTTACTGTATGTCTATATATATAGATAGAGTTCAATTTACGAAAAACGAACCATCAAATTATTATTGAAGTTTAATTATATTTATGTTGGCCCTATTAACCAATATTGATCGAAGATTAATTGCAATAATCACTCATTAAATATATATTATTTTGATAATATTGAACGGGTGAATTAAATTTAAAGAATCAAAGTATAACTCATTGATTATAATAGATTTTGAAGGAACCAAAAAAGAGTAAGAATTATTAATGTCGGTTTCATAACGATTTCATTTTTACTTTCTTGTAGTTAAAAAATCGTGCTCGTTTGTATGCTATTTATACCATTTATTCGCTCGTCTTTTTAATTTTTCTAGCCAAACGTTAAAATTCTTATCTAAACTTCAAAGCTCGAAACAAATTTAAATTTTATTTTTTAATTTCTGAATTTTGACATTCGAATTTTGAAAATGTTTTATAATTATATGAACCAAATTAACTAAAATTGAGAATAGGAGCACTAAAATATATTCAAAGGTGAGAGGATGGGCAGATATTTGACCTGTAGGACCAAAAATTAAAGTATTCAAAAGTCAGAGGCGCATGCAGCTGTACCGGACGAAGGCGGGGCCAGCGGGGCCAGCGCGGCCATTGGGCTGCCTAAATGGGCTCCACACCACACTACCCTTGGTCCATCTCGCCCTTTCATAGCACATAAGACTTTTTTTGTGCCTTTTTTTTTGTCAATTTTTTTTTTTAAAATGTGTTACATATTATCCATATATATATTTATGGAGAAGATTAGAATGAGTATACATATTATCCATAGGGACGAATCTTTCGAACGATCATAGAACCTTATGTTTCGAGATTATTTTTTTTTTGTTCAAGATGAAGATTAATCTCCTTTTGCTCGAGAATAAGTTTGCAAGCCCCTTAGATCAAAGCCTACGTTAAACGCTCTGAAGAAATTTGAAATTGGAGCGTCTGACATGGTAAACTTCATTGTGAAAAATTTAGGGTTTGGCAATGTCCATTACGACGATCGATGCAAGCACCGGTAAAGAAAGCTAAAAAAAAGAAAGAAAAAAAAAACTCAACATGTTGCTAAAGATAATGGAAGAAAGAGACTACTAAATTATATCTTTCAAGAATCAGATTGAAAGTTGGATGTTACTGAATCGAGCCAACCCTCATTTTATCCACTTCAAATTGCTTCGTTGTTTGTCCAATAGCTCCAAGAAATAATCATGAATTCTTTAAGAGAGTAATATGAAAAACCTGTTCATAACTTTATTAGAAGGATTCACAACCTAAGAAGTCGAGTGGATATCAGCCACCAAAGTTTCAACAATTCGATGGAATGGACTATTAATTGAAAGTTTGGAACTTTTAAAAGACGTTTCTCAACTTCTATAGTAGAAGAGAAATAGTTGGCACTCTTATAACGAATGCTAGTGCTCGAAAGGGAAATATGGTCTAGCCCTACTCTGACTAGTGCCTCACATCGTTCGGTAACTGGTTCTGATACTATTTGTAACAGTCTAAACCCACTGCTAATAGATCAGGTCTAAGCGAATCACGACACAAAAATTCATCACAATGAATGAACTACTAAACAGTAGATCAGTTATTTAAGGCTTCAACTAAGGTGGCTAACGAGCAATCGACCCAATGGGTTTAAAACAACTTTAAAGCAATCTAGAAAAGGGAAAAAAAGAATGAGAAATAAAGAAAAGGGCAAATTGAATGTTTAGAAGTGAAAGGTTGGGAACCGCATAATATGGAGTCGTAATCATTTAGGGTTTCAACCAAATTTTTCTTCAAGTCTCCATCACCTTTGACAACTCCCTACCACCTTTGTTATTGGAACCTTTTTTAGGGAAGCAATTGACACTTATTGGCTCCACTCTTTCAATTTTCTTCTCTCTTCTTTTTTTTGGTTAGTCAAAAGGAATCTTCCATGAAATATGGGTTTTTGAAATACGAGCCACTCGGAACGTTTCCAAAGGTGATCTGTATAGGTCATGATTGGTTAAGAAAACATATTTGGGTCATTTCAGATATTGCTCTCTTTATGCTTTTCCCTCGAGGTTTTAAAAACGCGTGTTCTAAGTAAAGATTTCCATACCCTTTTAAAGAAGGTTGTCACCCACCTTCAGGGCCCAACATCTTCGTTGGCACATTATACCATGTTTGACTTTGATACCATTTAAAATTGAATGTTGTTTTAGGCAATGATTATAATGCTCTTTTTAGATAATTTGGAAGTCTTATGCACGACCCTAACCAATTTTATAAATTTTTTTATTACATTCTTGTCGAGATTCTTTGGTAATTTATTGGACATCTAGCTATAATAGATTTATGTGTGACAAAGTACAGGAGTATTATTGAATTTTTTAGAAAAATTAAATTACAGCTAATAAATGTATTTAAGTTCATACCATGAATGCACAATTAAAAGAATTACAAGAAAATATAATATAAAAATAAATAATAATGTGTTAATTAATTTAAAATACTATATTTGCAAGTTATATTTAAAATTACAATAAATCTTAAAAAAAAAAACATTTGTCATATATTTCTAGTTTATCGGGCCCAATATTGGGCCCAAAATTCTGTTATTGGGCCTAAAGCCCGCGTTTCCAAAAGTATTTATCGGGCCCAATATTTCTGGTTTTTTAAGCTTATAGAGGACAATTAAAAGCTCACACTCTCCTGAGCCCAACTAAGGCCCAATATTTTTTGTTTTCTAATAAATTTATTTCAGGAAGGGAAAAACAGGGTGTCCAAATATTACATTATTTTTTTTTTTTGGTGAAATATTAATAAATATGATTTGTTATTTATTTATTTATTTTATTTAGAGGAAACTTAGACTTACAAATTTTACGAGAGAAATTTTAATTTATCCGACCATAGTTAATATCATATTTTAAAAATACTCATGAATTTTTTTAAATTAACATTAAAACGTTTGCAAATAATCTATGAAATGCTAATAGATAGCTTCGTCTATTTATTGACGATATTTTTTTAAAATTTTTTTTAGGTAGGCTGGTAATGCTGATATTAAAATTTTGTGGGTGTTTTTTTTTTAAATTTTTTAAGAGGTGGAAATTATGTTTCTTTTTCAGTTTAGTATTTTTAAAACACGGTTAAAAGTTTAAGGTTATTTTTGAGAAAGTATTTTTAACAAATTATTTACATTTTATATCGAATGTTTTTTTTTTAGATTTTTTAAAAAATATTTAAAAATATTATTAAACTTTTGAAAGTTTATAAAAAAAAAAAATATATATATATATATATATATATTTTAGACACATAAA
Source organism: Cucurbita maxima (assembly GCF_002738345.1). Lineage (NCBI taxonomy): Eukaryota > Viridiplantae > Streptophyta > Magnoliopsida > Cucurbitales > Cucurbitaceae > Cucurbita > Cucurbita maxima. The sequence continues at coordinate 1,242,518 of NW_019272036.1, read as the reverse complement.
GTAAACTTAATTAAAAATTATGGGGGATAAAAATAATTTATGAATGATTGGTAAAATTAACCTAAATTAAAATAGAAATAATATATAAGCTATAAATTATAATTTAAAATTTGTAATAGGAAAGGGAAATTGTATGGATAATTGATTTAAACGATCCACGCGGCGGGTGAGTTGGGGAGGGAGAGATCGTTCCACGACGGCGACTGCGCACTGAAATTGCAGACAAAAAAACCCTCAATTTTCTTTGCCCACACCAATCCAAACCCTGAATTTAGGTTTTTTCTCCTTCTCCTTCCCGCGCTCTCTTTCGAGATTGCCTCAGAAGCTGCAACTGAGATCTGTCCCTGCGCCATCGCCGCTTTCGCATTTCTACTTTCATTCCCGCTTTCTATTTAAGGTAACACTGCTACATCTTTCTCTCTGATTGTTTTTTTTTCTCCTGGATTCTTGTGTTGCTTGCTGCTGTTCTCACTTAATCCTCCCGAGCTATCGATGGTTTTGGTTTGAGTTAATTAATACTGTTCTTGTTTCGAGCTCGAGAAATTATGGAGAATGGGATTGGATGGGAGATTAGTCGTTTATTTCCTTTCATGTAAGTGGTTTTTACGTGATTCGTTTCTTGTCTGACTAGGCTTATTGGAGGTTTTGTTTTCCTGCAGGATAGTTAAGTAGGAAAAAAATGGCGTAATTCTTCTTTGAGTGGTCCAAGGACGCATGGTTCAATCTTTGGGTTGGGTTGTGTCTTCTAGTTGTCAACTTGAGTAATGAGCGATTACGAAGCGGGAAAAATGAGAAGCTCGTTGTAAACCGTTGTCTTCAAGTAAATTTTGTCTACATTGTAGCTTGCGGGGTTAAGTTTTGATTTTTGCGAGGTGTGGTCTTTGTATTAGCGTTTTCTGTAGGTTTATTCTTAACATGAGTATTTATTGGGTCGTAGGATTTTTGAATGTGCAAGTACCTAGCACTGAGGCTTTCCACCTTGACCGCTTCTTGGTCTCCTGTACCTGGTCATTGTGGACTTTGTTTGAGCATTAATTTTTTCATTATATCCTCTGTTTAAGTGGGGGCCGATGAGCACATATAGCTGCTCAAAACAATACAGTAGAACCAGTGCTAAACAGTGCCTGTACAACTCTAATGACGAAAGTGCAGCTCGGACTAGGCCATTCAGCTTTGAAGATATTATGCTTAGAAGGAAGAATAAAGAGTCAGCTGCTACTGATGGGGGTGACACAAGTAGCCAATCAAGAAGGGAAAGCATAGATAAGCACATTACTGCAAATCGTGAATCGGAAAGGCATTTCCGTCACAGTAGAGGTTCTTCTCTTGATGTGCAAAATCTCCCATTGGAGGAATCAGCCAAGATTAGCTCAAGAAGGAAAAAAGAGGAGACATTGTTGAAGGACAATATGGTGATCAGGAGTGACAGAAATAACTATGAATCTGGATTGACACTGATAGGTAAGCTGAAGCATGACACAAATGGAAAGGATAAAAGACAAAAGTATGGCCAGGAAAACCTTGGTTGGGGAAAAAATGATGAGCGATCAAGGATTGACATTGAAAATGAAACTGGAAAGAGGCATTCAAGAGATGCAGCTGGCAAGGATAGGCGTGAAAATCGTGGTAAGGGGAAATCTGAAAGAGAAAGTAAGAGAAAATATCAACATGGTGATGATGACAGGAACAGAGACAGGCACATAACAAAGAAACATGATCATGGTAAACATCATGACCTAGAAAGTAAAGAGAGAAAGGAAGCTAAAATATCGTTAAGTTCACATCATGAAGATTCTAGATTGAAAAAAAGACGAAAAAGAAGCCTAGATCGTCAAAGTAAACATAAAAAATCTGGTTCACTTTCTCCAAGGCCACCCAAGTCCTCAACTAAATTAGCCAGGCAGAAGGAGTTGCCATTAGATTCTCATGTAAAGAAGTCTGGAAGATGGCATTCTGATAGTGATAGAATAGGGGATTTCACCAACAGTTCCAGTAGCCAATACAGGCGGCATTCTGGGTTAACAAGAAGTGGGCTTGGTGGCTATTCACCAAGAAAGAGAAGAACTGAATCTGCTGTCAAGACTCCACCTGTTCGTTCACCAGAGAAGAAAAATGAAGGGTTGGATCTTCTTCCAGCTGAAAAGGTTGGATTATTTTCTGGTTCAGTTACTTCCAACTTTCAGCCGTCAAATCCTACAGTTTCCTCAGGCATTAGTAATGATCCATCTGGTGGTGCTCTCTTTTCTCTAACCACGGGGAAATCTTTATCAGGGATTTCTTCAAATAATCTAGCAACGAAGACAAATGCTTCTTTTGATTCAATTCAGCTGACACAGGCAACCCGGCCAATGAGGAGGCTTTATATTGAAAACTTACCACATTCTCCATCTGAGAAAGCAATCATTGATTGCCTGAATGGTTTTCTTACATCTTCAGGTGTTAATCACATTGAAGGAACCCAGCCATGTATTAGTTGTATTGTAAGTGCTTTTATTCCATGTTTCTAACGTGTGTAGCTATTTTGTTATGATGTTGTCTGATGTGAGTTTTGGTGCATAACACCACTTGTGCAGATACACAAAGATAGGGGGCAAGCTCTTGTTGAATTTCTTACGCCTGAGGATGCTTCAGCAGCACTTTCATTTGATGGAAGTGACTTCTCTGGTTCCATTCTAAGGATTCGGCGACCAAAGGATTATGTCGAGCTTGTAGTAAGAATAAACATCCAGAATTTTTTACCATCTCCATTCTCTATGATACTCTCAAGATATTATACAATTTCCATTGTTTGCACGAGTGGTCTAGTTGTAGGGCAAACCTAGAATTGTTAAGCTGTGGTTTCCTGGGATATGGGCCCTCCGCATGACTATCTTCTTTTTGTCGGAGACCTTTTTCCATCTCTCATGACTGCATTTTATTTTTTTACTGAAGTTAGTTATGTTTTTTTTTACAATTTGTTTTCTTTTGATCTGAAAGTATGCTGTGCTAGTTATGTTTTTGTTTACAATTTGTTGTCTAAGTATGCTGTGCTAGTTATGTTTTTGTTTACAATTTGTCTTCTTTTGATTTGAAAGTATGTTGTGCCTGTAATTCTGGATTTAGATGAAATTGACTTACATCTTTTTCTCGAACAGGGGGGGTTTGTGGTAGTTTTTTCCTTCCTGTTCCCTAGAAAATTGGTTAGAAAAAAATAAGAGAATTTCCTATTTAAGTAAGTTCTCAATCATGGGGATACATATTTTAGTTTAGTAGGTGCAAAGTGTGGATGCTAGAATGACTTGTAGCGTGGAATGATCTATGCTATGTTTAGTTATGCGAGTTGGGGATGGTACCATTGAAAACAATGTTTGGATGCAGTGGTGGAAAGGGTAGAGAAGGTTGCATAAGTGGAGGAATGCGGCTTTTGAAGATTTTGTTATGTTTGTGCTAGCTCTTGGGTATAGTAGTTGCACCCATGAAGGATTGTCATGGCATGACCATGGAAGCCATTTTGCATCCTCTTTTCTGGGACAAAGAACTAGTTCTGGGTTGTCCTCTCTTTCTATGTTCTGTAGAATTTTGGTTAGAAGGAAGTCGGATGCCTTATCTTAATCGAGTCTTCCGTTCAAGGGGTGAGTTTGCAAGTGAGATTGGTTGAGAAATGTTAGTTGAAGATGGAATTTCATGTATTTATGAACTTAAGGGGAATCAAGTTGTGGAATTGTGGAGTCTGTCAATGGTTAGAAGGCATTTCCCTAAATCTTGAGAAGGAGAATGTACGGATTGTTGACTTTCTAGTGGTATCACTATTGAACTAGGGGATCTCACCAAGCGCATGGATTAATTTTGGATGTTCCTACACGAAAGGATATGCTTGGGAGGACCTATGAATTGAGGAGGGCTCTAAGTGATTATGAGTGAAGATGTGTGGTACCTCATGATTTTATAAGAAAAACCCTGAACATTTGCATGTATATGAGTGTGCACGCCCATATTAGTAAGGTTAAAAGCGGTAGATATTCAGGCTCCTCTAGGCTCTGGCTATTGAGAACTTAAAATCAAGACATACAAACTGGAAGAAGAACTCTTGCTATTGATACCTTATTTAACCAGAAACATATAACTCTAGGACTGATATTGAGAGTGAGAAATTATATTTTTAGAGCCATTTGACAAAAAATGCCCAACTATGGAATGATTAGTTCAAATTCTATTTTTTTATGCGATTTAGATGCAAACATCCGTATTCTTGTCTTTGCATGTCTGTATTTTATGTTTGAGGGATTCAGTAGCAGGTTTTAGGTTATTCACTCAACACCCCTTTTGTCCCCTTGTGAAACCTGTTTTTCTTTTTCTTTTTTTTCTCCCACGCAAATTAGTATCTCAGTTCTGTAAATTTTGCTCATGTTTTCTTGGCCGTATATAGAATATGTTTCTTCAACCATGTTATTTCAGTTTCTGAGGTCTATTGTGGTTACTATCATGTAGCAGGTTTTCAGACAGTTGCTATTTTCATGCAGACTGGTGACCTGGATAAGTCGGTGGCAGTAGTAAATAAAATCAATGATGTTGTTGAGGACTCACCAAATAAGGTACGTATTTGAATTATTGACACTGGAGTAGAATGATACTATTGCTTGATGAGGGAGTGAAGTCTAGCTTTTAGTGTTTTTTTTATTTTTTTTTTTTGTGTGTGTCTGCTGTGTTGGTAACTCCCGTGAGCTTGCTGAGCACAAAAAGTTGTGGCTTTCTTCTGGCAAAATTTCTTCCAGAGCCACTTTTATGCTGTTAGTTGTTCATTAGTCAAATAGTTAACAGCTTGTTAATTAATTTCACTTAGCTTTCTGTTTTCTTCTAATCGTGGACAATTCTACTCCCTAGACTGCACCAGACATACAACCCAGCTAAGGAGGTTCTTACCACGATGATTCTTCCCATTACATTACTGACCCTTTGGATCTTCAAGGAAGATAGAATGATCAGTTATTCAGTTCTCATTAATCAGCTCACTACTTGTGCACATTTTTCTTTAAACCATTTTCCTAATCCGTTTCCTGGTTGTTCCAAATATTAACAATACCAAGACCCCTTCAGCTGAAGATAAAGAAACCTTTTCCCATATTTACTGAGTGGTTAACCCCTTCCTGGTTCCTCTCGGCCTCTCCCAAGGAAGTTTCTGAATAGCATTTCCACTCCTTTTGCGTTTATATATTTCCATTTTAAAATTTTATCTTGGGCACTTTCCAAATCAGGATCCAAAAACCTGAGGTTTCTAGGTTTTCTCACAGAGGTACAATATAAAATATTTGAAATTAAAATGTTCAATAGCACATTCATGAGAGGCAGCAGTGACTGAAATGTCCTCATGGATTACAATTCATGGTACTGTAGAAAATTTCTTAAAAAATGTTTTTTCCCCTTATTGTCTGGTCGGTGTAGTTGTTAAATTCTTATGGTTAAAAACTTTTAGCAGCATTGCCAAGAGAAATTTATGGGTAAATGTTTTTCTATTTTATTTTCTATAGTCTGGGTGGTACTCCCTGGTTACTTAAGTATGACTTTTCTGATTTGTTGAGGGGGTGGGGGCTGTTTTGATGAATTATGCACCATAGATCTTCATAAAAGCATCGAAGATGCCTACATAGTGGAATCATTACTATTAACGAACCTATTAAGTGATTGATGTCTAAACTTGAATAAGTTTATTGAGTTATTATTGCTCTTAGTGAGCTTATTTTATAGTCATGTCTGCTTAGTCTATTTTGGATCTTGTTGCAGATTATTATTGCTGGGATCTCTAATAGAATATCATCTGAAATGGTAATTCGAGGAAATATTTTATTTGCCTTGCACTTAATCATACCTTGTGTGTGATCTTTACCTCTTGCAACAGTTTTCACTTTGCTGCTGTACATTCGGTGATTATTTCTTTGATGTTATTCTCCAGCTTAAGAATATTGTTGCTGCATTTGGACCTTTGAAGGCCTATCACTTTGAAATCAACAACGATCTTAATGAACCTTGCGCCTTTTTGGAGGTGAATTTTCATGCTTTATGTGCATTATTTTAGCATGCTTGTCTCAAGTGCTATTTTATTATTTGTAATGATTTGGGAAGGATCTATATTGTTGTGGAAATTCCGTCATATTTACACAACCACTTCCAGTCAGAAAATGATACTCCATATTAATCCTTCAAATACTGCATTGGAAGCCTAATGTTATCCTTTAGTATTTTGTTTTTCTACTGTTAACATTTTAAGTTCTCTATGTTATCTCTTTGTTCATAAATGCTTTAGACTTTATATTCTTTCTTTCTTTCTTATTATTTTTCTTTACAATATATTAAAGATATAAATCAATGTGGTTATGATTTAAACTGTTCATTAAAGAGCACAGACCACCTTGTACGTTTTAGTCTACTTCATAGAATAATAAATAAAAAAAAGTAAAAGAAAATTTCTGCACCATGTAATGGCATTTTAATTGATTCATTTTGGCAGAAAATTCATTAATCGGCACATTACTATTTTTCATCTCTGCCCAGTGGTAAGACCTAGAAAACAAGTTATTAGTTTTTCATCATATGCTGAAAGATAGTTTGGGTGGATACCGCTTGCAAGATAAATAACATCGTTGAACTATATTTTTGGTAGTATATGCAATCCCTTAAAACTTGTTTTAGTGTTATTTCCATAATGCTTCTTGATCACAGTCTTAGTCCGGGAGTTGGTAACTTCAGTTAGTAGTGTCCTGTCGTTCTCCGCAAGAGGAGAAAATATGGGTTGCTTCGTATTACTGTGAAAGATTCAACGTGCAAAATTTTACTAACTAATGGGCGCTTTTAAATCTTTTAGTTTCTAACCAATGCACATAGAATGCTATTTTCTCTAGGAATCATCAGACCAATATAAAGCAGAAGGAAAACTGCAATATAGTATAATATTTGTCTTTGAACTTGCTTGTAATAGCCATCAGTGAGACTCCAGCTATTGTAATACCTAATCATCGATTTCCAAATAGAGTAAGTTCACTTTCTGATGGAAATATCTCAGGATAGATTATTGATTTCCTTTGAAATTTCTTGTTGACATTTGGTTATAGACCTCCACATTTGAATACATGCCTTTGGTTCTGATGGACGGGACATGTTTTGCCACTTTAAACCACTATATTTCAGACACTTGGTCGATCTTTTTGGTCTGTTTGCCTTTATGTACTTGCAGCTTTATATCATAGGTAATTTATATATTCAACATTGATAGGTTACTCAATGTCTCTTCTCGGCCATTTTACTAGGAGAAACTGTTTGCACAATATTCAGCATGAATACATGATGTTTTTTATTTCTTTGTTCCTTCTAGTCAGTATCATTTGTGTTGAAGATATCTATGATGTTCCCATATTGTATTTGTGGTCACTGTAGCCCATGGCAATCCTTTGATCATTAGTTCAAGACTTTTTGTTTGTTTGTTAACGAGTATCGCATAGATTGAGTTATCAATTTCTCTTTTAAATAGATAAAATCACTTTTTATGTGCATGTTGAATGTTGGCCTGTTATTATGTTGAATTTGCTTTAGGTTTAATTTATATGCCATTTCTTAGCCAAGAAAAAAAAGGTGCGAATATGTTGTGCTTTGGGGCTTCAATATGAATGCCCATCTTCTTTTAAACCTTTGTCTTATATGCCATTTATTTGATCAATCTTTTTTCCCTGATCACATTCGCACTCAATCTATTTATCAGTATGTTGACCAATCAGTTATGCCCAAAGCTTGTGCTGGTCTAAATGGTATGAAGATTGGAGGGGAAGTACTAAAAGTGTTTCCAGCTGTTCCCATTGCATCGTTGGTACTACTCATCTTCTCTTTCTTTTCCCATAATTATTTTGTGATGGTTATTGATCACAATGAAGCGTCATGAAAATTTTATTTTTATTTCACATGGTGATTTGGGCCTTGCTTAACAAGCAACATATGTTAGGAACGTAATGGATGTCAACCGTGTTATGGGATTCCAGAGCATGTAAAACCTCTTCTTCAACAGCCAACAGTGGTGTTGAAAGTTAATGTGGTACGTTATCTTTTTAATGCTTTTCTTATGAATCCACTCACCTCCCATCCCCACTCATCAGAAAATGAAAACATGGTCGCACACATATACACAGTGCAGTTTAATAGGCCAGCGGGTATGAGTATTAGTTAATTAGTGTCATTTGCAGTCGTCTGATTTGGCGTCTTCTTTTTGGAACTAGTTTAATGCAGATGTTCTCCCTTTACTATCTGAGTCAGATATCAACGAAGTTCTTGAAGACATTCGGTTTGAATGTGCCAGGTCCTGAGAGTTACTAGTAGTGTATATTTCATTTAATGTGATTGTTGTAAAATAATACCATGCAATTTTGTAGGTTTGGGACGGTTAAATCCATGAATGTTGCAAAGCCATGCACTAGCTGTGTCAGTGCTGAAGAAGAATACCAGAGTATTTGTGATATCACTGATGTGGAGATCAAACATGAGATTCAGGAAATCAGCACAATTGTGATTTCAAGAAATGATACTGATCATGATGATAATTGCCTCGATTATACTTATCAGGAGCAAGGTAATTACCCTCACAATGGTAGACATAAAAACGAAGTTGTGGAGGACAAATTGTGTCATATGGGTATCAAGGATGCTACATGTTTCGAAGACGTAGTTTGTAAGAGTGCATTGGAAACAATCCCTCGAGGATGCTGTGACAAGCAGAGCAGCCCAGGAAATGAACTTCATGGTGTAAAAGTTGCCAAAATAATTGAAACTGGCTCAGATGAGAAACCAGTGCTTCTAGGTGATTCAAGTACGGTGGTGGCTGATGATGAGAAGAAAGTTCTACATGGAATGGATCCCATGGTGAGAACAGATTCTGACACATCTGAGAAGAGAGAAAAGAAGGAACGTAATAACAATCTGGAGAGTTCATTTGCGGTGGGGAGCGTTTTTGTTGAGTTTGGTAGATTGGAAGCCTCATGTATGGCTGCGCACTCTTTGCATGGAAGGATTTATGATGGACAAGAGATTAGCGTCGAGTACATTCCTCATGATCTCTATCATAAGAGGTTTCCTAAATGACCACAGTTGAATACTCATTGTTGTGATTTAACTTTTCGCTGTGAAGGCTCTTTGATTACTGAAGAAGGCATTTGTTAATGGCTCATTTTAGGCCAGCCTCAATATTTTTTTGATCATTTGGCTCGGAATCTGAAGCAAGCTATATGGCGAAACAAGTCGTTTCTCTGAGTACGCTGAAACGAAAATTCTGGGAGAATACAATTCCCCGAGCTCGACGCCTTTTAACCAGTCTTTATGCATTACTGATATATTTTCTCTGCATGCTTAACAGGTGCAAGGAACTAGATTATGGACATGAAAGTTTAAGGGTGTGGATATGGGTATGGATATCTTTTAAACATTACTTCCATATCTGTTACTCTGTGTAACGGCATTCTCGTGTTCTGATCTTTGTTGTTGATCTCTCCCTAACAGTTGAGTTAGTTACTTTAATACAAGAGATCATTATTTATCACCATTATGTTTACCTCTTATATATAGTAGTACCTAATGGACTGGACAACAACATGAATTTCAAGGGGCGGACATGGAAACGCAACATGGCTGCAAAATTCTGCATTTTTATTCAGGTTGTCATAAATGATAGAATCTCTTCATAAGTTCTGGAAGTGATAATCTTTTTGCATGTTTTTCAGCCAGATTTATTAGTTTGGTGTAACGTTATTGTACCTTTAGACTTTATTTAGATCTATCTTTCCAGGTGGAATAAGCAAATGTAACAATCTAAAGCTCACTACTAACAGATATTATTTTTTTTAGGCTTTCCTTTCGGACTTTCCATCAAAGTTTTAAAATGCATCTACTAGGGAAAGATTTCTACACTCTTGGAATGTTTCGTTCCCCTCTCCGATCAATGTGTGAGATCCTAGATCGAGTAGAGAGGGGAACGAAGCATTCTTTATAAGGGCATAGAGAAATCTCTTCCTAATAGACCCGTTTTGAAACCCCTCATCGGTTGAAGTGGGAAACAAAACATTCCTGCTATGTAGAAATTTCTTTTTAGTAGACACGAAGAAAATATATACTCTTAAATATCTGCTAGTGATGAACTTGGACTGTTACAGTTTTTCATTGAGAACATTATTCTTCATTTTCGCTTGGTACCTTGTATCCAAAAAGGTAAGTGTGAAGATATTCCTAACATTTTTGGCTAAATTAATTTAAAAAATTTACTATTAATATATACTAGATACATTAAATACTTTGCAATTTTTGTTCAAAATCCATCTTATGTTTTTTATTATCAAGAATTCTTTTTGAAAAAAAAAAAAAAAAAAAAAGAAGGGATATTTTTATTAATTTTACGAATTTTTTAATTAAATCTATATCATAATGTTATAATATACTTGTATATATGATCTTAAGCAACTCCGTTTTATTCGATGAATTTAATGTTCTGATTTAAAATTGTATTAAACATATTATAAATTTTCAGTAATTATTGTGAGGAAGATTAAGAAAAGAAATATAATAACATAACAATATTCATGTGAAGCATAAAGGTACACAAAACATTTTAAGTAATCTAATGCATGAGAACATTTTCATGTGGTAATAATACGTGTATTAATGTGATTATGGGATTTTTACTGCAAAGTAAAAAGCTTAGTGGTGTCCATTTCCGCCGCCGCCAAACCCACCACCCGAGCCACCTCCACCTCCACCATCACCACCAAGTCCTCCACCCTTTCCAATGCCACCACCGAATCCACCACCCTTACCGAACCCTCCTCCACCTCCAAGACCTCCACCCCCAAATCCTCCGCCATAACCACCACCATTACCAAACCCGCCACCATCACCACCTCCAAGGCCTCCATCTCCATCTCCATCTCCATCTCCACCTCCACCTCCTACACCACCACCAATCCCATGACCCCCTCCAAAGCCTCCTCCACTTCCACCTCCAAGACCACCGCCGCCACCACTTCCACCTCCAAGACCACCGCCGCCACCACTTCCACCTCCAAAACCACTGCCACCACCAGTTCCTCCACCTCCAAAACCACTGCCACCACCAGCTCCTCCACCTCCAAAACCACTGCCACCACCAGCTCCTCCTCCTCCAGAACCACTGCCACCACCATATCCACCTCCTAGTCCACCACCCTTGCCATAGAACAGAAACTTCTCCTCCTCCTCATTCCTCGCTTTAGCCACTCCCCTAGCAAGCACACTGGACACAACAACATGAAAACATAACAAAGAGAACAAAGCCGCTCTGTTCCAGCCACTATCCATCTTGGTAGAGCCCAATGAACAATGACCCAATGGATGAACTCTCCAGCCTCATCCACACACCTATTTATATCCCATCAAAATCCCCATTTTGCCCTCGCATTTAATTCATCTCAACTACTAACACTTCCCCACTTCACCTTTCATGTGCTTCTAAGCCTATACAGATGTTCATGGATATTTCCAAGTGAAAATAAAGTAATTCCAATATAAAAAAATTATTGATTAAACGTTACCAAACGTCTCTCGAGTAACATAGATTTAGCAAGATAAGGTATTTTATAACCGATCACAACATAACTCAATTAAATAAGGTATTTTGTAACACAATTAAAAATTCAAAGCTCTTACTCTAAATATTGAATTAAAAAAGAATGCTAAAATAAATCAAATTTTAAGATTAAATGAAATTACTAGATTCAAATATTAAAGTATAAAAAAATTATAAAAATAAATAAATAAATAAAGATCGAATTTAAAAATAAAATTAAAAAGAAGAGGGAGTGGGGCACTTTTGACTTTATTATTTATCCAAAATTTAATTAATTAAAAAAGAGGGTAGCATTATTAATATAATTATTTTGGTTTTAGTGATTAATTGTTGGAATTATTTGTGTATTATTTATAATTAATATGTGCTTTTTATATACTTCTAATACAGTGACTAATGCTTTTAGCTTTTTGTAAACCCACCGACAAATCAGCCCCCAAATAACAATGTAAACACTGTGGTATTATCATAATGAGATTAAATGAATAATAAATGCTTTTTAAATAAATCAAAATAATTATATTAAAGGTGACGTATTATCCTAATAAATTTTTAAATACAAATTTTGGTCATATTTTAAAATATAATAAAAATTTCAATTTTGCCCATATTTGTGAATATAAAATTACCAAAAGTAAATAACAAGTTAAAACAAATTCCTAATAGCATTAATATTTATAAACTTAATTTTTTTTAAAATTATTTATAGCTCAATTTCAATAATTTTTTAAAATTATATTAAAAAACCATAAACTTTATTTTAAAGATTTGTTAGATAACACGTAATAAAAAAAATGAAATTATATATATATATATTTTGGATGAAAGTGTCCCACATCCGTAATTTATGGAATGACATGAGGCCTTTTGAGGAGTCCAAAACAAAACTACGAACATTTATGTTTAAAGTGGACAATATCATACAATTGTACGTATGGATCGGCCACTACATGCATAATTGGATGCATAATGATGGGCCAGCCCATCAGCCCATGTATAAAGAGTTGATCATTTAAAGCCCAATAGAATAATATTTATTTAATGAGGGAAGAATGTGACCGAAAAAAAAAGAAAATAAAGAAAATAAAATTTCTTGCTGATTCGTCTGATCTTATCTTGTTTAAGCGATGAGCAATTGCCATCCATAATATTAAATTTTACAATTATTTTTTAAAAATAGAAAATAAAATAAAACTAGTATTTTAAAATTTTGATAGTCTGTACTTAAAAATGAATTTTATATATTAATTGAATTAGAAAAAATTTAGAAGAAAATGACATGAATAAAAAAAACAAATAATCTAAGATTGGGACATGGATAAGGACATTTATGGATCATATTTTTATAATTTCTTATGCCAGAATTTTAGGTCAAAAGTGGATTAATTATTATTCCATTATTAATTAAAGCTCCCCAATATGAAATTGGGCTCAATAGAATTTATTTATTTAGACCCAAAATGACTATTTTTTTTCTCTAATTAATTAATTCAATAATAATTTAAATATATGAAATTTTTACGCTTGGCTAAAAAAATTATTTAATAATTAAAAGCCGTACCCCACATAATAGCCATCATTATAGTTTGGTATAATCCCGATCTGGCTACCTTTCGCGCAATTTTTCGAAATTGGGTTCAAATTTGGTTAATCTGAACCGTTAAAATTTACTTCTATATTAAAATACAAATTTCGTTTATATCATGAAAAAAACATAATTATGACTTTACTCTTTAATTTTTAAAATTTTTTTATTTTATTATTATTTTTTTTTTATTTTTTGTTAGAACAAATCATTAAAAGTAGAGACTTAATTGACTATAAAAATTTAAAATTTATATTTAATAATATTAATTATAAATATATTAAATTTGAAAGACAATTTATAATAATAATTTTAGTGAGAGAATATGATAGTTGAGAGAGAAAATTCCGGCAAGTTGCAGCTTCAATATGTATGAAAAGTGGTTGGAAAATGCTTTTCTTATTTTATATTACGCGTTGAGTCATTAAATAAGTAGGAGTCGTTAGATGTCCATGACAAATAAATAAATAAATAATAAAGAAAGAAAGAAGAAGATAGTTGGAGATTAATTTTATTTTATTTTTCACTAATTTTTGTTCAAAATGGTCAAATGGCGCGTAGGTTGTAAACTTCACATACGCCTTATCCTCTTATAAACTTATGTTCGTGCGAGGTGATATACGTGTTCGTTTACTACATCTTGATTAGAGATATTTATTTTATTTATACGAAAATTCTACGTCTAACGAGAAATAAGGGAGTAGAAGATATTTTTTCAATTAAATAAATGAGACAATGGACAATATTATATTCGACATCTTCAAAATGAATCTTGAACTTATATTTCATTTGATTCTTGTGATGATGATGCATTTATGATCATGGTGGGATTTTATTTTTAAAAATCATTTTTAGATTTATATGATTTAAAATGCGGAGATTCTCAAAGTAAGATATTGCAAAATTCCAGTGCACAAAAATAAATTATAAGATCATTTTAAAATCATTTTATTTTAATACATAAAAACATGTATATATAATCTATTATAAATTATAAGATTATAATAAAATAATAATCATACAAATTATACAATAATTTCATGAATAGAAAAGTCATATTAATTTATGTGATTTTTATGTCAATAAAATCATTTAAAAGAAAATTTGTTTGGTGATATCATGAATGTTAGCGCGTTAGGTATGGTCATGAAATCTTCATCACTTTCTTTATAGTTTGAGTTATAGCTTAAAATAAATAATTTTTACGTATTTTTAAAAAATTAATTAATATTTATTATCAAATAAATCCTTCCATCTCCATTTATCTCTTAATCTTAATATTTTTTTTTGTTATATAATAAAATAATGGAGGAAAATCTTTCTTTATTAAGAAAGACGGTTATTAAGTTATTATATGAGATATGCTGTTTTTTTTTGTTCAAGATCTATTTTCGTGTGGTTATATTAATTTTTTTTTTTAAAAAAATCAAATTATTATAATTTTTCATTCTTAAAATAAATATATTTTCATATTATTAATGCTGGTTTGACTTTTGATTTCTTAGCTCATTAAATTCAGTTTGAATAATTAGTTCGCTATAAACGTGAATTAATTGCACGTTTTTCTTTTTGGAAATTGATTAAATAAATGAAAGAATATCGTATTTATATTTATCGGGCTATATCATTAAAATTAGAATGGTACCAATCGGGGCTAGAAAATCGTACTTCCGTCCACTAAAGCCTAAAACGACGACGTAGCAGGGAGATTCCTGTCATTTCGTGCACCCGATGGCAAATCCAGTAATTTTGTACAAACAATAAGGGTAGTTTCATAAGTTCACACCAAATATAATCAAGAACCACCAGTTCCCCTCATTTCTCTTCGCCCATATATATTCTCAGATTTTCGCCTTTTTGTTTCTCTCTTTCCGTTTTCCTCTCTCGCTCTCTCAATCTCTCTTTATATTAATCTCAACCCTAGAACCCTAGGTTCTCCTTTTTCCTTCGCCGTCTACGGCGGCGACTTTCCAGACCGCCATCGGTGCTTAAATCTGGCCGTATTTTCATCCATCGCCGCCGCAACAATCGCCGCCCCTGGATCCGATTCCGTCGTGTCGACGTTTCGGATTCGGTTTGAACAAACCATTTTCTCTCTTAAAATTTCTTGGATTTACCTTCGGAATTTACGTTTTCACCCTTTTCGTTGCTAAAGTTACTGGCATTCACCGTCTGCTTCTGCTTCTTTGTTTTTTTTTAACCGCACCAAGTCCTTTATTATTATTTTCCTTTTTTAGTTTTTTCCTTCTTTTTTTTTTCTTTTTTGTCCTTTTCCTCTTATCTTTCACGATTTAAAATTTGTTACGTCCGAAACGTCCAACTCTAGTGATTTGACGGGTGAACCTTTTTAGGAGTGGGAATTTACGATTTTACCATTTTGTAGTGCCACGTGGCATGATCTAAGGCTGAAGATGAGTAGTGTTCACCCACGCACCACCACCACCATGTTGCCTCCTGGGGCGTCTAGGAAGCGGAAGGAAGTTGAGGCGTTTGTGAAGCCGAAAGCTGCGGGAGCCGACTCCGTTGCTTCGAATCGCCTTCTGGCTGGCTACTTGGCTCACGAGTTTCTCAGTAAAGGCACTTTGTTTGGGGAGAAATACGAGCCGGCTAGAAGTGAAGCCGTTGGAATGACTTGCTCGCGGCCAGCCGAGTATAAGAGGACGAAGCCGGAAGCCGCCGCTGCGCCTAGTGTTGAAAAGGAAAATCAGAGCTATGTTGAGGTGGCAAGCATCTTGAAGATGGAGGGGGCCCACTTGCCTGGGATTGTTAACCCGGCCCAGCTCGCTCGGTGGATTAAAATGTGACTGCTTACGTGGCGTCATTTCATTGGATGTAAAATTTTAGTTTCTAGGTTCCGTTAAAATTTCCCATTTCTCAAAACTGCAAGGAGGATGGGAGATGAGAGACCAGTTTCCTCTCTCTTTCTCTCTCACACTAAACATACTCTGGAAATTTCCTCTTTCTTTTATGTTCTCTTGATTTTCATATCGGCGTAGCGAAATCTATTACTGATCAATGTATAGGACTGAGTTCGGAAACGGAGAATCGGTTCGGTTTGTTCTAATTCTGTAATCGCACAGTTCTCTTTCCATCTCTAATATGATTATATAATAATACTTCTCTTATTTTGCTCCCGTTTTTCAGATATTTGGTTGCTTCGGTTTCTGAAATGCAGGTCTGTACCTCAATCATCGATATTTGCATTTGAAAACGGAGTCACGATGATTGAGGTACGTACGCTGTTAAAATATTGTGCGCCTTGCGAATTTATTTAGTTATATGTGGATCGATGTATGATTCCTCTCGTGTTTGATTGGTTCGATCGATCATCTTTTATTTAGTCGGCACGGCAGCCATTGCTGTCAAGGTTCGTTCCTCTGTCGTGCCAATTTAGAATTTGTATCGTCCTTCGATTTTCGATGCGATTTTTTTCCGTTTCCATCGATATATTGCTTTGTTTTCTTTGGAAGGAAACCGCCATTAATCTTGTAAACATACTTTGTGGAAGAATGTTGGATGATCAGATACTCGATTCCGTCATATGCATTAACAAGTTCTTTCACAAAGACCTTGTTATGGCCTTATATAATCCGAGCGAATTTTCTCTGTTTCTGTCTTTAACTTCACTTGAAAGGAAACCGCCATTAATTTTAGAATCATTCTTTCTGGAAGAAACTCTGGAGGATTCCATCACCACGGCGAAACTTTAGTGTTGCGATAGGTTTTTTATTTTTAAAATTATGTTTGCTTTTATTAAATTTTCACCACATTACAAACACATTTGTACCTTTTAAAATTTTGGTTATGCTTCTATTATCTTTTAAAGCAATATGTAGAATTCGTTTTTGGAAAACCAAAAATAAAATAGGTATGTCTTCCCCCCATAAAATTACCAACTAAATGTAAATACTTTTCCCTAAATTGATTGAAAAAGTCACACAAAATTTCCCGGTCAACACTCAATTATAAAGTGGAAACTGATCTTACTTTTTTGTTGTTTTTGGTTTTAATTGTTTTCTTGCTTTTTTTAGTTCAAAAAAAAAAAAAAAATGCTGAATGAATTTGAACTTGTGGCCTTAGAGTCAATGATTTATACTTAGCTTAAGATTTAGGTTTTTATTAGTTGAATTATATTCCCATAATTGTTTTGCTAATTGATCTTTGTGGAGTTTGCGTAGAGTGGATGGAGTGAAGAAAACGGTAGACATATGGAAAGAATGTTCAGAAAATATTTTAGTTTTTATTTTAATAAAAAAAGGTTAGTTAAAGAAGACTGAAAATATTATAAAATGATGGAATAAACCAATTTTTTTTTTTTATTTTTTATGTAAAACTCATTATTATAATAAAAATATTTTTGAGATTGTTAATGATTTTTACCTAGTTAATTTCAAAGCGTCCAAGCTTTGGTTATTTATTCCTATTAAATCGTTCTTCCTTACCAAACTTTCTTGCACCTATGTAGAAGGAAGGAAGGAAGCTGAAAGCGCGTTTGACGCATTTAAAAGGAAACTGTATTGCACCATTAAGGTAGTTTTGTGCTCACTAGTAGATCCAGAAATATATGTACAACCATATTTTTAAAAATTAAATATTTTTCATTAGTATCAATTAGATAAAAAAAATTAAATAGCTTAATTTTTTTATTTTTGAAATTAATGGATTTGCTAGATAAAAGTTGGAGGGTTCAGGAGTGTAGAGACCTCATTACATTACACAGAGTGGGGAGTGAATGTGGCTGTGGGACAACTGGCCTATGAGATTTGATTGGAGTTGGTCTCTTGTCATTCCCTCGTAGGTGTAACTTTTTGATTGGTTGTGGATCCTTAAAGTAAAGAACATCACTGGACCTTATGATTACGCTCATTTACAAGTGTTATTTAGGTTATTGTTCATAAAGTAAATCTCTATTGTCATATTTCACATTGTTTAAAGGTAAATTGAAGTAAAAACAAGTATATTAGTGTTTGAGCTTTTATTTGTAAAACTGAGTAAATGGGCAACATGTGAAATTCATTGAATATAACCTCATTCATTTATCTCCCCAATTCTAGGATTTGACGTATTTTTAGAAATTTCTCCTTCAAATCTTCTCAAATCAAGAAATTTTGATCGGCTACACTTCACACACATATCGAATCTCCCTAAAGTTCTATATAAGCTCCATTTTGAAGACTCTTAAAACACATGGAATAAACTGAAAGTTCTATTCTTAGTGTTTCATTCAAGTTTGTAGTTGCCGTTTTCCTTTATATTCTTTATTGTTGTTATTTTCTTTCTATAAGTTGTAAGCCTTGTTTTAGCATTTGAATTCAATTTCTAAAACAGTTTTTTAACACAGTTTTGTTCTTGATTTACCTAAGTGCAAATTAGCCATAGATACGTGTTTTTAATTCTTCTAAAAGTACTTATGACTCATAGTTTTAAGTGTTAATTAGGAGTAGGTTGTTGACGCATTTAAATTGCATTTTGTTTGAATTGCAAAGAATTTGAAAAAGCTAGATGCAGGCGAAAATGGATAACAATTGTTGTATTAGCGTTGCTTAGTTGAGAAAATTGCCCATAAAGGTTGGGCAAGGCACTTATGGTCAAATAAGGTTGAGACTCCAAAGGGAGTCAGTTGTCACGTTCATGCTCATCCAAGGCGTGTTGTCCATGGCCGCATGCCCATGACAAGCCAAACCCTTTATATCTTTCCATGTTCTAGTGTTTACTCTTGTATTTCTAAGAAGTATGACGTTTTGGAAAAATCATGTCTAAACTTGACAGACATGAAATGCCTAAAATGTACTATAGGGGATATGAGTTGCATATTGTGAACTCTCTTACTTGCCTATATAATGTCTCTTTCAAAAATCTCTCTATGCCCTCATGTTCTAAAACCTTCTTCTTAAATTGAAACTAGAGACTCGAGCATATGTCGCTAGGCGACGTAAGAACGAATTGGCTTAGCTCACTTATAGTTGGAAAGTGAATGCCGCACAATCGCAAGAGTGTGATTGTGACATCAGTCTCCCATTAGATCGAGCTAAGGTTAAGATCCCCCATGACAAACGATCTCATAAATGACCAATAGCGTAAGGTGATCCAATTAAAACGGAATGTAACCCTTTAAATCTCCTGTCAACGATATTTACAGACTGAATAACTAAACTGAGTATCAAAGTGGAGGTGACTTAGCAATACAGTTGGGCACATTTCTCCTATTTTGCAAGACATTAGTTCCATTTCCCGTTTTATAGACAAATTGATTTTCATCAATAAAATTTGAAAGTTTTTATTTATTTTTAAATTTTGATCTGAAAGTTGAAAAAGAAAAATAACGAAATTAGTCCAAAAAGCGGCTGTGCGTGATGTGCTGTTAAGTATGTAAAAAGTGGACGTTAGGAAGTCGCAACGGCTATATTTTGTTTGAACTTCAAAATGATCATTACGATTTTTGCACTTTTCCATTTCTTCTTTTTTTCTCATTTCAACGGTTCTTCTTCTTCTTCTTCCCCTGTAGCTCCCCTAATTCCTCGTCCTTCCTTTCATCCAATCTTGAAGCCCCTCGATTGAAACCCTAGTGATCTGCAAATCAATCTTGAAATCAAATCCAGATAATTCTTCTTCTGCAGTTCTCTTTACTGTAATGGCTCCAACACCGTCTTCTAAATCAAATCAAAGTCACATGAGCCAATTGAGAACTCCTCAAGCGAAGCGGCTCAATTTTCATACCCCTAGGGCACATCCATCCCCTTTCCCCAACTCCGCCATTAAAGACTCCCAATCCGAGCACCCAGTAGAAGTAATCGGCCGGATCCGAGAATATCCTGACCGGAAAGAAAAACCGGTTTCGATTCTGCAGATCAATCCCGACGGTCAGAACGTTCGGGTTCGGGCCGATTTCGGGTACCGCGATTTCAGCCTCGATGGTATTTCTCTGTCGGAAGAGGAAGATCTCGATACGTTTTACAAGAAGTTCGTCCAAGCGAGGATTCACGGCGTTAAGTTGGGGGAGAAATGTACGATTATGATGTACGGACCCACTGGCGCCGGCAAGAGCCACACCATGTTTGGCTGTGCGAAACAGCCCGGGATTGTGTATCGGTCGCTGAAGGACATTTTAGGCGACGTCGAAAGTGAAGCCGCCGGCGGAGAGCGGTTGGGAGTTGGAATGTTCGTGCAAGTTACGGTGCTGGAGATTTATAATGAAGAAATATACGATCTTCTAACGAGTAATTCTGGTGGAGGGCTAGGGCTTGGCTGGCCTAAGGGCAGTGCCTCTAAGGTAAAATATGATCAGAATCCCTAATTTCTTGCCTATTTGGTCTCTGTTCTTCCATGTCTAGATTTAGTTCTTTGCTTTTGTGAAAGAACGTTGATAATTTTCATTCAAGAAATGTGAAGCTTTTTCAAATTTCCATTGGGTTTGATTTACTTGTACTTCTAAGTTATATATATATATATATATATAGTTTGGACTGTTCTTATGGAATTGGAAGCTTGAAGCCATTTTGTTATTGCAGGTGAAGCTTGAAGTGATGGGGAAGAAGGCAAAGAATGCTACTTATCTATCTGGTAATGAAGCAGGAAAGATTTCCAAAGAGATTCAGAAAGTGGAGAAAAGAAGGATTGTTAAAAGTACACTCTGTAATGAGAGAAGTTCAAGAAGCCATTGCATGGTTTGTTTGAGCTTTTGAACTGTCTTCCTTGTCTAGATGGTGAAATTTTCATAACTTTTTGCTATCTTCTGGATTTTTCATAGATAATCCTCGACGTGCCGACTGTCGGTGGGCGCCTAATGCTTGTCGATATGGCTGGTTCTGAAAATATAGAGCAAGCTGGCCAAGTTGGATTCGAGGCAAAAATGCAGGTGAAAATTGTTTAAACAGCACCTCCCCTAACCCCCCTTGTGGTTTTAAAGAACTAAATAGTTGCTCCCCTAAATCACAGACAGCAAAGATAAATCAAGGTAACATTGCACTGAAAAGAGTGGTTGAATCAATTGCCAATGGTGATTCTCATGTGCCTTTTAGAGACAGTAAATTGACAATGCTTTTGCAGGTAACTTTCCACGCTTAGAATTCTTATTGTTCTTGCTCAGAATATGTTTATAAGATTGATTTGATTTGATTGGATCTATCATCCATCTATCTCCAGGATTCTTTTGAGGATGATAAATCCAAAATTCTGATGATTCTATGTGCCAGTCCTGATCCCAAGGAATTACACAAGACGATCTCGACACTCGAATATGGTGCGAAAGCCAAATGCATCGTCCGTGGTCCGCATACGCCGACGAAGGATAAATGTGGTGCTGATGAGTCTGCTTCTGCTGTTATTCTGGGATCTAGAATTGCAGCAATGGATGATTTCATCTTCAAGTTACAAAAGGAGAACAAACTCAGAGAAAAAGAGAGAAATGAGGCACATAGAGAACTCTTGAAGAAAGAAGAACAAGTGGCAGAATTGAGAGCTAGGCTCGAGCAAGCAGGCTCGAGAGGATCGGGGACGAGCGAGGAAGAGATCAATTCGAAGGTGAACGAAAGAACCGAAATTCTGAAACTTGAGTTGGAGAGGAAGCTGGAGGAGTGCCAGAGAATGGCTCATGAATTTGTTGAATTGGAAAGGAAAAGAATGGAAGAGAGGATACTGCAGCAGCAACACGAAGTCGAAACGTTGAGACGACGTTTGGAAGAAATCGAAACTGGACTATTGACTTCAAGGAATAATGCAGAAACAAGCAATGATGTTGTAAACAAATCAAGGGACATGGATGGCTGCAGGCTTGCTAAAAGGCTCTTAGGAGGAGTTTATGCAAGTGCAGATGCAGGGATGGTGAAGTCCATGGACTTGGACATGGATGATCAAGAACCAATCATCGCCGGTATGGATTATCAACTGTCTACCAACAATGGTATCCAAAGCCTACTAGAGAAAGTGAACGAGTTGGTTGATCACGATGTGTTTTCATCACGGTTTAGGGACAGTGATAGAGTATGCCTAAGTACTGTGTTAGAGGAAGACGATGCAGAAGATGAAGAGGATAAGGAAGTAATAGAAGAAAAGAGAGTAGTGAGTACAGTTATGAACAGAACAAGTCAGAATCTCAAGGAGAGATCGGAGATCGGCATCGGATTAATAAACGACGATGAAAACTCTAAGGACACCGCGTTCTCGAGAAAATTGAGAATTCAAAATATATTTACTCTTTGTGGAAACCAGAGAGAGCTTTCACATCAAATTCTATCAGACATGACGGTAAGAACAAAACATCTGAACACTCTATATAACATTGCCCGTTTTGAATATGATCCTTAGGTTCTTTTTTGTTTATGTTTCAGAACCAGAAGGGAGGAGCTGTATTAGCAGAGAATGAAGAGGCAATGCTGCAGCCTATAAAGCTAGCAGTAAAGTGGGGAGTGAACAGCCCAGGAGGTGTTGATGATGTTGTGCCATTGAGTCCAATTCCATTGTGTTCAAAGGAGAACAAGCTGCCTGTCACGCCGAACGACGTATCGCAGCAACACGATGGCCTATTGCCGAGGCTTAGCACCACGCCGTTCATCACTGTAAGAAAACACTAAGAGAGAAGGGAAGGGGGACATTTTTTATGTTAGGCCTTCTTGCATTTTCCATTGTGCTCAAAGGAGAACAAGCTAGCTGCCCGTCACGCCGAACGACGAATCGCAGCAACGCGATGGCCTATTGCCGAGGCTTTATCTGCGCGACACCGTTCGGCACTGTAAGAAACAATAAGTAAGAGAAGGAAAGGGGAAGATTTTTTTGTGGCATTTTTGTTGTACTGGACTCTGAAGATCATTATTTTGAGTTCTTCCTTCCCATTGTTCTTCTAATAGGAAATTGAATTGGCCTGATGGATGGGGATGGCTTGGAGTGTATAAAGATTTATGTACGCACACGAATACTAAATAGCACACCGATATGCAACTAAACATTGCTCAATTATCATAAAATTTTGAAATATGAGGTTAAAAAAAAGTCTTGGATATGGGCCAAAACTTCCACGAAGGCCCAAAACAAAGTCATGGATTTGGGCCTAAACTTCATCGAAGGCCCAAAACAAAGTGGTATTTGGGCTAAACTTGCGGCCCAAAATAAAACATCGGATTTGAGCCAAAACTTCGAAGGCCCAAAATAATAAAGCCTTGGAGTTGGGCCTAAATTTCCTCGAAAGCCCAAAACAAAGTTGTGGGTTTGGGCCTCAACTTCCTCGAAAGCCCAAAACAAAGCCTGCGATTTGGGCTAAACTTCAGGCCCAAAACGAAGCCTGAGATATAGACCTAAACTTCCTCGAAGGCCCAGAACAAAGTCTTGGATTTAGGCCTAAATTTCCTCGAAAGCCCAAAATAAGTCTTGAATTTGGGCCTAAATTTCCTCGAAGGCCCAAAAACAAAGACTGGGATTCGGCTTAACTTCCAGCCCAAAACGAAGCCTGGAATTTGAGCCTAAAAGGCCCATAACAAATCTTAGATTTCGGCCTAGATTTCCTCGAAGGCCCAAAACAAAGTATTGCATTTGGGCCAACATTTCCTCGAAGGCCCAAAACAAAGTGCGATTTGGGCTAACTTCCTGCCCAAAATGAAGTCTGAGATTTGAGCCTAAACTTCCTCGACGGCCCAAAATAAACCTGGAATTTGGGCCTAAAAACTTTATCGAAGGCCCAAAGAAATGTCTTGGATTGGGCCTAAATTTCCTCGTATACCCAAAACAAAGTCTCGGTTGGGCCTTAACTTCGTCGATGGCCCAAAGCAAAGAGTGGGATTTGGGCTAAAGTCCTGGCCCAAAACGAAGCCTGGTATTTGGGTCTAAACTCTCAATGGCCCAAAACAAAGCCTGGGATTTAGGCCTAAATTTCCTCGAAGGCCCAAAACATAGAATTGGATTTGGGCCAAAACTTCCTCGAGGGCCCATAACAGAGCATGTGATTTGGGCTAAACTTACGGCCCAAAATGAGCCTGGGTTTTGGGCTTAACTTACGGTCCAAAACGAAGCCTGGGATTCGGGCCTAATCTTCCTCGATGGCCTAAAACAAAGTAGGATTTGGGCATAAACTTCCTCGAAGGCCCAAAACATAGTCTGGGATTTGGGCTAAACTTGCGGCCCAAAACGAAGCCGTCGATTTGGGTCTAAACTTCCTCGAAGGCCCAAAACAAAGCCTTGGATTTGGGTTTGAACTTCCTTCGATGGCCCAATTTCTGCCTATCCAAAATGGGTCTATGAAGCCGATTAATTCCGAGCCCTAGATAGAAGCTCTTATAAAGAGCAGGAAGACCACCTTCTTCCCTCTCCCCTCTATCGCGCCGCTGCTCTCACAGTTGCTTACGTCAAACAAGCCGCGAAAATGGTGAGATTCTTTCTGCAAATCGCGTCTTCTTTTTCTTGTAACTCTACATTCATCGTGATCGTTTCAATCTGTTCATTTTGGTCATTGGTTGTGCTTGTTTAGCCGTTTAAGAGGTATGTCGAGATCGGAAGGGTTGCCCTCGTCAACTACGGTGAAGACTACGGAAAGCTCGTTGTCATCGTTGATGTTATCGACCAGAATCGGGTAGGCATTCGTTTCCTGTAATCAACAGTTTTTATGTAGTGTTATAGTTCGTTCTGGTTTTGTAAGTTCTTCATAATTGCTACGTTGTACTCGTATTATACGGTCCAGTGCTGAAACTGCTAGATATTGAACTGTTTTTGTGTTGTTATTATGCCTTCTGAATATCATTTTTAGGTTTGACATTTGAAATTATGAAAGTTTGATTTTTCTTTAAGAACTTGATAATGGTGGTTGTCATTTCTTCTCGATCATTCTCCATTAGTTGATTCAAGTGTTCTTTTAATGTATACAACTTGGTGTTTTGTTGCTTATCTACAGAAGTATTATTTGTATGTTTTGTAGTAATTTGCAACCATTTTTTTTTTAGAATGATAGTTCTATCAATTTGGTTTTTTAATCTCTCATTGATTAGTCTCTTCATGGAAAATTTTGTTAAATCATTTGCATGAGCTTGACTAGCTAATTTTTGTGTTTTCCAGGCTCTGGTTGATGCCCCTGATATGGAGCGATCTCAAATGAACTTTAAGAGACTCTCCCTGACAGATATCAAAATTGATATTAAAAGGGTCCCTAAGAAGAAGGAGCTGATCGAAGCCATGAAAGCTGGGGGTATACTGCAATTTGTCATGAGCGTTTACTGTTAGTTTTTGTTGCTTGTGCTTTAAGTGTTTTTGTATCCATTCAGATGTTCAGAAGAAATGGGAAGATAGTTCATGGGGCAGAAAATTGATTGTTAAGAAGAGAAGAGCCTCTCTCAACGACTTCGACAGGTTCAAGCTTATGTTGGCCAAGATTAAGGTTTGTGCTGATTATCTTCTTTTTCATTTTCCTGTTTTTTTTTTTTTTTTTTAATTACAATTGCTAATATCCTTATGGGCTTTGATTGGTTTATGCAGAGGGCTGGATTGGTTAGGCAAGAGCTTTCGAAGTTGAAGAAGGCCGAGGCCTAGAGGTTCATTTTTTCAATGGATTTTCCCATTTTGCTGTCAACTTTCTTTATCATCTATAAGTCGTTGATTTATAGATCCAAACTTTTTGTAGCAGTATCATTGCCTTTAAGTCATTGTGTTCAACTTCGTCCATTTTTAATCTTAATACGCCAATTTCTTATTTGGATTTCAACTGTTATCACTTTATCATCCTCTTTGTAAAAGCCCCTTATGTTTAAATGGCTTGAATGCGAATTCTGGTCTTTCATTTGTTGGAGGAAGTGATACTAGAAAGGTGAGGAGTTCTTATGAGTTAATTGTTAAAGAATCACAACTTTCTATCGGAGTATGAGCTCTTATGGCTTTGCTTTGGGCTTTCCTAAAAGGCCTCATACCGATGAGATTTTCCTTTTCAACCCATGATCATTTCCTAAATTACTCTCAATTCAACATTAAAGCTTTACATGGTAGTGTACAACATAAACTTTTAAATACTCTAATTAGAATTTAAATTTGGAAGAATTAATTGAGATTCTAAGTGGTTGCGTTCTGAATTTTCCCACTTGGGTTATTGCTCTTAGTCCACTTTAAATCTTAATAATAACAATTATAATTATGATGAAAGTTGATTCAAATGGTGATATGATCCATCTCCCACGATGATCATAATGGAATTCTTGTTTAAAGAGAGTGGATTAAAAGGAAATATATTTTGGTTAAAAAATTAATATCTTAGTTTCATTAAAATTGAAGATGGAAAAATAGAAGCGTTAGAAACTAAAATCAATAACCAAAAAAAAAAAAAAAGGGTTTGGATTAGGAAGTTGTTAGGGAAAAATGGAGCTGATTGCTTAGCATTCTCATATTTTTCACGGGAAATCGTCAAGCTCTTTACCTGCCTGAACTGCAAAATACAAAAAAAGCTGAAACAGACCGTTACTTGACTTCACTCTTACATCTTTCAGTTTCTTATTTTAACAGACAATTAATAATTATGTTGCCAATTCATTCACCCAAAAATGGAGTCTCAATAAGATTTAACCAAATCTCTCTCCCTCTCCTTCTCCCTAGAAAACAACAACCCTTTTCCAATTCAGCTTCTTAACACCACTTCAAGCGCCGCTCCAGAAAATCCAAACCCCATTGATAAATCCCACGAAACACTCTTGTTTTCAGTGTAAACAAGGGAAATCCCACGGACCCATGTGATTATTTTCGCTTGATTTTTCTTGTGTTCATCCAGGGGTTTCATTTCTTCAAGTTTCAGCAGATGGGTCTTAAAGATATTCGTCACAAACTCAAGGTAACTTTTTTTTTTTTTTGTTTGTTTGTTCAAATGGACCTTTCTTGCTTCAAAGCTCAGAATACTCTGGTTGATGGAGTTTTTTTAGAAAGCTCTGTTTATTGCATTTTCGCCTCCTTCTCCTCGGTTTTCATCAATGGCGAGGGACTGTAAAATGGGAATCTGAAAATGGGTGATTATGGTGTAAATTTTTGTAGGCGTTTCAGTTTGGAAAGTTCATGATGAGGAATACAAGGAAAAAGCGACGGCCATCATCGGTGTCGGTGAGTAAGCAATCGTGGATGGCGCCGGTGACCCATGGGTATCACGTTGTGGCGGATCAGTCGTGCTCGAGTATTTGGGAAGAGGAATCGGAAAACGATTCAGTTGTGGTGCAGAGAGAGCAGATTGAAGGGGTGGAGTTTTGGTTTTTTGGGGTTTTTGATCCTAAAATTGGTGACAAAGTCATCAAGTTCATGCAAACTCATTTCTTTAATAGGAACTTCAAAGAGGTATATCTCAAGATTCCCTCGTTCTTTTTTCTTCTTTCAGTATATTTGAGGGTTGAATTTTGGACTTAAAACCTACCACTTCTTAGAAGATGAGTTATGCTCATAATCTGAGGTCCCACGTTAGGTTGGTCAAAGGATGCATATGAGATCCCAAAGGATGCATATGAGATCCCACATCGATTGGAAAAGAGAATAAAGCATTCCTTATAAGGACCATTTCTTATAAGGGTGTGGAACACTCTCCCTAGTAGTAGAGTGGTGAGCACCCGAGAATGAAACATTCTTTATAAGAGTGTAGAAATTTCTCCTTACTGGACCATTTTTAAAATCGTGAGGCTGAGAGTTCTTGATTTCAATTCCACTGCCTCTTAGAAGGATGAAATATGCTATGAACGTTTTTTAATGGATGAACACTTTAAGAACTTTTCCACTTCCAAACACACAGTTTTCAGCTCTATAAACACAGCTAACTTTATTGTTTGGTTGGTAAAGTTGAAGGTTATTTTGTACATGAAATGTTATATTGACTTGCAGCGTCAGATGAAAGGGAAGGGAACAGAGGCAATGAAGAAAGCGCATCAGAGTGCAAAAACAAAGACGAGAGATGAAAATGAAGGGAAGGGGCCTTGGAGAATGGGATCAGCTTCAGTTTTGGTAATTGATGGAGATAGACTGGTGATTACTTGCATGGGGGACTATAGAGCCATTGTGTGTGAAGATGGTGTGGCTCATCAAATAAGCTGTGATCAACATTCATCTAAGCAACATTGGCATCGTAGATTAACTCTCGGTAATCTCTCTTCAAAATTTGCTCAGGAAAGAAATGACTCTGAACTCCATTTCCAAACCCAATTGACATTAGTTAAGGAAACAACCAAAAATCCCACATCACAGATATTCTTAGTTTATAACTGATACGTGATTACGTATCACGTATCACCGCCTATTCTTGAAAATTGTCCCATGTAAAGACTATATAATACGTAGCATGAAAGCCTTTCAGATCAAGTCTAAACAGTGAATATTATCATATGAATGCAAGTATGCACGTTTATCAGATAACTACTAACTCGAGCAATCATCTTCATAGGAATGAAGCTCCGGACAAGCTCCGAAATTGTGGTTGCTACTAAAAGAGTCTACTCAGAAACTGAGTTTATGGTACTGGGAAGCAATGGCGTATGGGAGGTAAGATTTAAAGATTAAGAACATCTACATCTTCCGCTTGAATAGATCTTGGTTCCTAATAAATGTATGAAACCCCAGTTTTGAAGGCAACATCATATATTAAGATTTTTTTTTGGGGAAAAAAAAAACAGGTTATGAAGAACCAAGAGGTTGTGAATCTGATAAGACACATGGAAGACCCACAAGAAGCAGCAGAGTGTTTGGCGAAGGAGGCCTCCACAAGAATGAGCAAGAGTAACATTTCTTGTTTGGTCATTCGTTTTGACTAAATATATCAATCCTTTTCTTCCTATCTATTTTCTTACTAATTTGTTTACAGTTGGAGTTATAAAGGCTATTGTGTAAATATCAGCCATATAGTATTTACTGAAACTGATTCCTGAATTCTCATCCAAAATCATGCAAATTTTGGTGAGCTTATTGCTTAAATTTTATTCGGTGTTCTTGAGGTTCTTGCTAGTAGTTAGGCCTTTTCAAATCGCAGAAAAAGGCTGTATGATAATAATCAAGAACTTTCATGTTTCTTCCTTCCATTTATATATTGTTTTCCCTTTCTCTTTTCGCCTATTTGAAGTGTCGACTTAACTAGAAGAGATTATGTCCCACAAAACAAAAGAAAAATGCTTATAACATAAAAAGAATTATCAATGACTCACTAACATAAATATAAAAGTCAATATATAATTTGTTCATCAATATTTTAATCGTTACGCCAAAGTAAGATAATCACTTCAAATATGAAAAGTCAAAGTCGAGCAAAGAAGCATAGAGCTACCCTACCTACTTCTATTAGTCATCATTTAAATGTGGGCCATTACATATGCAATTACTCTTTCATACCTCTAACGGTGCAAAATTTGGGTATCAAATATCTTTTTCCTAAGAATGGGAGGGGATAAGCTTTCATTTTCATTACATGATCTTGTTAACCTGGTAAGAGAAATGCTGCCATTTTCTAGTGCTGTGAATGAAATGAAAGGATTCATATGGACATAAATAGCTCCGTTTCTAAAATGATATGCATAAACAGGTAACGGCAAATAACTACTAGTAAAAGGCAGCAAATTCTATGATGATTATGAATTGATGATTGATTATCATATTAGTAACAACACAAGTACCTATTTCAAGCTTGATGTCTGTCCCACATCTCGTTGATCGAATGAGCACATTCGAGAAGAAACGAAACAATGGAAAGGTATTCGACTTGTCCCAAGAGATGTTCCTCCATTCCTTGAGTAGTATGAGACACCATTTTTTTTCTGTTCGTGGTCATGGCTGCAACCAGCTAAACAGTAGATCAAATGTTGCATAATTTGAAACTGGTTTTCATTTAATAAAGCCATAATGGATACTACAGGGAAGTTCATCACTGGAACACATATGTAAAATATACAATGCCCATGTTTAAGATAACGTTACTAAAACTTTTTCTATATAGCCACAGTAGTAAAAGGATAAAAAAACAAACCGTTGCGTTCTTCATAACCCAATCAGGCTTGCGCCCTGCAAAACACAAGGTTGAACTTGATGGTTCCTCGACTTTACATACATATTTAGCAGCACCACAAAATTGTGGCGTGTCATGCACTTCTCTTTTCACTGTTCTTGCTTCGGAAAGGTGATAGCAGGGAAAATGCACGAGAAGCTGTAGCAAGAACAAAAAATGGATTCAATCTCGGAATCATGATGAAAATAGAAACATGTCAAATCTTTGGAAATGCTTACACTTCTGAGTTTTGCTGGCAGTGGGAGTTTCGTCTTGAGAAATCAGATTTTTCAGTGTAGGAACTGATGACAGCAAACAAAGGGGTAACAAAGCAATATAGTCAGCTCACAGAAAAATACACATGGAAACATCTATAGCCGCATTTTTGTCAAAATTGAACTTTGCATCCTTCAACATAATGGTTAAAAAAGTCCAGAAGAACAGAAATCTTCCATAATAGTTAAAGAAATTGTATTTGATTGTTACTAGAAATATAGGCATTTCAGTCATCTTCTTGACATTATCAAACAACTAAAATGTGTTCTATAAGTACGTTACCTTCATTGTGAGAAGTGGTATTTGCCCCAACATCATTGGCTTCAGAATCATTTTCGCTGATATTATCTGATTCCTCATTATGTTCATCTGTACCTGAGCTATGATTCTTTCTCCCAAACTTTAATAATAATCTGAGCCCTTTTGATGATTTTTTTACCTCAGACTTCTCTGATGCTTCAGGAATCTTTGCCAATTGTGCGTTTCCATAATCAGGAACATAGGCTTTAGCAGTTTCAGTGCCTGATGTTGCACTCTCCAAATCTGGTGGGGTTGCTTTTCCATACTCTGAAACGCGTGTGCAAGGATGTTCAAAAGAAGATACACGGGCGTGTGGAGCTTTATATATGCTTTCAGTAATACTAGGAGATGAAAACTTTTGTGCTTCCTGATCTGCACCATCCGCTGTCACCTGAACACAGGAGGTTTGTTTATAAGGCTGTCTATTAAACATAGCATCATTGCAGGATAGCAGGATAATGAAATCTGTTGAGTCAAAGAAAAGGATTAAGGATGCTTTTCAAGTCGATAAAGATCAAATGATTGAGAAACGGAGACATTTCATATACCAATCAAAGCACTCCGGTATAGTGCAATTGTGAGGTTTGTACATAAAAAAAAATAATCAAATGTAATCTTTTTGAAGCACCGTTTGGCCTGTTGAATATACCAATAGTGTTACTGCATTAGTATTACCCAATGCATCAGCAGTAGGCCTTGCCTTACAAGAAACTCTTCTTATTCTTCTTCTTGTTCCTTCTGGGGGCACTATTGTCATGCGATAATGAGTGATCATGGAAAAATAATAAATAGTAAATGATATTCATTTCCAATGACTATGATTTTTCTTTGAACTACTGTAAGAAATGAGAGAGAGAGAGCTAAGAATTATGCTGCATTCCACCTACAATCAATGCTAAGGAATCTTATATTCTAAGGGTTCAACTTGTTCTGTAAGCATCACACTGTTCAAAGAATTCTCTGATAAACTTTCCACATCTGAGGCAGTAGTCAATCATACCTCATGAGAACTCAACTGATCCTGTGATTTTTGCTTGATGGATTCTCTATTGACACAGGACACTTCAATTTGGGAATTAAAAGCCTTGGTGGCAGAAAAATCTGATGGGACATCAGGTTTTCCTGTACAGATGGAGGGCTTCTCACATTCTAGCATAACAACAGTCTTCTCAACAACAGGGTTGTCATCCAGTTCATTATGATGTGAGACTTCAGCCGTGTTTCTTTCCATGGAAGCACAAGCACCTTCAGTTCCTATTGAGTTGCCAATTGTAGCGCCAGGTCCCTTAGGCGTTCTAATTTTAAGTTCTGGAAGAGTTGCAGCCTTGATCTTATCCAAATTCATTATAGCAGATATCTTCTTTTTGCTTTCAGTCTCATTAGGTATCTTTTTTTTGTTCTCTGTCTCCTTAGTTACTTTTGCCTTTAATGCTGGCTCGGTGGTCCGTATCTTGATGGAAGAAGCATGATCGCTGGTGCTCATTTTTGGTTCTGATAATCTTCTAATACGAGCCATGGATACTTTTTTGTCATTTGAAGCATCATTGTTATCCTTCTTGAGCTTAGCTAATGAAGATACAGATTGAGTTAACCTATTTTCAGCTGATTGCTTTCCACCAACCAATCTGCTGGGTTTTGCAGCTTTGTTGGAATCATTGGAACTAATTGAAGCCGTTCTGATTGGGAACCTTTGCAGAGGAGATGATGATAGTGGATCTGAATCACTAAATTTTGATCCTTTCTGAGAGTTGGGTGACATTTTTGTTGGCAATAGCTTTCTAGTTTGCTGAGAGGGCAATGTGCTATTACCCCTTGCTGCAATTCTCTTCTGCCTCTCTAGCTTCAAAGTTTCTATTCTTTTTATTGCCTCCTCCTCCTGGATAGAAAAAAACCAGGAAGATATTAGAATAGTTATGTTGAGGATGGTTGGGAGGGAGTCCCACATTGGCTAATTCAGAGAAAGATCGTGGATTTTTATAAGTAAAGGAATACATCTCCATTGGTATGAGGCCTTTTGGAAAAGCCCAAAGCAAAGCCATGAGAGCTTATGCTCAAAGTGGACAATATCATACCATTGTGGAGTTTTGTGATTTCTAACATGGTATCAAAGTCATGCCCTTAAATTAGCCATGTCAATAGAATCCTCAAATGTCAAACAAAGAAGTTGTGAACTTCGAAAGCGTAGTCAAAAGTGACTAAGTGTCGAACAAAGGGTGTACTTTACTCGAGGACTCCAAAGAAAGAAGTCCAGCCTCAATTAAGGAGAAACTGTTCGAGGGCTCCATAGACCTCAGGGGAGGCTCTATGGTGTACTTTGTTCGAGGGGAGGAGGGTTGGGAGAGAGTCTCATATTGACTAATTTAGGTGGACAATATCATATCACTGTGGAGTTCTTTGATTTCTAACCAGTCACATATCCAGAACAAACTAGCCAGAAAAGAAAAAAAAATCTGCAACTAGGACGTGACTTGCAAGAAAATTAATATACATGCGGGATATATAGTTCGTTCCCATATCACTTAACTACTCAAGATTCAGGGTTCTGCTTAGATATGATTGTGAAGAAAAACATTTTTAACATAATACCTTCTCCTCCTTCAATCTCCGGAGATCAGCTTTATAAGCTCTTAGCTTTTCAGCACGTGCTCTTGCTTCATCCAAAGGACTCAACTTAGAAGGCTTTCCCTTCCTTATTGGCCCCCCAGTTTTTCTATCAGGAGTAATTTTTGGCTTTCGATCCTTGTCCAACCTTTTAGTCCCTTGTTTAACATCAGTTACCACTTCCTTTTTTTTATCCGAAGCTGGTACGCATCCAGCATGGACCTGCATTTCATATTCTAAAGCAGGATCATAACCAGCAGGATCATTTTCTGCTTCACGCTTTGGCATCAGATTCAGAACATCTGGCTCATAGGTAGCAACTCTGTTGGACAAGTTTTCTGCCTTATGATTTGAAGATGGAAACTCAGAATCCATGTCAACAGCACTTCTACCGTCTTTTCCAACTGCATCCATTGTCATTGATCTCAATGGAACTATGTAAGAACCACCATCCAAATTATTTGAAGAGTTTTTATCATAGCTTTTTTGTGTATTATCAAAGCCATTTATAGCTAATGGATCCAAGTGGCCATTAGAGTGACTTTGACCCTTTTGTCCATAAACCACAAAATCATCACTACCGGGCCTCCTGTAGCCATTTCTTCCTCCATCTAGTTCTGTAGCCTGCACATTCATATGGCTATGCCCTGATAGACTATCTCTTCTGGAAGTTAATAATTCATCATTTGATGCTCTTGATACACGGTTGATTCTTCCACCAACTTTATCAATGCCCATAGTACCGTTTTCTTGGATTTCATCTCTGTTCCATCCCTGAGCAACTAATGGATCATCACCAACTTTATTCTGTCGCCTTTTCTGCTTTGTTTCCCTTTCCATGGTGAACAGACTTTGATCAGCATGATGTTTTTCTTCATTGGCATCCCGAAGTAAAAGGTTTTGGAATGCCTGCCAATGTCCTTCAGCTTCAGGGGAATCAGTTTTTGCAGGAGTGTTTGATTGATCCCCAAAATTTAGATGCTTTCCTTTGCTCCTAGAGGATTGATTAGGCCTCTTGTGTTTAATTTCTGGACTAATAACCTGTGAATCTCCTTCTTCACTTTCACTTTCAGATTGTGAATCCGTTTCACTGCCTGATGAGTTATGCCTCTTCGATGCAATGTAGTTGATGTTGCGGATGACAACCACGCCTGATTTCTTCTTACCTAATCGACAACCTTTTCTCTGATCTTCTGAATCTTCTTGCTCTGATCCTGCATCATCAGGCATTCTTGTTTTCCAAGCATTCGTCTTACATGTTTCTGGTCCAATGGAGTTATCTCCACTTTCCATGGAATGCCTTTTTCCTCCCATTTTCTTACCGTCACCAAATCTAGAATCCTCTGTTACTGGATAATGCGAATGAAAGAAAGGGCTACTTCCTGCATAGTTCTGATAGTAAGGCATTCCTTGCATGGGATATCCTTGGAAGACAGGTAATGAACCTGGAGGAGAATTGATGGGCCAGGGAGGGTACATATGAGGAGGATACTGCCCTGGAAGATACTCTTGGTGTCCTGGTGGTGACTGGTATATCATAGGCGGATTTCCATCTGGGCGAGTAAGTGGACAAAAAATCCTTTAACCCAAAATTAAGAAGAGTAAGAGAAACATTCTATAAAGCACATATAATAAATGAAGAGTTTCTAAGAGCACGGATTTGATACAAAACCAAGAGGCTCTGAGTTCAGC
Organism: Cucurbita maxima; assembly: GCF_002738345.1. Lineage (NCBI taxonomy): Eukaryota > Viridiplantae > Streptophyta > Magnoliopsida > Cucurbitales > Cucurbitaceae > Cucurbita > Cucurbita maxima. The sequence continues at coordinate 1,207,508 of NW_019272036.1, read as the reverse complement.
TTTCATTGTAATTTGATTAGACTATCACTAAAAATTAGCCACATGGTTGTTACTCTTCATAAATATAATGATGCCGCATGAACATTCCAAGTCTAAGACTATAACTTGGAAGATTTCAGTTTACGAGACATTTTTAACCAAAATCCGTCAGATTTCTAATGTTATCATCATATCTCACCTGCAATTGCATTCCCCTTATTTGTTGAAGATGGTTCAATTTGAGATTCTGTCTGCTTGTCAGTCATACTTGTAAGTATAATCCCTGATGCAGTCATGGAAGGGGAGAAATCTGGCCTGCTGGATAGTGCTTCTGCTGCTTCAATTTCGAGCCATTGGCCACTTTCATGCTTTCTTTTCCATAGTTCTTTGAATTTTACGCATGCATCCCTGTTTTTTGCAGCAAATAATTCACATTAACAAACTGCAAGAAAAATGATGTAAACATTAACATAATGCTTTTTTTATATAGCTGGAAATATGAATCTCTGCATACATCAATCGTGAGGCTCCAAAGTTGTTGGCAAATGATATCAATGGTGACATCTGATCAATGTAAAAACCAGCAGCAACAGCACGAGCAAATGCCATTCCTTGCTCCTTTTGAAGCATAGCTTTGCGTGTCTCCAGGACTTTCAGAAGCTGAGCTCTAAAAGGGATTAAATGAAATTAAAAGTACTCGCAGCAAAAGTCATAAATCTTCACTAGATAATTGCCCTTAACTAAATGAGTATTAGCCATTGTTCATAGAGTAGATCATATTACAAATCTATTCGAGTCTAGCAGGTAATTGACAATGACTAGAGATGGTATGTACTTCGAGTTCTCCTCTAACACTGTATGTCCATTGGTCTCCAGTGAGTGCGCATCTGGCTGACATGTTTTAAACAAAGAAAATTAATATAAAAAACTGAAAGTTGTTTAAAGAGCATATTTGAGTACCACATACCATGTACAGAACAATTGCTTTCTCCTCATTACCATCCAGAAGAGACTTGCTTGCTGTTAAAAACCAGTGTTCTCATTCATGAATCAATTTATTTTTAAAATTGCATAGTATGCAAGGCACATAAATATTGAGTTAGTTAACAGAACTTTAGCTTCATATTCAAAAATGTTTTGAAAAAGAAAAGAGTGAAGAAAAGAAAAAAGAAGCACCATAAGAAAAAAGAACAAGGAAAAATGACTATATTTGTAACAACTCAAGCCGACCGTTGACAGATATTGTCCGCTTTGGTTAGTTATGTGTAGCCGTCAACTTCACGGTTTTTAAAACGCGTTTTTTTAGGGGGAATGTTTCCACACTCTTATAAGGAATGTTTCGATTTCCTCTCCGACCGATGTGGGATCTCACAATCCACCGCCCTTGGGGGCCAGCGTCCTTGCTGGCACACCGCTCATTGTCTGGCTCTAATACCATTTGTAACAACCCAAGCCCACCGCTAGCAGATATTGTCCACTATAACCCATTGCGTATCGTTGTCCACCTCACGATTTTAAAACGCGTCTATTAGGGAGAGGTTTCTACACCTTTATAAGGAATGTTTCATTCCCCTCTCCAACCGATATGGGATCTCACAATCCACCCCCTTGGGGACCCAACATCCTCGTTGGTACACCACCCAGTGTCAAACTCTAACACCATTTGTAACAACAAGTCCACCGCTATCAAATATTGTCTACGTTGGTTTGTCGTCAATTCCATGGTTTTAAAACCATGAGGCTGACAGCGATACATAAAGAACCAAATCGGACAATATATGCTAGCAATGTGCTTGGGGTGTTGCAATATTCTAATTATCCAAATTATCCAAATTATCCAAGACCAGGATATTGATATAACCAACAATATATTGCAAAATAAAAGATAAACCAAGTAATTTGAAGAACATGGACCCTCTCTCCCTTGAGGAAACTCAAGCCTAAATTAACTTTAGTCAATACCTAGATTCATCCTTTCTAACCTACACTATTTATAACAAAACTCTCCTAACAAACTCCTAGGCTAATTGCTAACATATCTTTAATACCTCCATAACATTTCTAATGCCATTCCTATCAGAGATCAACTCAAATAGAAACTAATCTATGTTAAGAAAAGGAAAGAAAATATTCTACAGGCCTCCACTGATTTTAGTACCTTCGGTGGCACCTTCTATAAGCTTTGTAGGCTTTCCTTGCTCGTCATCTACCTGTTAGATGAAAGTGGATTGAAAGATGGATTTTATGTCAACATGTTAAGTGTTACTAATACGCTAGAATATACTTACAACATTAGGCCCCATGTCACTGTTGCCCTGAATCACAATTGCCTCCTCAATCTGTAAGATCTCTGACTCAATAGTGTACACCCTTTCCAAAATTTCAGGGGTGCTTACAAATCGGACAAACCTAATGGTGGCAAAATTCATCAGTATATGACTATCTACTAACATGAATTGCCCAAAAAACTCAATACTAAGGCAAATGTTCACAATAAAAATACAACCTCTCCATGGTACCCTTTGTGAACCATATTCTATCACTGTGAGGATCTGGCTCAAGAATAATGGAATAACCACCTCTGGCCATCTGTTCTTGTGCAATCTTCAAATGGGCAAGAAAAGGATTCAACAAACCAGAAGCTATTTTCTCGGACTTCCCATTTGCAGATAATATCAAATCACACCTGATATGTGAATGAAAGGAATAAATACTTGATTTTAAAAAGAAATGCTATGAAACAAAAAACCTAGAAGAAAATGGTGATAGTTAGTCAATATCCTAACAAAATTCAACAAAATAAAACGAAAAGGATATTATGCACCAAGAACTAATCAACGTGAAAGTAACACTAAAATCATGAATCGGCTTCTAAAATAGAACGCGGCATGGCGGATCGAATGAAACAAAGAAGTTCATCAGAACAATAGACAGCAAATCAAAAGCAAGCCATCTAATCTAATTCTTCGAACATTGGCTAACAATTGTAAATTAACTCGTATAATAAGCGAAGAACATAAACCTTGTTCGAGTAGGTGTGAGCTGAAAAGTAGCGAAATCAAGCTGAGTCGAGGACTTCATTGCTGAGACAGAAAACAATCAGAACAACAAAACTCAACAAGTACAATACAAAAACAAACGAAATAGCCGTAACTGTGAGATCAGAACAAGAAGTAGAAGGACAGGAGAAAGAAACCAATCGTCGAAAGAACAGAGCATACCGAAATAAGCAGGTTTGTGCCAGCAAAAGATGAGCTCTAAACTCTAAGCAAAAGGTTGAAGAAGACACCTAAGGGAGAAAGGTCATTTAGCTCTAAAGATGAGCTTTAATGGCAGCTGCCATAAGCGAGAGAGAGAGAGAGATGCGACAGCAGAAGAATCCAAGAGCAAGAGAGGAAAGAGAGTGGAACCGTTTTTGGTTGGGCTGAAAGGGAAAATGGAGAGAAGATGAGGGGTATATTTGGAAAACTGAATAAAGTTGAAAGACAACCCGACGGTGATACAACTGAAGTCAGAGTGATTATCTTTGTTGAATTATGTTCAGATTAAAATATTAATATTTTATTATATATTCATATAATTTAAATTTAATCCTAATTTATTTACTTCAATTTGTTAATTAATCACGATTCAACGATTCAACCTAACGTCACAAATAAATTATGATGGCTTAAAGTATTATGTTATAAATAGGGTCAAAATTAAAAATTAAAAATTCTAATATTTATATGAGATCTCAAATAAATATATACATATACAAAACAATTAAAAATATAACTTTAAAATTTTAATAGAATTAATCAATACATTATTAAATATTTATTATTAGCATTTATATTTTAAATTAGTCCTACTTTTTTATATTATCAAATTTCTTTTTAATTTTTTTTATATTTTTATATTATTTAAAAGTATATATATAACATACAATTTTAAAATGTCTTATGTCTTATTTTCACTCGCTATCCAAATCGAGTATACATTATTAGTATAAATAATAATATTAAAACTATCAATTATGTTTTAGGTTTTCTTAACCATAATTTTATACCCTCCTAAAATTTAAAATTAAATATTAATTTTTATCTAAAAAAAGATTGTTATTAAAAAATAAAAATAGAAAAACTGCATCAATTATTTGATTTAATTATTATTATTGTTTGGCTACGTGAACTAGAATTTTAGATATATGTGTGACGTGTGATTGGCTGGCATTTTCTTAACATTTTGGGAGGGTGGGTGTCATTTTGAATTTGGGTTTGAATATTTGTCAATAGTACCAAACAACCCTTATTTTAATTTCAATTTGTTCCACAATTAACGCCCCACTAATTACAATATTTACGAATTTGGCCCCTTTTACCACACTCTTATTAATACTTACCCATTTTTCTAAAATTAACCACATAATTATATTTAATGTTAATAAAGTAAGAAATATATATAATGATTATAATTAAAGATTTAATATTTGAACTTGGTCAAATAAATTTCTAATTTTAAAAAATATAGAATATGTCAACTTTGGGTTCGTCTGATAGGTTTATAAATTTTTTATTATTCAATTTTATATTTAATAATTTTTGGTTTGTTCGATATTTTTTTAAATAATTTACAAATTTATTGGATATAGAATTAACCATTAACTAAATAAAAAAATTCAATTGATGGCTAATAATTATTTTTTTCTAATACAAAATTAAAAATTTAGAAAATTTAAAACTTGTAAGACTAAATTTTTTAATTTAATTTGTTAATCTCTTCATATTATTTTCCTCGGGTTTCTTTTTAAATTTAAATTCCATTTCACGAGAAGTCAGAAGAACTACTGTTGGAATGACTAAACTGCCCTTATTCTTTATGGATTTTTACTATTCATTAATACCTCCAGGGTGGGTTGCTGAACCTTGAACCCTAATTCATGTAATTTTATAAGAGTTAGAAGATTTTTATTTTCCTTTTATTTTCCTTCTCTATTTTTTTTTTAATTTAAATTATAAAAAATAAATAGAATTTAGTCTTTATGATTTAATAAAATTATCATAAATAATAACTGCCGTAAATTTTATTAAACCAGATTAAATTCTAGCTTTCTACACAGGAACAAAAATAATAATTTATCAAAAATTAAAATATAAAATTGTCTTTTCTTTTCTTATAAGATACTAAATAATCAATAAGAAAATTATGACACAGCTTGAATAGACAATAATGAAAGGAATTATTGTGCACTAAGGACAATTTACTGACTAGTTAATAGGGCATGCAGTGGGGTTGGCCTTCGCCTATCCCCTCCCTTTGTCCCCAATAAAACACCCAATTTTCACCAGCTTTTGATGCAATTAATGAACCAGGAGTTGATATAAATAACTTCCTCATGATCTTGAACTGAACACCATTTTTCCCGGACTGATTCTAGAAAGCCAAAAGGGTGTATTAAATGTGTTATTGTCCATGTTCGCTTTTAGTCGATATTATCCATTTTAATCTATTACATACCGTCGTCAAACTCGTGATTTTAAAACAGTCTATTAAGAAGAATTTTTCACACTCTTATACGAAATGTTTTGTTAACATCGGAGATGTGGAATCTCACAATCTACCCCTTAAAAGGCCCAGTGTCCTCGTTGACACACCACCCGATGTCTAACTCTAATACCATTTGTAACAGGCAAAGTCTACCACTAGCAGATATTGTTCGTTTTGGCCCGTTACGTACCGCTATCAGCCTACCAATTTTAAAACGCTATCTTTTTGGGAATAGGTTTCTATGCTCTTACCAAGAATGTTTCGTTTCCCTCTTCAACAGACGTGAAATCTCACAAAATGTCCTTTAGAGACATTACATCGAACAAGTTTATGGCCATCACCCACAACCACAACTCCACTAGTTTTTTTGGGTTTTCTTATAAACAAAATGACAATGTCTCTTACAAGCATTACATCAAACAGGTTTCTCGAGTCACCAACACCGACCAAGTACCCCAAAATAATGGAACTGTTTCTTAGAGGCATTATATTAAACATGTCCATGGACACACTCCCAGTCCCACTAGTTTTAATGAGATGGGAACGTTTTTCTCGAAGGCATTGCCCCACCAATTTTATATATTCTTTTTTTCTTTCTAAGAGGCATTATATCAAACAGGTTGCGGGCATGCACAGCCCCACTAGTTTTTCAAAGACATGGGAATGTGTCTCAGAGGCATTATATCAAACAGGTTGCGGGCATTCATAGCCCCACTAGTTTTTCAAAGACATGGGAATGTGTCTCAGAGGCATTATATCAAACAGGTTACGGAAGTGAAAATTACCAGATTCAAATAAGAAAAACAGGATAGAAAGAGAGAGACCCACTTACAATAAATGAGAGTTTTGAGTGGCAATTCCTGGAAGTACGTTGTCGCTACGGAGAAACCTTCTTTTATTCTTACAATTTGGGAGCTCAAAGATCAAAAGGAGATGAGCTTCTCGTGAGAAAGGCTGTGGGTGTTGGGCGCTGAGTGGCTCAGGCTTGTACTGCTGTCGGTCGCCAGAACCCAGAGATTCAGAGGGCTGTGGTTGGTCTGGTGGGGCTGTTGCTTAAAAAACTGAACCTTTATTTGAAAATACTAATAAACGAATTATTAGGTTGGATAATTATGAAAATTGAATGTGAAATATTCTTGACATTAGAAAAATAAATTAAATGTTAGAATTATATAGACATAGATTTAGAGTTAAAAAATTTAATTTATATGTTAACTAAAAAAATTAACTAATTTTGATTTTGATGCAAGAAAAATGGTTTATTACCAAATTTTGTTACACTTAAAACACTTTAACACAAGTAAATAATATAGTCACGTCACAGATGAATGTTGAAATCATCAAATACTTTTCTTCGAAATACGTCAAGCCAAGTAGTTAAATTGGGTTGATTTTGTATATATATGTGACACTCGAGTAAAGGAAAAGTATATGAATGAACTGAGTCACATCCGAATAAGAGTAATACCGAAAATAGAATGACTAAGAAAGGCTTAAAGAAAATGAAGATTACTACACCGTTTAAAAATTCAAGATTTCATAAGTTTTCTCTATTTTATTTTTGTTTTCAAGAAATGAGTTAGCCTAAGATCTCACATCGGTTGGAGGGGAGAACGAAACATTCCTTATAAGATCTAACATACATGTTTTTAAATAATGAGGTTGACGGCGATATGTAACGCGTCAAAGTGGACCATATTTGCTAGTGGTAGACTTGGGTTGTTAGTCAGACATTCTCTCTCCAGAGATCTCACAGCGATTGTAGAAGAGAACAAAACATTCATTGAAGAAGAGAACAAAACTTTTAAAATTATGAGGTTAACGGTGATATGCAACTAATTAAAGAAGATAATATTTTCTAGCGATGGCTTGGCCAATTAAAATCTCTATAACGGAACGACATATTATGTTATCTTTTTTTTTTTCATATCGGACATCTTTACGGGCATGATTACAATACTGCAAAAATTATTCTTTTATCGATAGGATGTGAGACAATGAAGGGGCTGATCATACAAAAAGTTTGTGAATTTAAAACAATGATTATTAATGAAGAACTTTTGAGTTAGGACGGACCATAAAGTTGCCAAAAGCATTAATGTCTTCCCAAATTTGCACTCGAGTTGCTAAAACGTACTCGAGTTGCTAAAACGTAGGACCATTCCTTTCGAGCTAACAGTAGCGGTGAAGAATTTGAATCATCAACATTCAACATTTTAGATTTTTTTTTCAAAAATAAGAAATATCAAAATTTTCATGAAATTTACATAATTTATACGTCCTGATAAAATGATTCAGTTATCATCGATATCAACACATGTAAGATCACCGAACATTAAAAAATTCTATTCAGTCTATTCAGTCCTTCCTGTTGTATATCTCTTAGTGAGTTACAGAGTTCTACAAGAATCTCCACCTATTTATGGTGTAAGAGTAAAAATAAAATATTAGATCGGATGAACTCGTTTGAACTGTTCGAAAGCACACTATCATCCATAAAGGCAAATATTTGTTCTTCCCATTACAGGCATATTATTTGAAATTGAAAGGGAAAGTAAAAGTCATTGGAAAATCAGATCCTCATAAGAAAACAGTAACAGTAGCAGCAGCAGATGTATAATTAACACAAGAAAGTTAAAGCTGAGGTTTCTTTCTATTCATCATCCAAGAACAAAAAAAAACATCGCTGGAGTCATCTCCATCCGTTGCATCATTATCATCGAAGTCTCCCGGGTTCATGTCGAAACTCTTTACCATGAAAGAATGAATATGCTAGAGGTACTTATTACAGTTACAGCTGCCTCAAATGTATCAACAATTTCCCGGAGCTTTGTTAATTTCTCTCTGTTTCATGGTCTAAAAGGTTTATATAAACTGATATGAACCCCTGAAGAGGCACATATACATACTGGGGGCGGGTCGGGGGAGGCAGGGGAGGTGGGAGAGAGTTTTTTTAAGTTCCATACCTGAGGATGGAATCCAGAGATGAATATGAAGACACCATACAATTGTTAGAAATCATCATCATATTGATGCAATCCAACGGGAACAACAGAGAAAGCATGCATTCCCTCACCCGATGATTGCTTCTTATTTCTTCTTTCCGGTGCCAATCGATAATAGTTCAAAGCTTCGAAGGGCATCATCGTGGCTGCCTTTTGTAACCGAAGAACGGAGGAAGGATGATTTTGGCTCAACTCGTTGAGTAGAAGCAGACAGACGACTGCTGCTTGAGAAAAGTCGGCTTGAGCGGAGTTCACTTGGCTCCCCAGAGGAGCTAGGCCGGCTGCTGGATAAGATAGGTCTCTTAGAAGCACTCCCTTGTCGAGAAGAACTCCGTGCTCTTTCCGAATCCGGTTGCTGCAATATTGGAGGAGGTAGAGAAATACTATAACTGGAGATAATATTACCAGATAACTGGATAGCAACCAAAGGCAAAGAATTCTAGTATATGATTTTCTTGTGGATGATTCAACTCACCACATCCTTGGAGGAAGGCACATCATCAGAGGATCTGTGTCTGGAGTGATCACTGTGTAGACCATGTCCAGTGCCATTCCTTCTAGCAAAAGCCTCCACGGCACCCGAAAATTTATCGCGGAGATCTTGTCCCACTAAATGACATTCAAAGAGAGTATGTTCAACTAAACAATTTAAAGGAACAAATAGACAATCCAGTCGAACATCAACGACCCAAGTGCAACAAGACCTCGACACGACCATATGGTTCAACTAGTTGAAATAGGAAATATCAGCATTTGCGAGCTTTAAAACAAACTTCGATACCTTGCAGGGATAAGGGACATACCTAAAGGTCTCTCCACTCTTTCAGCAGATGGTCCAGGGTTTACAGCGGCTTTCCCAGTTGGCTGCTGATGATCAAATCATGAAAAGAAACAAGAATAAGAACATTAAGATAAGAAACTATCAAGGTAAATAAATATAGTTCTTGCTTTACATCTCATTTCCCTTGACAACGTGGAAAGTATTTAGATACATACTCGAGTCCTTGAACTGGAGCCGATCTGGGGATATTTCAATATAGTCCAGTCAAACACGTAGTCAAATTGGTAACCTGTAACGAAAATTACAAGTGTCATGCCCATTATCACCACTTTTGATACAGTTCATGGAAACTTCAGTTGAAAATGGAGGAGGATGCAACAACATAAGGTCTTCAACTGTGACTGCAAATAGTTCGAGTAGGCGTTAGGATAGGACTAACCTTCTCTAATGAAAAGATCGCGAAAAAGCCTCTTCAGATACGAATAATCTGGTTTGTCTTCAAATCTTAGGGCTCGGCAGTAGTGGAAGTATGATGTGAATTCCATTGGAAAAGATTTGCAGAGGACCTAAAAAAACATGGAAGGCCTCCCGTGTCGAGTTTAAACATTTATAACATAAAATCTCTTTCCTTTATAACCATGAGCTATGACAATGGTTTGATACAAAATTCAGCCTAGAAAGCTTGTAAGGTAGTTAATTCTTGAGTAAATGGCCACCATAGCTCAAACATATAGCTAACATGATGACCAATATAGCCAATAGTTCGCCCATTTTCGGTGAACAACAGTAATTTATTCTATTTCTCTTCAACAGATTAAGTAAGAAATGTAGGAATACCTCAATAGGAGTGAGCATTTTCTTTTCACTAATCTTATCATATTTTTGCTTTTTGGTCCCTGCTCTCAAACCCTGCCAGGGAAGGCTGAAATAACAAATTAAATTTTAGACTGGATTAAAAAAGAAAGAAGAATAGAGAGTACACAAGACAAGCATCAAACCTTCCCCTGAGAAAATACATAAGCACATAGCCGAGAGATTCAAGATCGTCCCTTCTGCTTTGCTCTGCAAACAAACAAAATATATACTAAATAGATATCGGAACGGTTTCAAAGAATTGAATATCATAATGGATGAATCAAAGAGTAAATAGCTCAATTACCAACTCCAAGATGGGTATTAATACTTGCATAGCGAGCTGTTCCTGTGAGATTCTTATTTTCTCTGCCAAGAAATAAATAGATTCATTCAAGGGAGTTTTGGCAAAGACAAGTTGTACTGCACAATGATGCTAGCATGCTCAGATAAAAAAAAACTTTCACCCAACCAAATGGAAAGTAATTAAGGTGAAAATGCGCGGACAGTATTATCGTCTTTGCTTCTCACTTGAATTATCAGATAAGCAAGAAGCTAACAACTTTGATCAGATGCTAGTTTTCAAATACCTGTATGGTATATGCTTGTGTGTTTGAAGATCCCGATACTTTTTTGCAAGACCATAATCGATAATATATACCTGTTCAATAATGAGCCAACAGGCTTCTTAGGAAAACGTCATCGTGCATGAGCTCTAAATAACAAATTTTCATTGCCCCATAGACACCGCATTCACACAGAGCCAAAACACAACGGGCAAGATTAATTTGAATTGTTTAAAATCTAATCAAGAACAATCCATTCTTGCATCCCAAATTGGAAGAACTCACGCTAAGTGGTCTATATGGCTTTATCAATCAAAGAGAAATTAGAATCCTGATCACAATAAACCCCTTACGCTTCTCCTCTCATTGTCAGGTAGGGAAAGTTGGTAGACAGAAAACTTCAACAATCGAATGTGAGTCGTGACAATTAAATTACCGACTGAATCAAAGCATCCTTCTAGCTCTTATTTAGTTGTAATTATATCGTGGCTTACAGAATAAAAAATTATCAACACTATAAAATTACCAACAAAAACACATAGCAAACACATCTTAAATGAACTTTGCTGTATGATCTTCAAGAAAAGGCCTAAATAAATCGGCACACACAGATGGGACACACAATATTAAATACCTGGTTAGCCTTCCGCCCCAACCCCATTAGAAAGTTGTCAGGCTTTATGTCGCGGTGAAGGAACCCCCGCGAGTGCATGTACTCAACTCTGTTTATCTAAGGAAACAAATGAACATAATAAGCCTAATAACCCTATTGAATTGAACCTTCTTTCAAGAACTGCATACTTACTAACTGATCAGCAAGCATCAATACTGTTTTCAAGGACAGTTTCCTATTACAGTAGTTGAACAGATCTTCAAGGCTTGGCCCAAGGAGGTCAATAACCATAACATTATACTCACCCTCAACTCCAAACCATTTGAGATGAGGTATACCAGCTTCACAAAATGAACAATATATAAGCTACACACACAGATCGCGTACTAAACTAAACGAATAACAATAACAAGATCAAAATCAAACTCAATAGGGAAGTAGTGAGAGATAAACAAACACACTTCCTCCTTGAAGAAGCATATATAGTTTTGACTCATAGTGAAGCTGAGGATGCTTGGTTTTCACAGATTCCTGCAAGGAAAATATATCACTGTTAAGGAATATAGAGATACAAACGCGTTCCCCATTATGCTTACTGCCATAAACTTCAACCAGTTTGGAGCAAGTGAGGAACCTAAGGCACAGGGGGCTTCCAAATTCGAGTTACGTACTAGAATAGTTCATGAACATACTATCAGGCTACCATGAGACAAACAAACAAAAGATCTTCTTTCTAAAGAGATTTGATTCGGAACTCTTATATGTCCAAGGTCCAATATTGAATAATTTCAGAGGTTTTCCTTGACTTCGTCCGTCCGTGTCAACAAACAATACGAAATTCCTCGACTTTCTTAGAACCGGTTCAGAGTCAAATAGTAATGATTAAGTTATGAACTAAATATAGGAAGGAAGGGGAAGGGGAAGGGGAAGATCATTTACATACCAGCTTAACAGCCACTTCCTCCTCAGTTTGCACATTAGTACCTACAACAATCCAGATCAATATCAATGTTAACTACAGAGCTTCTCAAAAACCATAAAATCCATCTCAAAAGCACCAGATAAGCATACCCAAATACAGTTCACCGAAGGATCCGCTTCCAATCTTCCGGCCCAGCTTAAACTTCCCACCGATTACATGCTCCATGATCTAGCTCGAATGGAATTAAAGCCCTCGCGATTAACCCTTTTATCACCACAACTCAAAGCCCAATCCAAAACACTAACCGTATAAGAACAGTTGAACTACCAATCCGCAATTCCTAGATCCTTGATACGATTTCAATCTCCAAACACCATCTCAGATCCACCAACTTGGAATTAAACACGGCGATGAAGAAAAACCTTCAAGCCTCAAATAAAAGAAAGAAAAGCTCAAAAACCCAACTCCAGACCGCCGAAAATACTTCAAATTTCACTTTCTGAAAAAAAAAATCCGAAAATATGTAGAGAAGGAAGAATCTAAGAAACAGAAGTTAGTGAGTAAGCAAAACCCCAATCCCCAAAACGAACAAAAAAGGGTTCTTCTGTCTTTTGGGGGGAGAGCAAGATAGTGTAATTTCTGGAAGTAAACAGAAAAGGAGAAAGAAAAGGATGTTTAAATCGGAATTGTCAGAGAGTGCAAAGATGAGTAAAAGAGGAAACGATGGAATTTAGAAGATGAAAAGAATCCAATCCCTGTGATACAGTAGTTCATAGCAAGGAATCAAAAAGAAATTGAAGTGAAAGAGTTGGAAACAGAGAGGTCAAAGGAATTGTGAAGGGATTTATGGCGATTGAAGAAGAGATTGAATATTGCGGAAGAGAAGGGAAAGGTATTTTGAGAGATGTGATTGAAGAAGAGGAAAAGGAGGGAAGGAGAAGCACAGAAAAAAAGGAAGGAAAATAAAATAGATGAGAAAGTACGGTGAGTGATAATTGATTCACCAAAAGCTGGATCATAATATGATATAATAATAATATTAATTCTTTTTATTATTATTATTATTATTATTTTTAATAATTATTTATTCCAATAAATATTAGTTGGGAACCACCAAACGTGTCCAAATTTACGCTGCGTGAAATCATTTTCCCCCTAAAATATTCTTTTTTATTTATTTATTTATTGCAATAATAATTGCAAAACCGGCCTAAATTTAATTTTCTGTTTTTTCTTTAACATATTTTAATTCAAAATTTTAATATATTTTTCCAAAATTAATTCACCTTTTTCCACTCTACTGATGCCCTATGTTCACGATTAGGGAGCAGCTAGGTACCAATATTATCTATCTACCCGTCTCTCGAGTAAAATTACATGTTTTGTCCTTACTCTTATATGTTTTACAAAAAATTATTAAGAGGTTCTTAAATAGTCCGCTCCACGTCAAACATACTTAATTTTGAAATTCCTATGTTTAAACTACCGAAAATAAAAATGTGTTTTGTTGGTACGTGTAATAATTATAATTTTTTTAAAACGTCATATTTTCATAATCACTCTCATTCCATTGGGGGATGGAGTGGGGAGAGATTTCTCTATATTTGATAAACGGGATCGATAATGGAAAATATATACCTCGTCCCCGTTACCGCTTATATATATATATTAAAAATTATAATAAATCATTTTTTTTTATATTTTATTTGTCTTGCAATTATTATTATTATTATTATTATTTACTCTCTACCTATGGTTCATGATTTTATTTCTACATATTGTACTTTATTTTATCTAATAAGCTCAAAAGTTGTAAAATTTTGGTCAAAATGATTGTAAATATTATTATTTATATATTATAATTGTAATATTTAAGTTAAAAATGCGTTGAAATTTCTTTGTTATAATATTAAATTTTAATTTATTAGAATTTATGTTGGTAAAATAGTATATTATATTGTTTGTTTGTCACCATTATATTAGATTTTTTTTTTTTATATATTTTTATAATAAAAATTATATTGTAAATGGAATACATAACCAGAAAAAAAAATCATTTTTTAAAATAAAAATACCGCTAAAATTTTATGTTGGTAACCCGGCATTTTTGTGAGGGATCTTTGCCTCGATTTCCACTAATTTTACGAGGACGGGGAGTGAAAAAGGAGGGTGGAGATTGGGCAAGCTTCTTCGTCCTCGTCCCGTCTCATGACATCTCTAATTCACGTGCTTGTATTTTATTCAAATATCACAATTATATATACTTAAGCCTTAAAATTATGTGTACATTTTTATCCCTGACCGAGATAGTAATCAAACAGGAATCGTCATAGACATCAAATGTTTCTATATGTTTTTTACATAAATTATTGTTTGGCATGTTGGACGTGGGGGATAGGCTCAATGTCGACCGGGCAAGAATTAGGATCAATAATAATTTTGAGATAATAATATATATTATCAAATAAGATTAGGTTTTGTAACAATAATGCATTTTATAATATAGTATTATTTTAATTTTAATTATTTATATTGATAAATTTTGAAAATGTGGATTGTCTATAGTTTGAGTATGTATTTTTCTTGGATAGGATGATGACGTGGCTCGACAAAAATCAACGCCTTGAAAGTTATTTTACACACATCATTTAAAGCCTTTTTCTTTTTAATTTATTTTTAATTTAAATAAATTTATTTATATAGGAAATGACAGGGAAATTGAAATGTTTTTATTTTTTTTTAATATAAATGTCATTTCAAATTCAATAATTTTAAATTTTATTTGATAATGACGTAGTTTTCTTTTTATTTTTCTTTCTTTTTATATATATATATATATATATATGTTTATTTATTATTTATTTTATGTCATAATTTTTTTTTTTTTGTCTAATTCTAAACAATATGATTACCATAAACTCTATAATGTCTGTCTGTGTTTATTCTTTGAGATAAGTAAGAGGGATATATAAATAATCTAAGGTCACATCGAATTATAATTTAATTATATAAATTTCATAATTAAATTATCATATTATAATTTTTTAAAATTAGTATGTTCTATAATATGAAATACCATACCCTAAAAAAAAAACTATATTTAAAAAAATAGTTCATATAGTCAACAATATAATTGAAAACTTAATTCTTTACCTTGAAATGTTGAAATTTTGTCACTCTCATAAATGGGCATGGAAGTATAGAATTAATTTAAAATAGGTATGGACAATGAGCTCGTAGGCCTCTAATCCTATCCATGATATCGAAAATGTCCACCGAGGTGGACTTTAGTGGCTCAGGTCGAAGAGGACGAGACAAGTAATCTACCAATATCAGTTTCAATTAAACCAAAATGGATATCGTCTTGTTACTTAATCCTTGTTGCAATATCCGGTACAATACGATATTCAATAATATATTATTTTATTTCATAATTTCCACACCATTGTTAGCAAACAACGGCATAAGCATCAAAACTTTTTGGGCACGTTATTAGCTGGTTTATCATCGTGTGACATGAAAGGCATACTCTTAAAATTTAAGAATAATCTTTTTATGAAGAGTTTTAAAAAACACTCTCAACGGAGAAAAGTTTAAAGTTTTTTATTTTCGTAACCCATATATAAAATAGTCTTGATGGAGACACGAGCACGTTTATTTTGTCTCATCTTGTTGTGGAGGGTCTATATGATCAAAAACACGGTCATCTCTTTTTTTTTCAAAATAGGTAGATAGGATAATGATGGTCGAAGAAAACCTAATATATTATCAATTAAAGCCTTTTTTTTTTAAGGGTTTTATTTTATTAAAAAAAACATTTAAAAGGGTAAATTTATATAATTATATACTTTCTAATTTGAAATAAAAGTAATTAGGGAGATATGAATGAGAGTAGATTTAGTCCTTGTCTTATCCTAAGATGGCATACCAAATTCAAACATTTTTAAAATTTATTTGATAATGACACTTTCTCTCTCTCTTTTCATCTAATTTCAATGGTTACTTTTGGTTTTAAATTTTATTTTATTTCAAAATTAGGTCAGATGTCAATTTATAATCATAAAATTTGGAGGTTCTATCCATTTAAAACACATGTTAGTAATTGTATTGATGAATTTCTATTTCCAATTTACTTTTAAAAGTTTTTTAATATTTAATTTAGGAATTTTTTTAATTTATAATTTAAGTCTTCTTAAAATTATTCATTTTTTAATTAGTTTCAAACAGACAATATTAAAATAAATAAATACATAAAATTCAATCGTAACATTATTTGGGGGTGGGGACTATAATTTTCAAACTTTTTTTGAAAAAATATTAGTTGATATGTCATGTTCGAAATTTTTAAAATTATTTTTAAATAAACGAATGAAATCTCATGTTGAAAATTTTTAAATAGACGAATTCATTCGTGTAGGCTTAAAAAAATTGATTTCAAGACATTCTCGATTTTCACTCAAATGCCAACTAATATTAAAACAACAAAGGATAAAGTAAAGTTTTATATTTTTAAAACTAACACGGGTGGACCTTAATACTTTAATTTATTTTCCAAAAATGACATGTTAAGACTCCCCTTGTACGTAATGGAATGATGACATAATAATTAAAATATGTCAACTAAACATTAGTTTATTTAAATAATTCATTTTTAAAATAAATTCAAAAATTCAAAAAATAAATTATTACAGAATTAAAAACAATGAAACCAAATCATTACAAACTAACAATTCGAACACTAAATTGTTACTTTCCTAAAAGTTGGAGACAAAAAAGAATATGAGCCTAACCTAACGCATTCAGGATATTTCTCGTCAAAATTTGGAGGGTAATAGCAAAATTTAACCAGGCACAGAGGGCAGAATGAAGGTTTAGAAGATACACCGAATGAAGTGAGTTAAGCTTTGTAGAGAGAGAAAAGAGAAGAAAAACACACACAACTTGGAACATGTTAATATGAATCTAAAATTTCCATGTGTAAAATGATATAACTATCAACAACAACAACAACAGTAAGTTAATTACAAGACCAGTAATTCTAGAATTGAACAAAGGAAGCTTTGCATCTTGCACGAAAGAGGGGTTGGATGGAAATAAATAAAAGAAAAAGAATTAACAAGTCATGAGTTTGAGTTTTGGAAAGAACAACCTCCTATACCTCCAATGGAAAGGAAAGGAAAGGAAAGGAAATATTTTACAGAGACTAATGGAAAACAGACGATCCATGAGCCAATGTTTGATTTGATTGTCTTTTCTCACTCCCAACAGATTATTAGGCCTTTGCCCTCCCTCTCTAAAACCTCCTGTCCAAAATTTACCCAAATATGCAAAGAAGCAGTTAAACAAAAGGGTAGTTTTCTCACCAAAGAGCACGTGATCGGTCTTTGGAAGTAACCCCGACGATGGGCCGAAATCATGAATGCTTCCCATTGGCACTCATCGGTTTCTCAGGAACTTCTAGTTGGGGAGGCAAGAGTTTCAAAAAGCTGCCTTGAACAGGTTGTTGATTGGTCGCCATTGCAGATTCGTTTTCTGCAGTTATAGATCAAAGCAATAACTTAAAAGACATTAACGAAGGAAGATCTGAATGGGGCAATCTTAACAGAAAGCATAAAAAGAAAATTTAAGAACAAATAATGGAATAGCAGCAACCAGAAAATGAAGATTTCTTAAGGGCTTGAAAATTACCGAAAAGAGATTTGATGGAAGGTCTTTTAGATTTTGTGCTCTTCTTCTTCAATTCAGCTGTTAATAAAAGCCGCAGACATGTCAGGTAAGATGCTTAAAAAAGGGCCATGGAAATGGATGTTGTAAAAGACAATATTTCCAATCTAAGAGAAGGGAGTGCTTTTCGTGTGTAGCAGCATTTAGTTACGTATGAACTAAACAAACATTTATTTTAACATTATACAATATATTATTGTGTCGTAAAATTGATCCCGATCATAAATTAGAGAACTAAGATAATAATATACATACTAAGGCATTATGGACAAACAAGAACGCAAGAAATGAAGGAACCATCTTCCATTTGACAACATAATCTACCTTTCCACACGTATAACTCGACTAAACTACAGCATTTTCCCCCCAAAAAAAATGCGAAGGAAAGTTGCAATGAGTAACCAAGACAACCAATGAAAGAACCTACATTGCCTTGGCATTACTCCAAGGGTAATGAAGCAAACGTACTGTTCTTTGGTTTATGGGTAGTGAGAGGGAGAAAAAAGAATAGATATCTGTTGAAAAATTTTCATTCGTATTGAAATAAGTGGGGGCAGAGATACCGATTCCAGGCAATTGATTATCATCGATGATTTCAAAGTTCTTGTACGTGTAACCCACAAAGTTAATATCTTTCGATGACAGCATCTGCATTAAACAATTAAAAAAATCAGCAAATAGGCAGCATATTAGTTAGCAATGTCCTATATATCAGTGATTTGCAGGTCAATGTCTGTCTGAATTATATAACTGTCATTCCGATTTCTTTTTCTTTTAAAACAGAACTAGGTCATCTAAAGATCCTGGCCTAACACCCCTCCCCAAACAAAAAGAATAAAAAAGAATAGTTCTAGTTGTTAAGAATATCCTGCCGTTCCAATTCCAACAAACAGTCAGGACCATCTGGTTATTAATTTTAAAAATAGACTAGAGTCTAAAAAAAAACCCAGAAATCTTATCAACTTCAGCTAGCTCCCCAAAAACGAATTTGATAGAATAAGACACAGAAGAAAAAAGAGCCTACGATCCAATATATTAGAAAATTTTAGATGCAAGTTATACAATGGCCACAGAAAACACTTGTGTCCACGTAAAATTAAAACCCAATTCCAATTGTTCTCAAGAAACCAATGATAAATTATCAGGCGTGTGACAAACTAACCTTTCTCCATGGACCTGATTTTGATGACGTCTGAATTGAGTTTTCAGTCTATAACACCATCCATAATGGATAGAAGAAGTTAACACAAGGGTACCAGAAGCAGTTCTGCTATAGATACAGAAAATGAATTACTGGTGTACCTCTTCAAACTTCTCAAAATTTTGAGTATCCAGTTCATCATTGACCTCAGGAATAAATGCAGCTTTCATTTGATACAACTTGTCCCACTCGATGCCCTTGAACCATGGGTGTGCCTATAAATAACAAGCCAAATCAACCAATAATTTAACTATCACTCTATTTTAGGAACTCAATTTGTGAATTGTTGATCAACATTTAGAACAGAACACACCACACAACACCTTTATTTCATCTGCACCCTTGGTCCCAAGCCTTTGTTCAACATTGCATAAGAGTTTACTAATTAGATCCTTCGCTTCTGGAGAGAGTTTTGCTTCTTCTGGAAATTTCAAATGAGTTTTCCAATTAACTATCTGCACCATAGGTTAAAGAGAGAATTAGTCACGACTGAGAAAAGAGTATCAAACCACAAGAGTCAATTCCAAAATAGTTAACTAAACTACACAATTAGAGATGCTAAATCCAAAATTACACCATGTCCCTTTAAGACCCCGACCATCATAAGGTTGCCAGTATCCAGGCTCTAGGTAATAAAAAAAGAAAGTTAAGGCTTTGATTACAAGGATTAACAATGAAGGATTGAAAATTATTCTCCTCAATCTAACAATTATTATTTACTTCGAGTTCACAATAATCCTGACATAAATTCTATCCATAATAATAATTAGACTCGTCAGTCCACAATAACATTATTTTAAACAATGGTAGAGGACGCCTTCCCATTTATCCATTCTTCTAGTCCATTTTAATTTTTTTCTGACATTTTGCTTCACTACATAACTAGAGTCATGTACCAATCAAAAATTAATTTTCATTATAGGCTGAGTTAATAACATTAATATTAAGCTTCTCGTTTATATTCAGATACTAAAACAATTTCAGTAAACCTTAACATTAGAAGTTCTATTCCAATTTCTGCCTGTTTTATTTCCGTTGGCTTTCTTTTTTATTCTTTCACGAATCTATTCTCATCCAGTAAATGTAAACCAACATACATCTTACATACTTCGTAAGATCTTTCATTCATGTTAAAAAATCAAGGACCAAAAGCAAAATCTGAAACTAGTTCCACATTACCTTCCTACAAGTTGACATAGGCTCATCTGAGTAAAACGGTGGAAATCCCACAAGCATTTCATACATGATGGCACCAAGTGACCACCTGAAGTTGATTTAGCAAAATATCATCGAAAGGTTATCTTGAAATATAAAAATAAACCAAATAAAGCAGAAAGATGCTAACCAATCGCATTCCATTCCATATCCTTTCTTCAGCAGAACTTCCGGAGCAATATAATCAGGCGTTCCAACTGTAGAATAAGCCTGCAACAGAAATCACCTTAATGTCAAATAAAATTTTTTGGCAATATGTGGTCGTAAAAGGTTCAAAATGAGAACTTCACTAAGGAAGAAAAAAGACTAGGAAAACCAGAATCAAGCAAAGGAAAAATTTTGGTTCACCAATTTACAAGTGACTAATGTAAAGTAATTATGGATCTACCATACAGGATATTGAGCTACTTACAAGCATCCGCCTGTTCCTTTGCCAATGCTGTAGTTGTTCCTGCTGTGTGCGTTTTGATGCCACAGGACGCCCATCACTTTGAAGAGCACCACTAAGGTTACTTCCCTGGGAAAAATCTTTTTCTTGGAGGTTACTACAATCTAACGGTTTACATAATCCAAAATCTGATAATTTCATATGGCCATCCTTGTCAAGAAGCAAGTTATCAGGTTTGATATCTCTGCAAAGGGCACAGGAAATAAGCGTTACTCCCAATAACCATACATGTGCCCACCATGAACACAATGCAATGAAGTTTATCAATTAAAGAACAAAGTAAGCAGGAAATATTAACCTATGAATATAATTATGTTTATGGATTGACTCGATAGCTAAAACTGTTTCACCAACATAAAATCGAGCCTCATCTTCTGTAAGAGTATCTTTCCTCATCAACAAAGTCATCATATCTCCACCAGGTAAGTATTCCATAATAAGATATAAATACTCTTCATCTTGGAAAGAGCAGTACAACTTTACAATACAATTACTGTCAACCTCCGCCAATAGATTCCTTTCAGCTTTCACATGCTCAACCTATAGTCAAATAATACACATTCAACAAAATACTGACTAAAACCATATAGTGTCTGTAATGCTAATGTAAGCATACCTGGCCTCTTCGAAGCATCTCTGATTTCTTAAGCTTCTTCATGGCATATACATGGCCAGTAGCTTTCTCCCGACAAACTCTAACCTGTATCTCAATAAAAAAAGGAAATGTGTATCAGTGAATGAATAGCCGGTTAACATACTACAATCTAATGGTTTGCCTCGCCCCCTCTGTCCAAATACTTGAAAGGCCATTTATTCACTCTCTCTGCACAAGAGTATATGATAGCCAGTTCATCCATGAGCTTCTTTCCTTATTGATCTTTGAACAAGAAATCCAGTTAAACATGCAAAGAATGTTGAACATATGTTAACTTCATCTATTGCTCGTATATCTTCAAACAATAAGGCAAATGGAAACTACAAGAAAGATCTCACTGCCAACTATCCCAAAGCCAAAAGGAACCTTAAGTGGGGAAGATGCATCAACGAAATAGATAAAAAGAAATATGATGTACATGAAAAGGTATTATCGTTCACTTTGACCTGCACCAGCTATTAACATTTTATCCTTTTCTTTTTTCTGCAGAACTACTAGAATTCAAAGCAAAGTTGATAACAGTGCCATCAAAATTTAACCGCTAGCCATTAGCAGCCGTACGATCACGTAAGAAAAGATAAACTTACATGTAAAAGAAAGAATTCATACCTCTCCAAAAGCACCCCTCCCTATCATTGTTAGTGGCTCAAAATCATCAGCACCCATTTTATGCCTCTGAAGACGCATATACTCTGTTTCCTTCTTCTCTAGATGCTTAAGCAGGTTGCTTTGCTCTTCTTGAGAGACCTCAGCATCAGCCAACTTCTTTTCTAGTACATGGCGTCTACAGAGAAAGCAGTGAAAACTTTACTCCAAGGTATGAAAAATCAACAAGTACATAGAAGATTAACTGAACAGCCAAGGTGGCAAAGGCTTCAATCATTGGATGAACAAGATTGAGCAAATAATACTAGCACCCAAGCCAATCAGTTCTAGCATGTTACAAAGTACTTGACATGAAGATGGAAATGCAGCAGACAGAGAGAGGGAGGAGGAGGAGAGAATACTATAGAAAAATAAAATTTGGCTGACCACACAACTATAAAAAAACAGAAGACCAACCTCTCCCTCCTTTCTTCCAAGCTCTTCATTTGCTTCTTGTAGTGGTTTTCTATATACTGTTTGGCAGCTGCAACCTTCTGCTTGGTGACATTGGAGGGTACCTCTTCACTGGTTGGTGCTCTGGATGCATCTCTTGCATTGCCTGTACTCTCCTTATTTGTAGGGGGCTTTGGATTGTCTTTGGATTTGAACTTCTTAAACCAACATCTAGTAGCTTCCATTATATCATACACTAAATATGCTAAGTTTTAAACCACACTTCCCAATGTTCATTTTAATTCAACAATCATACATGAAATGTTTCACCCAGTACATAGTGGTACAGAAAATATACATATACTGAGCAGTACGTCTCCAATGGGTCAGATAACGTAATTTCCTGCATAGAAAAACAATATCTAACCATTAGAATAGGATAAATACTATTCATAAGAAAAGGCTGTTGCCAATGGTGAAATAGAAACAACAAAACGAGACTGTGTCATTTAGATAATAAAACGTAGATCGTTGTTTGCCAGGAGCCTACGATGAAGGCATTAATAAAAGGTTAAACTTCTTAAAGCCTCCAATCTTTCTGGTGAGCAGTTTTCAATATCTTAATGTTACAAAGCAATGCACTTCCTGCAGCCAGCTATTCAAAATCAGGAAGTATCGTCCTCGTGATATATCAACTCAGCGGCGGTCTACGTCAGAGTGGAATGAAAACCTCCCTTAGAAGGTGGTTAACGAAATTCTAGAGCTCGACACGACCAGCAATAAAGATGATGCTTGAGCTAACACCCACAGAACCAAATAGTTGACCGGTCATGTCCAAACCAAAGTGCGTCCGGTACACTAAAATTCGTCCAAAATAATTAAGCAGAAACATTTATTTTATCTAAATTAGAAACGCCAGACTAGAGGCCGAATCAAACTTTCCTCAAAAACTACATCACCGCCATTTCCAAGAGCTTACTAACTCGGGAAAAAACCAGAAAATCACGAAACAAACACCATCAAATCCTCCTTCAAATTCCGATCAACCAATATATACAAGAAACAGACACACAAGCACCAAACAAGAGAATCTCCATAAAGAAAAAAGACACTCCTCATGCCGTACACCATTTCAATCCACATTCTTCACGCAATTTGACCAAAAACAAGCCAACTCCCCCAAATTTCAACAGAATGAAAACCAAACCAGATCAATCGGCTCAAATTTTTAAAAAAAAGCAAACAAAAATGAATCCAGCAGAAGCATCCAACCTCGTAGATCAGATAATGTACAAACAAGTACATAACTAGAAGAAACAAAGCAAATCAGGCATTGAAGAAGAATTAAGCATCGGAGAAAAGAACAATAAAATGAAAATGAGATAGAAAGACAGAGACAGACAGTACCGCAGAAATTGTCGGAGAAGAAAGAGCAGGAAAGTAAGAGAAGCGCAGCGAAACCCTAGAGGAGAGAGTGAGAGATTGTACGGCCCGTGATTTGGGGTGATGAAGAAGAAGAAGAAGAAGAAGAAGAAGCAGTGAAGAAGAGAAACAGTCTGTCTTCATGATTCGGATGCCCCATTTTTTTCTTTTTTTCTTTTTTTCTTTTGTTGAAAAAAAAAAAAAAAAACTGAATAAGTGCTTTTTATACGCGTATTTCCACTAATCCACTCTCTCTCTTCCGTATTTCTATAATTACTCTCATTAATCTCATTTCTCCCACCTTAATCAATACGCAATTTATGCTCATAATCTCACGCAACAAACATCCCCCCCCCCCCCCCCCC
>NW_019272036.1:1135218-1182994 GCF_002738345.1 Cucurbita maxima | reverse complement strand
CCCCCCCCCCCCCCTCATTTGTTAAATTACAATTTTTATTTTTATAATTTAATAAAATCACTTTCAAATTCATTATCTAGTTGAACCGATACTCATCTAGATATTATCCTCTTTACGTTATCCCGATCAGTTTATGGACTTCTCCGTTACGTGATCCAGATACTGCCCTCTCCCCATTAAATGTATAACAGGGAGAGGTTTCCACACTCTTACAAGAGATGGTTCGTTCATCTCTAACTGATGTCATAGGATCTCATAATTTACCACATTAGGAGTCTGGTGTCCTCGTTGGCACAATACTCCAGTGTTTTGCTCTAATACTATTTGTAACAACTCAAAACCCCACGTTAGCATATATTGTTCGTTTTGGTCGGTTAAATATAATAATCAGTCTCTAGAGAGATTTTCACACGCTTATAAAAAATGTTTCATTCTCAAATACGATTAGGAGAGTTTTCCACACATTTATAAGAAAATGTTTTCGTTTTCCCCTCCAACTCACGTGAGATCTAACAATGGTTGTTTTGAATGATTTTAAATGTTAAAAAATCTAAACTTGACTCGATAGTCTTTCAACTTCAACCTGTAATGATTTATTTATTTTGAAAAAAAGCAATAAAACTGTCAAAATTCATTTTACGTCATCAAAATCTTACATATACGTGATTGCTCCAAACATATGAAGACATGGGTCGAGCAAAAATAATATTCAATAATTTGTTTAGTTTATACGACCATAAATTTGTGAGCCACTAATAAATGGTTTTAGATTTTATCGTTTCTCATTTCCTTCAACGAAATTTGTCATTTTTACTTGCCGTTTTCCAAATACGTCAAACACGACAATACACGAACTAAATGTCCAATTATATTTCTAGTTTCGATGATCATACATTCGTTTAAACGGTTACTTTATTTCTTAAATTCTCTCATTCATTTACTAACAACAAACATATCCAACGTCATTAAAACCTTACATTCGCACAGGATTTTTTAGACACGTTAAACAAAATAATTAAAATCTAACAAAGTTGTGAATAACTAATTTTAGATGCTCGAGAAAATGAGAGAAACATAAATCAAACCATATTACATTCGAATAAGAGAAATTACGAGGATACGGAAGTTAAGAAATGCATAAAAAGTATCAATAATATGCACATTTTTTCACGATGACTCAACCACAAACATTTAGTTTTGGTCAATTCTATATATTCGTGTTCGTCTGAGTGACCTAAGAATTTTCATAGAAAGCATGTTGAACTGATTGGTGTTAGTCTGCGTGGACAATCTTCATTTTTAGAAGCAACAAACCA
Organism: Cucurbita maxima; assembly: GCF_002738345.1. Classification (NCBI taxonomy): domain Eukaryota; kingdom Viridiplantae; phylum Streptophyta; class Magnoliopsida; order Cucurbitales; family Cucurbitaceae; genus Cucurbita; species Cucurbita maxima. Next base: position 1,181,678 of record NW_019272036.1, on the reverse strand, counting down.
TTAAGTCTATTTTCAATTTTATTTTATTGGCCATAAAATACAATTAAAAATTATATATAAAATTAAATAAATAAATAAAAAAAGAATAAAAACAAGAAATCATCGAAGCGGCGGGGGATAAGATGGTAAGGCAGTGAAAAGCATATTCAAAGCCTTAACGTCCGCCGGGAATGCTGCAGTCGTGTGCTGTCAACTCAACCACCGCCTCTCGCCGCCGTCACGCCCCATATTTGTTCTCACATATTTACCTCTCATTAAATTATTATTTTTTTTAAACTAAAATATATATGGTACGTGGGTTTAAATGTATTCATTTTTATAATTTTTATTATTTTAAAATTAGTCTATGAAAATTAAATAAATTGTTTTCTAAGAGATAATTTAATTTATAGGCATTGAAAAATTGTCTTCCTCTTTTATTATTATTTAAATATGTGAAATCTAATTAATTATGGTGGTTAAATGAATAATTTTCATTTTTTTAATATAAAAAAAATGTTAAATAATATCTTTAACCTTGAGCTGAGCTTGTTTTAGTAATAAAATAAATTGTACAATCCAAAACTATATTTTTAATACCCGTTGACCAAATAAGATATTATGATAAAAGTTTGAATCTAAAAAATAAAAATATTTCAAAAATTATATTTATGATTTAAATACTATTTTTAACTTTTATTATATTTATGACCATTTTGCCTTCGCTTACTAAAATATCATGAAAAAAACAAATGGACTAAAATAATAAATTTTTATGATATTGCCCACCTCAGTATAAACTCTTATGGCATAGCTCTGTATTTCCAAAAAGATCTCGTATCAATGGAGAGAATATTATTTGATTATAAACCCATAAACATTCCCTAAACTAGCGGAGGTGGGACTTTCATCATCCAACACTCGGATCCAAATGAACATTTCAATAAAAATTAATATCGACCCGAAATCAAAATAATTATAATAGTTGATTTAGTTGGACGGAATAATTGTTTGCCCTTTTTTTTGCCTTCACTTTAGTTATTTGATCTCTTTCCTTATCTAAGAAGCTAAAGAAAATGAGGGTCACACAATTATAAGACACAAAGACTTCCTTTACCAATTAATTGGGCATAGTGGCTAAGCTTTGAATGCTACAATATTTCCATTGCCATCACCCTAAGCAACCACCAAAATTAATGGAATCGAAAAGATCACGCGAACTTGTGTTCACTGCAGCCTTATTGTTATCTATAAATAAAAAAAGATTGTAATAGTAATCTCGTCGATCTAAGTATTTTTTATTTCAAATTTTAAACGTTTATTTGATCTATCAATTAAAAAAAGAAAAAAGATCTGAAATTGAATGGCGAAGGCATGAAAAAGTAAAGGTCCCCAGCTATGGTATAATGTTCATACGCGTTTTGGGGTGATGTGACAGCCGAACAAAACATTAGGACTTATTATAAGCCATAGACAGCCCACAGCCCTGTAATAAATGCAAGTCGGTTGCATCACAACTCATTCTTCTTCTTCTTCACCTTTCAGATACAAGCAAATTCGTTAATTGCCTAAGACTTCAGAGCCCATTTTGCTCTGTTTTCAACGTTTTATGAATGTTTAACAGCTATCAAGTTGGAAGAAATTGACGGGCAAAGCATAAGGAAAGTATTCTCGCCCCCGAGCATAAGATTCAATATGTAATGTGTGAGATCCCACACGGTTGGAGAGGGAAACGAAACATTCTTATAAGGGTGTAGAAACCTTTCCCTTTCTCCAATAGCTGACATCGATACATAACAAACTAAAGCTACGACCTGGTTATGCTACTCGTCTTGAACGAATATGATCTAAATCTTGCCCTGGGCAAAAGAGATGGAGGAGAAAAATGAAGCATTATCACTTGTGAAAATTTATATATTCCTATGACCTTTAGGCCAAATTTTCCATTCTTCAATTAATAATCAAATAACTTAAGTAGAGATAGACAATGGCCTAATAACAGAGCAGCAAAAAGGGGAAGCAAAAAAAAAAAAATGTTGGAAGAATATCCATCGACTATAGATTATAAATTAAAGCATTACAAAAGTAAATAAATAGAAATGTGAAATATCTCGCTAATGAACGGAAGGAACTGTTTTTACTGGCATCGTTGCTCGTTGTCAGGACGACTAGCTAGCTTGCTGATCTGATCCCTCCGGGCGACGAGGATGGGCATGGGAAAATTTAACAGCAACAGGGAACTGTAAAGAAGATGGCTCTTTTGGTATTTATTCTGAATCCCTCACACTCTCACTTGTCAGCCACAGCTTCTTCTGGATGATTAACACGACCTCGTCGCTCTCCAGTTCCGAATCGGAGCTGGAGTTGGCAGTTGCCACTGTTTCCCAGTGCAATGCAGATAGATGTTTCTTTATCATATCTATAACAGATTGCTTGTCCCTGATAATGATGAAACCTGTGGGTCTGAGTATGCGATCCATCTCGAGTAATAGGTCCTCGGCGCTGCATTCTTTCTTCTCGATGTCAGAAAACACGGTCCATGCATGGAGCAGATCGTATGTTCGAGGATATGTCGAGAAGGCTTCGCACCTGTTAAAAACGTATCAAGTAATTGGCTTACCTATTTTGAATATAATCATAAGGATATGCAAGTGCATTTTTCAGTTGAATACCAGTTATTGGTAGTGCCAATGAGGCCTCGGTCATATATCAGCTTCAATGTGTTAGGTTCGTCTTCTTGAACGACATTCATCACCCACACGTCCTTGTCCTTCAGAGCAGCTGCGAACGATCCCATATGTGCCTTCATGTCCATCACGTTCCTGATAGTATCCGATTCGATCTTTGGACTCAGCAGATTCCAGTAACTCTCGACTCTACGCTGCCAAGTTTCCTACAACAAGGCGATAAAGTTCAGAAACTTCGGCATCCGGATTTGAATTAGTCGAATTCACCCTGGGTTTCAGTTACCGTGTCTTTTTCAAACATTTCAGAAGAATAGCCAAAGTCCTGAAGTCGTGGAGGAGGTGACGTTAATCGAGCTGGCCAAGGAGCCAATCCACTGCCCTTGGCTTTATGATCATCTGCATCAACAAACCCAGTGTCATCATTGAGTAGTAAGTAAACAAAAATCTACATCAAGCCATTCGACAAGGAACTTACGATCCGAGTAAGGAGTGATACAAGCTTCCATCAGCACACCCCAAACAGCATCAGGATCATCGGTAGATCGGCAAAGAGGAGGACGAGTACCGGGTTCTCTTTGCATATAACAATCATTTGTAAGGGGTTTTTGCCAAATTACAGTCTGATTCCTCTTTGCAGCAATTCTCCAACACATACGACCCACAAGGGCACTCATTTCTCTCCATATTCTCAGATCCTCCTCATCCTGTGCATAAGCTTCTGGAGATGAATAAGCAAAATAGCCACCAGGTCTAAGTACTCTATCTAGCTCGAGAAGAAGAATCCCGTCTCTTTGAAGCCAATCAATTCGACAACGAGAACAGTGTGCAAGTTCAAAAGATCTGCTCGGGTAAGGGAGCCTCTTCGTTCCTAAAACACCAAGGTATGCAGGAATTCCTCTTTCTAAAGCAAACTGAATTTGATTTTGATGAACATCATTTGGTGCTAAGGACATTGCTATGATATTAGAAGAGAGAAGATATCCTCCAAAACTTGCGACACCACAACCGACATCAAGAACAGTACGCAGTCTTCCTTCATCGTTCATTTTATCATTTGAAAAGTTGAGCATCTGAAAGATGAATACCATAAACTTGAGACAACACCATGAATGGTAGAGATAAAAACATGATATTCTGTAAAAATGTGCAAATTTGAGTCATTTAATGAACTTTGTATTCAAAACATCATACAAAAAGCAAAAAAAAAAAAATTGTGTTATCCTTCCTTTCTAAAGGGTTCAGAAGTCTTACATTTGCAATTGAAGCAATGTACTTATCAGCTCCATAGTGAAAATGAGTACCTCCTCCAGGGAACACAATTTTTTCACCTTTGACAACCATCCAATTCTGATCCGATTTCTCGTGAGCAAGATGAGTATGTGGTATGTTCGCTTTCCACACTTCGTCTCTGCTCTTTGGCCACTTAATTGGAACCTGCAGCAACGCATTAGTAATAAGTAAAAGTTAGAAACCAGCAAAACCTTCAGATGTTACTCAGTGTTACCAAATAGCTACCTTATATCCTGCTGGAGGCGGAATCAGGCAATTGAACCGCCTCTCTGGTGGTGGGCAGTGTCTTTCATAATGCTCCATCAAAGAAAGGTCAAGTTTCAATCTCATTTGATATATGAGATGTCTGTCCAAGCAGGGAATCAGTTCCGAATGCCGATCGTCACAAACCTATGGTATAAGAAACAAAACTACATGAGTCTTCTTCACTTCCCAACAAATATTGGCTCAAGGAAGACAATTACCTACCGGGTAACTTTTCGGTACGATACCATCTTCTGGATCTTCCTGCACAGTTGTGGTTGAAGATTCTTCGGAGTCTTCACTCCCCAACAAATAATGGCTCAAGGATTTGCTGCCGTGCTGCAGAGTCGATGCACCTCGGTCTTGATTGCCAAAAATGGATCCATAATATGCATACAGAAACCCAAGAAATATGGCCACAACACATATGGTAGTGATTAAGCGCTTCTTCGGAGTTCCATCAGATCTTCCCCTCGTCATTTATCAAACTTTCAAGCTTTTCTCAACTATATAGTTCAACCCAAGTACGAAAATGAACAATGTTGCATGAATCACCTAAAGGAAAATTGGAATATAACCTCCTCTCCTGAAGCTACAGTAGAAAATGACACAATAAATCTGTAAAAATTCAGGAAACCATAAAGTTCCACCACAGAAGAACAGGCCAAAAAACACAAATAGCCTGGTTTACAGATATGTAAACCTGTTCTACTTAAAGTAAGTGAATTAGCCCCAATTACTATATTGGCAATCCTTTTTCCAATCAGGGAGCGGGAAAGCCAAGCCACCAGCTGAGCATTGAACTTTTTTCCTTGAAGCTGTTAGCCCAAAATGTCGGTTTAGATTAATAACTTAAACTTGCAGTAAATTTCAATAATCCTTCCCAGAAAATGGGAAGAGTCAAGAAATCCGACATTCTCAAACACCATAACTCAAGTTTAAGCAACAGAAATTTCTTCCAATATTCATAACAGGGGAGAAAAAATTCCAACCGAACTCCAAGCAAATTGAACATCGTACAATACACTGACAGTCATCTCGTGATTAAACCGACATCAAAATACGAAAATAGCTAAAGCGACGAAAGCAACGAGTGTCGGTGCATTCAACCAAATCCTGAGATCTGACAAATCACCAGAGCAAAATCCCATCCAACACTCATAAACGCATCGATTAAAATAACCAATAAACATCTCGAAAAAAAAAATGAAGGAATTAAGCAACGAGATCCAGAACCAAAAACAATTAAGATCCAAAACAGAAACCAAATGACAAAATGGGAGAAAAACAAGAAAACGGCAGCGGAATCTTACTGGAAGCGGATCGGGAAGCGAGTGCGAGGAGTCAGGATTAGAACAGCGAAAGTTTCCAGTAAGTGAAGGAAGAAGAAATTGAAAAGAACGACAAAGAATGGAGAGACCGAAAGAGAAATCAGATCTAAGAGTTGTGATTTGATGCAAAAAATAGCTAAATTTAGGAAAGGACTCGGTCTTAAGTACTCGCTGCTCTGCCTTTAGCCACACAGATAAAGAGAGAGAAGGAGGGTAGTGTTGTGGGTCGACATGACGAGAATAATTTAGTTTATAAATCTCTTATTTTTTATTTATTTAAATTAAGGTTAAATTGAATTTTGAGTGCTATTAAATAAATAAAACTATGAATGAACATATATATTTTTATTTAATTTGAATGACAAAACTTAATTAAATGTTAAAAAATTAAATGAATAATTATTTATGATTTTTTTTATTAAATTACAAATTTACGCTATTCTACCATTTTATTTTTTAAATTTGAGATTCTATCATGCACAAAATAAAAAAAAATTAATGATGTATTATATACGAAATTTAAATTCGTATAAAAAAATTCATTAACTTTAAAATGTGTTATATTTAAAATTCTAATGCTTATTAAAAATAGAGAAAATTTAGCATAATTTTTTTAATTGTGGTTACTAAATTTAGAAGTGGATAGATAATAGGTTAACCGTGGGTCAAATGGTATTGACATTTATTACATCATTTATATCTTTTTATTATGATTTTTTAAGCAATAATATATTATTACGGTGGTCGTTTTAAATTTTCACATTTCACTTAAAAAAAAAACTATATTATAATATATAAATGAAATTTAGTCTAAAGTTTATGAATATTTTATATAATTTATCGTAATTTGCATATTAACTATATTCACATCGGTCTAAAATTAAATAATAAGACTAAATGATTGTTTGACGTTAGGCGAAAAGTTGATCATATTTAAAATCTAAAATAATAAATATCAATTATTAATTATTAATGCCTCGTAGTATGGATTTGAATTAGAGCATTATTATAATCAAATCTGATTTTTTTTTTTTTATATTAGTTTTATTTATTGATATTGCTGTTTTAAAATTTGATACACATAAATAAAATAAATAAATAAATTGTTAATTCTTTTTACTCTAGTCATATGCCATAAGCTCCATAATGCCATAGTTAGCTTATGCCATAGTTTTAAGAGAATTATATTGTGACCCAATTGTTGGGCTAATAATTAATATGATAATAGTAGGTAAAAAATTGTATTAGGTACTTAATCAAACATAATAAGATGAGTTAGTTGGGATTTTGGTTGTTGGAAAAAGACAAAAATACGGCCAAGCATGGAGTTTGAAGGAAAAAAGAGGCGAATATTATTACTTTTATTATTAAAACTCGGTGTCTTTCTGAGAGATTTCTCCATTTTTTCCGGCCGGTAACAAGCAGGGCTCGTCGGCGGCATCACCTGAAAGCTCGCTCTTTATTCACTAAATTACATTAGATTACTACTACCATATATATATATTTCCCATTACCCATTACCCACTACCCACTTCTTCATTTTCACTCTCTTCTTCCCTGCGACCTTCCGGGGCTGAGCACCCTCATCTCCTGCTGCCCGTACTTCAGCCTCTGCGCCTCCTCTCTCGAGATCCGGTACATGTTCGACAGCACTCCCAGCGGCAACATCCTCATCTGCGACACTCGCCCCGCCAGCAGATTCGTGATTGCGTTGTCGTTCGTCTTGAATGCGATCCACTCGAATCCTCTGTCGCTTGCTCGTTTAATCACCACGAAGTTCTGCGGAATCATCAGTACCTGTCCTTCCCGGACCTCGCCGTCGAACACTGACTGCCCGAAGTTGTCCACCACCTGCACTCTCGCGTTGCCTCTCGTCGCGTACATCACTGAGTGACTGTTCACTGTGTAGTGCGGCGCCACCATCGCGTTCTGCATTTCCGGATTTCGAAGATTTTAGTGGTTTGGGGGAAAGATTTCGGAGTTGAAATTAACCTTTACTTACGCTGTAGAGGACTCCTCGTTCGGCGCTAAGGCGGACTTGGCGGAGAATGGGGAGGGTATGGTAGTTGGCGGTGGAGATTCGGCCGCCGCGTGGGTTGAACACGTCGGCGCGTTCTGATCGGCCGATGTTTTGCTTTAATCGGAGTGTGCAAATGGTTTCTTCTAAGCCATTCTCCGATTCTGATTCTGATTCGATGTATCTTCCTCTCGATCTCTCTTCTTCATCTTTCTCCGGTAGAAGCACCTCGAAATCTTCGTCGACCTGCACGATTCTGTCTCTCTCGTCGTCTTCTCCCTTTAGCTTCCTAACCAATCCACCGTCGATCTGGAAAGCTTCCTCTAGAAATTCGTCTGCAAATCCGCTGAATATATTGCCTGATTTCTCGCCGGAAGATCCCTTTCGGCTACTTCTTTCCCATTCCTCTACGCCTCTTTCTACCTGCTCTGGCCTTCCGGCAAGGTAGAATTTCTGAAACAAATTCGCCGTTAGAATCTTAGGGTTTCGTTACCAAATCAGTTATAAAATCGTTTACTCTGTTTTTTTACTTCAACTTACTCTGAGGTAGGGATCGATTTGGTTTGCGACGTTGCGAGTGTCAGCGAATACGATCAAAACGAGATCGGACTGTCCTCGATTATACATCCAGTGAGAAACTCCGGCCGGGACGACGAGGAGATCTCCTTCTCTGAAGGGGCGGATCTTCTGATGCTGGTCTTTGAACGCAGATCCGGCCGATTGCGATCTTCGTAAATCAGTCTGGTAAGTCTCTGCACAGCCAGGGATTGCAATGCCGCGAATACCGAAGCCTTGGGCGACGAAGATGAGTTTAGGAGCATTAGAGAAACCAGGAAGAAGCAGACCTTTGGGCCGGATTGTATGGCGGATCATATTGACGCCGGCGCACTGGAACTCATCGTTGTCCTGGTCCCAGACTTCAGTGAAACCGGCCTCCGCCTCAGCCCGGCGAACGGGGTCTTGAGCTCGAAGATTCTCAAGACGACAGGCTCTAGGAGATTGGTAGCGGTGCTGTTGCCATACTTCGCTGCCTTGGAATTCCCAGGGGCTCTGCTGCTCAATCTGAGAGAGGCAGCCATTGATGAAAACTGCTAAACATAAAAAGGTAAAAAGAGAAGAGCGAGCCATTGCTGGTATGGAGAAGAGAAGGGCTATTAGTTATGGTGATGTGAGAAAAGGGGAGGAAGGTGGAGGAGTATTTATAGGTGGCCGGCGGAGGAATGGTGGTGACAAATGGATGGCGGCGGCGGTGACAGAATACGTGGTGCAGGGATTCATGAAGCGACGCTCCAGCTGCCATGCCGGTTCTGACTCGCTTGTTCGAACTTCCACGGACCATCGCTAAATTGGTAATATATGCATGTTTTTTTTTTTTTTTTTTTCCTCATTCAAATTATTACAATTGAATTATTAATTAGGTTAATTCAATACATTATTACAAAATAACGTTGATTACCGAAATTAATTAAAAATACATAGTTAATTATGGGAAAATTAATTGCATAAATAAATATATAGTTATTTATTATTATTATTTTTTTAAAAAGCTTCGCCGACACCCGGAATATAAGGGTACATTTGTCATTCTGCAGGGGAATTCAATAAAACTTGTCTGAGGAAATACGACACGACGTATTGATTTTTGGGCTGTACTGGGCCTGGTGGGCTTTGATAGCCCAAATGTAATTTTTGGGCTTTTGGCCCACTAGTGTTCTTGAGACTCCACTCAATCTTCCTCCATTTCGGGAACGAGGATTGAACTAGAGAATTAATATTATAAAAAAATCGAGTATTTTAAATTTGACCATGACACGTGTCATTATAACTCGTGTATTTAATTATGTACTTTTAAATCTTCAATTACGTTAAATTAGACTTTAAATTTACTTATTTTAAGAAAAAAATATAAAATTAATAAATGCAGAAATTGTGGGGTGTAATTTTCTAAAACTCATAAATTTAAAAAGGTCGTTTTTGTATTTAATTCATTAAGGGCATATTATGATATGAATTTTCTAGCAAAAACTTATTAAAAATTAAAATCTCAAACAAATTTTCAAGTTTAAATTAAAATTCTCCATTTTCTTAGCCTAACTGAACCAAAATTTCCTATCCTAATTCAATAATTGCAAGCCAAATAATTCTTAAAAAATAAAAACTCATAAAGATTAGATAAAAATGAAAAAACAGATAATGGTTGACTTTGGTGCATAATCTTTTACTTTCATAAAAATTAGATAAAAATGCAGATGACACGTAGCTTCATTGGCCCCACCGTTACTACACGTAGCTTAATGGCCCCTGTGATGTGACACGTGGATTTCACCGCTCAAACGGAATATACCCATTATTGTTGATTTACGTCAATTAAATAGAATAAAATGGGTAATATTAAGTTTTCAACGTACAAATTAACCATTAAATAACATCCACAAAATTTATTAAGTTTTTCCAACGAAAATTACCACCATTTGTCTTTTTCTTTGAAATTTATTAATCTGTGTGTGTTTATCATTGATTTTCATTTAAAAATTAATATATTTTAAAAAATTTAAGACCAAAATTTCAATTGAATATATAAGAATGATACGATTATTATATTCATTATTTCTTTTAAGAAGGTAAGTGTATTGAGCTCGGAATTTTTTTTTAACAAACTCAAAATTTTGGACGGGTGACTACTAGACTAAGATTTACAACCAATCTAACACAACTTGAAATTCTGAATGTGTTTCTTATTTGGTTGGTTGTCTAGTTCATTTTTTTTTATAATTATTTAAAAAAAATCATATTTATCTACATTAATTAATTAATTAATTAATTATTATATATATATATATATTAATTACTCTCAAATATTAAAATATTTTTAAGTTACAAACTTTAAATATTCTTATCTTCGTAATAACTAGTGTAGTTAAGTTCGGTTGGATTGTAAACTCTATTTTTAAATTAGTGGATGATTAATTATAAAAATTAAAATTAAAATTTTAACTCATAGACTCAATAAAAAAATTTAATGGGTTTTATTTTCATATTAAATGGGAAGTAAAGCAGGTAGATTTACATAACGGTCGTTAAGGCTCCCGTCGTAGTGACGGCGTCGTTCGATTGGTGACCAGAAAAATCCGACACCTAGGTTTCAGCGTCCGTTTCTCCTGGCCAATAAATATCCCCTTTCTTCTCCAGACACCTCCAGTTCTCTACGGAATCACCTTCATTTTCTCTTCTGATTCTTGAGTTTTCTCTCCCCGTTGATTCTCGTCAGCCATGGCGCAAAATCCAGTTAGAGTCCTCGTCACTGGAGCTGCCGGTACTGTACCGATAAACATTCCGTTTCTTTCTTTTCGCTTTTCGTTCCTATTGATCTAAGATGATGTCGGTTTATCAATCGTTTCCGCTTTTGGTTTCTTTTTTTCTCTGTGTGTTTGATTTATTTCTGTGATACTGTTACTTAGCGCATCTGTTGTTTGATGTTTGTTGTTTGTTGTCTGTGTTTGGTTTGAATTTGGATCAGATCTGTTGGTTGTAGTTCATTTCTTAAGTTTCTGCTGTGAATTTCGTCGCCGTTTGGCTACCTTGTTTGCTGTTTTCGGAGTCAAATTTGGAAAAAGAGACTATCTGTTTCTTCGTGGTTTTAGAGAATGAGTTCGAACGATCCTTGAGGTTTTGGTTCTGTTATGGAAATGTTTATGTGTTTCTTTCGTTGATCTTCGAGTTCTCTGTTTCTATGTGTTTAAGATTTGCAGTAATGAACGTTGAAAGATATAGTCGGAGGAATTGATGTAGATCTAGAATGTGAATCTGTGTAGCTTGATATTTATTAGTGATGTTTGCTTTGGGTGTTAATGCGGACAGATATCACCACTATATGTTGACTATTCCTTTATTTCGATTAGAGCTTTATTTTTGGTTTATTTTTCTAGAACAGTCAATAGAATACCAAGTCATTCTTTTTGAGTCGCTACCCTTCTCACTCTCATGAATATTAGGTGCATACGAGCAGTATTCATTTGCTGTTTTCTGTTACTATTTCATAGAAGAAACACTGTATTAAGATGTTACTCAATGGTGACCAGAAAAGTAGTAATGCATTTGCTTGTTGGATTTTCAGGACAAATCGGATATGCTCTTGTGCCTATGATTGCCAGAGGAGTATTGCTAGGACCTAACCAGCCTGTCATCTTGCACATGCTTGATATTCCACCAGCTGCAGAGTCATTGAATGGCGTAAAGATGGAGTTGGTAGATGCTGCCTTCCCGCTTCTTAAGGGTATAATACAGCAATTCTTCTCTAAGCTCGAACGAACTCATTTAACAGTTTCTGTGATTGTCTTATTGTTTATGTATGGTTGATACTATATTTTAGGTGTTGTTGCTACAACTGATGTGGTTGAGGCATGCACTGGTGTCAATATTGCTATTATGGTTGGTGGATTTCCAAGGAAAGAGGGTATGGAAAGAAAAGATGTGATGTCTAAAAATGTTTCAATTTACAAGGCTCAGGCTTCTGCCCTTGAAAAGCACGCTGCTGCCAACTGTAAGGTAACTGACATTGATTGCATTCCGTATCAACAATTTTACTGAAAAAGCAATGTTCTTCTATTTCTTTGTAGTTGATTATGTTTGAACGGTCAGACAACTGACTCTGTTTCCTTACTCTTGCAGGTTTTGGTTGTTGCTAACCCGGCGAATACTAATGCATTGATCTTGAAGGAATTTGCTCCTTCCATCCCCGAGAAGAACATTTCTTGCTTGACTAGATTGGATCATAACAGGGCATTAGGCCAAATTTCAGAGAGACTGAATGTTCACGTATCAGAAATTAAGAATGTTATTATTTGGGGTAACCATTCATCTACACAATACCCCGATGTCAACCATGCTACTGTCAAGTTACCATCTGGGGAGGAAAAATCTGTCCGTGAGCTTGTTGCTGATGATGCATGGTAGAGTTTCTGTTATATATTTGTCTATTAAGTTTGACGAGTAGCATTTACAATAATATGTGGTTGTTTTTTCATTGAAGGTTGAATGGAGAGTTTATTAGCACTGTTCAACAACGTGGTGCTGCAATCATCAAAGCCCGAAAGTTCTCAAGTGCATTGTCTGCTGCTAGTGCAGCTTGTGACCACATTCGTGATTGGGTGCTTGGAACTCCCGAGGTTGGTGATTTTGCTATAATCTTGAACTTTGTGTTTTGTAAAGGCTGATTTATATAGCTCATTAAAACTTAATTCCAGGGCACCTGGGTTTCCATGGGAGTTTATTCTGATGGATCGTACAATGTACCAGCTGGACTCATCTACTCGTTCCCCGTCACCTGCCAAAATGGTGAATGGTCAATTGTGCAAGGTATTGTTTAGTTTTTTTATGCTTTCAATTATAAAATTGGAAGAACACTAAAGCAAACTCAAGAACAGCCCAAAAAGGAGCTCCAACTATTCGATAAACATACAAAGATTTTTAGGCCTCTGGGATCATCTACTAATTACAAAAGTTATCAAAAACCAACGTCCAATTAGAAAGCAAGCATTAAATCTAGTAAGAGAACCAACAAACCTCTTCTAAGATCCCCATACGGCGTTTCTATTCATTCAAAGGCCTATGGTTTTGAAAGTTTTTGGGTTTCTTATGCTGCAAAATTATGATAATTTCTGTTTGTTTGTGGTGATCCTTTCCGCATCCAGGACTTTCGGTGGATGAATTCTCTCGAAAGAAACTGGATTTGACTGCGGAGGAACTGACCGAGGAAAAGGCTTTGGCTTACTCCTGCCTCTCCTAAATAGTTGGCCACTGCTTCACGTCCGTAGTATGGAGGTAACTCTTAAATTGACGTACTTTTTCAGAGTGGTTACAGTTTAGAATAATGCCATTGTTAAGAAAGAGGTAATTTTCTTCTGCTTCTGGTGCTATGTATTTTCCCGATTTCCATTTTGTTTATAATTTTCCATCACCAACTGTGGCCTGTTTGTGTGATGAGTTTTACATGAACTTTGTTGATTATTAGATTCAAATATATTTCCCACCACAATAATTCTCTCGAATTCGTCTCAGGATTTTGTTTGTTTCTTCTCAAGAATTTCAAATAAATTAAAATTGCCTCTGTCCCCGTCATATCCTTACCGATAAATTACCTTGACGATTCTTATCACCGTCTTCAGCACCGTCGTTGTCACTCATTTCTGACCCATTTGGCCGATCGCGACGGTTGAATGGCGGTAGAGGAAAGGGGTTTTGGTTTCACCCAACGCCCCTCAAGCTTCTTTTGGGTTCAATGATGGGCCTGTGTCTCTTGCTAATAAATATTGTTTGATTATAGTTAAGATACAGAAATATAACGGATATTGTTTGACTATAGTTAAAATACAGAAATATAACGGAATTAGAGTGAACTGTAACTAATGGGATTTGACATACCGTTGTTCCTTGGTAGCTTCTGTAAATTTGATTTACGTTACCCAATAACTAAAAGGAATTAATTTTTTTATTATTTTTTTTTAAAGTTTGATGCGTTTCTTTAAGAAATATTTAAAAAATCAAATAGTTATTGCATTAAAAACATACTTTTCTTCACCTAATTGGGAAAGACAAATTTTATTTCCTCTAAACTAAATAAAGTTAGTTTTTTTCTTGACCTCTTTTTTTTTTTACCTTCAACTCAAAATAAGAGAAACTTCACGACGAAAATTCTTTTATTTGAAAATAAATAAATTTCAGTTGCCATTAAATGATTCAAAGTATTAATATTATATTAATAATTTTATTGTTGTCGAGAAATATGCATAAAATAATAAGAAGCTTTGTGTTTGTTCGACATTTTTGACGTTTCCCTTTTCTTGTCTCTCACTCATTGTTGTTTCTTCGTATTCCATTTGTTTTTTCCTTCACTAATCCACGTTTTTCCATTCATAATGCAAATCAAAGAATATACGAAGGCATATTCCATAGATTCCTCCAATTTTAATCTCGTGTTATGATAACGCTCCATTTTATAGAAATAGATATGGAATGAATGATTGAATAAAAAAATATCTTAGGTAGTTGATTCCATCCAATAGATTTATGAGCTAATTAATCTCGGACATATTCGGTAAGTTAAGAACCGATGAGATCTCAGGTTGGTTGTAGAGGAAAACAAAATCTTATTTACAAGGGTGTATAAATAGACCATTCACAAAGTTTAGATAGGAAAACTTAAAGAGGATAATAACTGCTACCAATGAGCTTGAGCTGTTACACGAACTCTCTCCCAAACATAATTAATTCTCAGATATATTAAGAACCCAATTAAATTAAGTTCGACATGGTGATATCTCACATAGTGATATTCTCGTTCTTAGCACTATTTTTACAATCTCGTGCTTTAAAAACCCATTTTCTAACCTCTAAAATCGTTCTTCATAGGGTGTAAATTTTGTGTTTAGGTCAAAATTTCCTCAAAAGAAAAAGTGTGATATGTAGGGAAGGTTGAGGCAGCATTGGGATGCCAACACCACAAAGAAAGAGCGTTAAACATATGGAAATAATGGTAGCTTTGAGCGGAAGAATGTGTCGGGATGTTGGCTCGGTGCTTGCAGATTCTGCAGCGTGTTCGTATGGCAGTGCTGGGACATCGTTGATGCTGCCTTGCCTCCCCAGTGTTGTTTCAATTTGAATTTGGTAACATTATTGATACAACTTAATTTATAATTATTCCAAATGATTTGATCAAATTCGTTCATCGTACTTACCAAAAAAAAAAGTGTGCAAGAAAGTCAAGTTAAGACGGAAGCAAGACAGAGGACAATATTGACGAGAGCCATCTAATATCGAAGAATGAAACCTCGAACGAATAGGGAATTCACGTACAAGTTTCATCAACTTGATGTAGGGCGACATTAATATGAATATTCTTAGTCAAACGGGAACAAGAAACTCGAACAAGAAAGAAAAGCTTACTATCACCCAAAGATCCAAAGTCCCAAAGAAAATTCAGCTTCCCCCTTTCAATTTTAGACTATTAACAAAGCTTGGAGGGCTCTTATGGAGATTTTAGAACCCTCAAAAGTCAAAATATGATACTCAAAATTCCTTAATGTCCTTAACCATTGCTATTGATAATATAGCTAAGAAAGGAATCATGACTAACCCAATCTAACCCTAATTTATTAAGTATATCGGAAATGTGTGCACGTTTCATATCGTTTTGATTATAAATGTAAATTATAATAGTCTATTTTTAATGTCGGGTATTGACTTGCATTAAAATTAGATTTACGTTTATGAGGGTTCAAAAACTCTATGATCTGATCCAATCCCTACTATCTTGGTTGGGTTGAGTTGAAATAAATGAAAATTCTACAAGTTCGAGTTAGTTTATGGATTTACTTAGAATTTGAATAGATGAACGTCTCCACATCCTTATAAGGAATGTTTCCATTTCCAACCGATGTGAGATCTCACAATCACCGCTCTATGACCGACTCTGATAATTTGCAATGGCCTAAACCAACTACTAACAAGTATTATCTGTTTTGGCACGATATGTATCGCCGTCAACATCACGTTTTTTAAAATGCGTCTACTAAAGAGAGCTTTTCGCACAATTATAAAACATGTTTTGTTCTCCTCCTCAAACCCATGTGAGATCTAACACGAATCAATTAGATGTTTGATTAAACGTTTGAAAATAAAGAAACATATATTTTCTATATATATATATATATATATATATATTCGAGTTATAAATTTTAATTAAAGGTTTGAAAATAAATAAATAAATATTTTATAAACTAACATTTTACTTTTATTAAAAATAAAAAATTTAGATAAAAACTCCGAGCAACAATTGGAACATTCTAAAAAAATATCTAAACTTTATTTAATTCGAGATATGGTAGGGAAAAATTAATTAAATAATAATAATAATAAAGAATTTATTTTTTCATTAGAAAAAGAATATACAAAGCCGCAAATAAATCTGAAATTATTTTCTTTTTCTTTCTGTACGACTAGCTTTTTATCCACATCTTCAAATTTCTGTCAAGTCCTTCAAATTTGCTGTTTCATTCATTTCCCCCTCAATATTTCATCCATATCTCAAAAGTCGCCCCCTCGACTCAATTCTCTGCAATTTTGTTGGATTTTGAAAGAACTCAAAACTCGGGCAATCCTGGGATTCCTCCAGCTTTGACGAACACATTGTACCAAAACTCCATATCCTTATTCTCTTCGTTATAATAACTCGAACTCGAATCGGAATTGGGATTATAATTCTCCGCCGCATCCGACCAAAAGCTCTCGTCAATCAGCAGCGGAGCAGCCGTGTCGTCCGCCGTGTAGCTGTAGTACTCATTTTCAGCCATGGAAGCATCTGTGGTGAGTGAGGAACAGATCTCAGAGGTTGAAGATTGTTGTGAAGGGGACATTGAAGATGAACAAATGGGCAAATGGGTTTGATTTGTGATAGCCATTGATGAAGAATAATTTGAGGAACTATTTGATTTTGTTTGCTTTTTTGTTTTGTTTTTGGATTTGGGAGGTGTTGTTTTGATGGGTTTTTGCAGCCTTTTCTTCAAGTGGGTATGCCAAAGGTTCTTGATTTCATTGTCTGTTCGACCTGGTAGCTTGGCTGCTATAGCCGACCATCTATAGTAACAAAGAAAAAGTAAACAAAGTTAGGCCCAATTTCTATTTGTGATATTAATGGCCAAACAATACATTAAGGTTTATTGTTTTTTAAAGAATGAATCTATCTGTTTTGACTTGTCATGAATTATCGTTAGTGCCATGATTAGGTATGAGTTTTCACTCTTAAAAAGAATGTTTTGTTTCACTCTACAAGATAGTGACATCTAACAATGGACTCTCTTAGGGGCCAATGTCTTCGCTCGAACACCGCCTAGTATCTAACTCTTATACCATTTGTAATAGTCCAAGTTCACTACTAGTAGATATTATCTATTTTGATTTTTTACTTTTAAGATATTAATTGATCCCTTATTCATTGAGTTAAGTTGGAATTGACATAATTTACTTATTTGATGCACTTGAGAAGTTAATAGATGGTAGTAAATTACCTATTGCCGAGCAATTCGTGAAGGTTAATAATGGCGTCTTCTTCTTCTTTCGTGAAGTTGCCTCTCTTAATATCAGGTCTCAAATAGTTCGTCCAACGAAGTCTACAACTTTTCCCACATCTTAGAAGACCTGCACCAAAAAAAACACAAACAAAAATCAACATATTACGTCAAAAAAATCCAAACTTTTTTCAAAATACGACGAAATTGAAAAATTCAAGACATGGGTTTTTCTGGGTTTCTGTTTTTGTTAAGAATTTCAAGAAATTTAGAGGAAAAAAATCATAAAAAACAACTAAAAACTCGATCTTAATATGAAAAGAAGCTGAACTGACCAGCTTGTTTAGGAAGAGCTCGCCAATTGGTATGGCCATGATCTTGAACAAAGTTGGTCAAGATGCGATCTTCTTCAGGAGACCAAGGGCCTCTCTTCAGCCCCATTTTCTCACAGCAAGGAGCTCTCCCCATTGATCTTGATCCTTCTTGTTTATGTTGGTCTTGTTTTGTGGGATCTCAAGAGGAAGTCTGAACTGAGAGAGTGGAGGAGATCCAAGGAAGATGAATTCAGGTTGGAACTTATAGAATTTATTTAAGAGGAAAAGATTGATATTGAGAGATCCAAAAGGTGGTGCCTTTGAATAATGAAATAATAGTCTAAGTCGACAAAACCAGCTACGTTCAAACGAGTTAGGGTAATTTCCACGAAGGAGATTACAAAAAGGACCGATTTTTGCCACTAAAATTAGGATAATAATATTATTCAAATTGAACTTGTTTTATTTTATCTTCTTCTTCTTATTATTTATTCGTATTGTATTTAGTGGAACAGTTAAAAATACTTTATTATAAATGATCCGAAGCCTTTTGAGTATGGTTAAAAGCTTTAGATTTAATGTAAAACAGGTATTAGTTGAGGAGGGAATGATAATACACACATCGGTACTGCCAAATTTTAAATATTGATATTGAGAAAATGTCAAGATATTAATTTTATAAAAATATGAATAAAAATATGGATTAAATATTGGTTGATAATTGGATTTTTATTTGAAGAAAGATATTTAAATCAAATATTTCCTATTCATGTTAGTACACTTTTTATGCTACTTATTTTTTTAAAAAAATATTTCATCGAAATATCAATGTCGAATCTTCGTGATATGTCATGAAATTTAATACACAAAAATAATGATATATATATATATGAATGAAAAGAAAGTACCCGAAGGTAATTTTATTTTCAAATCACAAAATAAAAAATTAAAAAAAAAATCACACAATGAAACAAAATCTAAAACAATTATTCAATTTTATCATATTCACAAAATTCTCCAAAATGTGTAAGCTTATGAATTAATATTAAAATTGAATTATTTATAAATTAATATGAAAATTGAAATATATATATATATATATAAATTGTGTATTTCGTGTGACTGGTAAAGGCGCACGAGGGAGGAAGCGAGTTGGTAAAAAATAATAGTTAATTTCCCACAAGTGGTAAATAAAAGCAGGCTAAAATTAAAAAAATTAAAAAAAAAAAAAGTAAAAAAAACAAATGAAAACGACGTCGTAGTTTGAAGGATCCAAGAAGCTTTTTGCTACTTGCTTGGTTTGGCACGTGGGGTTTATTTAGTTATCAAATTTATTTATTTATTTAATTATTTATTATTATTATTATGTAATTATCAATTGCATTAGGACCCATTTGTATCATAATAAAATATTAAAGCGTTAATTTAAATGATGTAACTTTAAACTTTTATAATAATGTGAACCCTCATATCACAATTTGCTTCAAAATCTAACATTATTCGTTTCTAAACTTTATAGTAAACAACAAATTATAAATCTTATTCAACATGATGTCATCGTAAACATATATTATAATGTTCATGACTTTTTTCTCTCTCGAAGAATCCGTGATTTTTTTTTAGTGTTACAAAACTTTCATAAATATTTTTTTTTTAGTTTTTAAAATTTAACTTAGGGTATTTTTTTAAAAAAATTGGACAATAATTTATAAATTATTCAAAAAAGATAAAAATTATATATTAAATTATATTTAATGTGATACTCAAGTAAAAGAGAAATATATGAATGAATCGACATCACATCCCAATAAGAACGATTTTAAAGATAGTATGATTAAGAAAAATTTAAAAGAATTGAAAATCATTATGTGTACCGATAAGGTACATTTTTCTTTAGTCTTCACTCTTAGAAGCAGATAATGAGTGATGTAACCATGTTAAAAAGAATTTGACCGAAAATATATATTTTAAAAATACAAATTAATCACGAATTTTTAAATTCGTAATTTGAATTACTAATTTTCTAACCAATTGAATTAATAGAGTTTCTAACTTAGCATATATTAGATGGATATGATGAAAAGTCAAAGATCGTGGCCACTTATTTTTCAAATAATTACCAAAATTTGTAAGAAAATGGAAAAAAAAAAAAAGGAATATTTATATATTAGTTTTTGGTTGACTTTGACTGATCATATACAATTTTTGTTTACATTGAACTTACCCATTTTGTTCTCATTTTGATCCTTCCAAATTTAATTTTATATTATAAATTGTTTTAATAATGTTACCACTTTCAATAATCATATATTAATTCTCTTTTTTTTTAAAATATAGAAGTGAGTATTTGTGTCAATATCCACCATAAAATGACCAAATCATAATAGACGAGAAGTTATACGGTTATTACTTCCGTAAATATAGTAGCTAAATAACCCCAACGTGTTACATAAAGTAGATATTGAGTAATTGTTCGATTTTCTGCAATTTTTTTCTTCCCTATATGTAAATAATCCAATAATCGTCTATATCTTGAGCAACTCATTTTAAAATTTGCACTGGTGTGTTATATAAGGTATAGAAAAGTACGTTAGGATTTTGTTAGATTATTTATTTCAAAATTAGTCGAATAATCTAAAATAATTTTTTTTTAATGTAAAATTTGAGGATTAAAATAGAGTATTTGAGAGTAGATGATATGAACTTCAAGGTGGATGTCTAAGGTCAAAATTGTACACAGCACGTTGTCCAAGATGACAACAAAATGAGTTTGCATAAATTTATTTATGATTTTTCCTTGACATTTATAGCTTTTCTGAAGATAAAGTTAATGGGTATGAATGAAATTTGAATTAAAAGAGATATGAAACATCGATTGTAAAACCTTTCTCGTCCACATCGTTCAATGTTTGACTCTAATACCATTTGTAAAGGTCAAAACTCACTATTAGTAGATATTGTCTGTTTTAGTCCGTTACGTATCACTGTCAGCTCATGGTTTTAAAATGCGTCTTTTAGGGAGATGTTTTCACATTATTTTCCAATCGATTTGAGATGTGAGAACAAAATTCATACATATGGAAAGAAGAACAAACAAAGTAAACAAACCCTTGAGAGATTTGTCTCCTTTGATCGCGTGGAAACTTAAGAAGCTCTCTTATAAGATAGCCGTAATTAAGCAAACGAATAAGTCATGATATCGACTTCCCTAGGTCAAAAGGCTTGTATCTTACACAAAAGATAAAAGAGAAAGCCTCACAATTCAACTTACCTACCATGTCTAATTGGCATGTGGAAATCTTACTACCAAGGAATTTAAGAGTATTTAGTTTTTTTTTTAAAGTTAACAGTACGACTGAAAATTTTAAAAGTTTAGGGATATTTGTGAGACGAAGCGTAAAGTTTAAAGTATTTTTATTAATCTAGCCTATATAAAATTGAATAACTTGGATTTTGTGTCTAGCAAGTTCATGCGTTCTGAAAAAAAAAAAAAATGTTAATGATCCACTAAATACAAAATTGAAAAATTTAAATGTTACACTAAATTGAAAGCTTAAGAACTTATTATAAAATTTTCTAAGGAATTATTGAGAAGGTAGAATTTAAACGTTAAAACTTTTTTATACGTCCTTAGGTACGTACGATGTTCTAACTCTTTGAATTTTATACCACTTTTGTTCTTCCTTGTGTCTAAAGAAAACATAATGTGAACATAAAAGTTTGTCTAAAATAAATTTCATTAATATCTAAAAGAGAGGACATGTTGAATTAAGTTGGTAAAACCTCAATAAATCAAAGTTTAAAATTTATTTAATTTTCAACAAAGTTTGGTATTATTAAATAGGTTTGACTTGACTATTGATGAAAGATTAATTTATATGTTCATACTCAAAATTCATATAAAAAGAAGAAAAAAAAAACTAAGTATTAAAATATTTATATGAAAATCACTTGATGATTGTATTCGAAGAACTTGTATGATAGCAAAAAGTCAAAATATTATGTGTCACGGTTATGCTTGTTTGAGGCATGTTGTCCATGGCAGCATGTCCGGTACATGTCAAAACCCTTGTGTTGTATCACTTTATTACTTTCATTTACCGCTTTCATGATATATAGTTTCCTTATTGTATTTTTTAAGTGTATGCAGAATCATGTCTTTACTTGATAAATCTAAAATGACTTAACTTACGGTTGCCTTTTTCACTTAAAACCTATGACATTACTTTCTTCATTTCTCTTCAACTTTGTCTTCAAACTCTCTTTCTAAAATCTTTTTCTGTCCCCATTTCTTAAAACTTTCTTCTTAAAGCGGGGTCAAAAGTTTGGATATACGTCGTCAGTAGAAGGCGACACGATTTCAAGTAAGCTTATTCACTAAATGGTGAGAGTGAGTGTCGCACAATCGCGCACAAACGTCCTGTAAGAGAATTTTTCTAAGAATCACTTGAATGACAACAAAACATGCCGAAAGAATCCAGGTTGGTCCATGGAAAAAGTTTTTATTCTTAGACAACATAGCGATGTTATAGGAGAATGTTGAGCCATCACTCCCTCTTTAAGAGTTGATAATAACTTTTTACTTAGTTTCGGGTCGGGAAATGTCTTGAACTCTTCAACCATTTTATTTTACGTATATCCATGCATATCATCTATTAATTACTTACAAAAATTATTTCTTTGAACCGTTTGCATTTATAAATTTAGGTTTTTGATTGGGTTGGAAGTGGAAGAAGAAATTATTTTTCTTCCTCGTTGAGAATGTAGAAATTTGTAGAACGAGATGATTTGAAACTGAAAACTGAAAGTTGAGTTGCATTGAACATAATCAAGATTTTGATTTTCTTCAACAAAATCTATGTGACTACTTCTGTATCTGTGATCGGTTCTCCATTTTTTGACATGCTCTACATCTATGATATACTCTCCATCAATCACAAGCCCCACATCCATGATCGACTCGCCATTCGAAAAATTACGAGTTGGATTTTTTAATGTGTTTAATGCCCCACCTTGTTTCAGCTTTCTATCAGTGTCTTAATCTTTAAAGTTAAATCAGCCAACACCAACACTCCAGTTCTTGTTCATATGCTCGTGGGAATCGCGCTGATACCATTTATACTAGTCTAAGTCCACATGTAGCAAATATTGCTCTCTTTAGGCTTTCCCTTTTGTGCTTTCATCAAGGTTTTTAAAACATGTTAATGAGAGATTTTCACAACCTTATAAAGAATGTTTTGTTCTCCTCTCCAACCCTCCAACGGATGTGGGATCTGACAATATTTGATGTTGTTGAAGCTCAATCTACTCTTTCATGGATAAGACTTGCAGCTTATTAAGTTGTCCTTTTGGAGTAGATCTGTTGGTGACAACAGAAAACTGAATTGAGATTGAGAGGAGGAGTGATTTGAGTGATGGGGAAGGAGGTCCTTTTATAGGGGATTCTCGGAATTGGTTGAGATTTTTGTGGAGATTTTGTGAATGAATTTGAATTCACCTCCTCCTTCTCTTCCGTAACTAATTCAAATTCTATTATTAGCTATTATTAGTTTCAACACCCTCCCTTAAACTGAATTCTGCGGAAATCAGTTTAGGACTTCATTTCATCTTCTTGATATACATCTTGGATTCTGCATATCTCCATCTTTCTTCTGAGCTTCTCGAACAATGGTTGTTTCAAGGGCTTTGTGAATAGGTCTGCGATTTGTTCATCACTTCGTCAAAAATTGAGTTCAATAATGCCTTTTTGAACAAAACCTTCTGGTTGCTCCACATATACTTCCTCTTGAAGCTCTCCATGTAAGAAGGCTGGTTTCACATCAAGTTGATAAATAGGCCAAGATTTCTGTGCTGCAATAGAAATTATGAGTCTGATAGTGTCTTGACGTGCCACTGGTGCAAATACCTCCTTATAATCAATTCCATACTTTTGCTTGTATCCTTTTGCAACAAGTCGCGCCTTGTACTTATCCACCTCACCGTTTTCATTCAACTTGGTTTTGAAAACCCATTTTACTCCGATTGTTTTTTGCCCTCTAGGAAGATCAGTGAGCTCCCAAGTCTTGTTCTTCTCTATGGATTTGATTTCACTGTCCATAGCTTCCTTCCATTTCTTCTCTTTTACTGCTCCTTCATAGACAATTGGATCACTATCCATAAAGAATGCAAAATAACCACTATCACTTGATTCATAATCCATCTCATAATCAATCATCCAGTTTGGTCTTTTTCTTGTTCTTGGATGTCTTTGATTTTGATCATGATCTTCTTCTACTGGTTCTTCTTGTTGAGCTTGTGATGAACTCTCTCCATGCTCATAGTGAGGCTGAATAGGAGCTTCAGTTTGTTCTTCTTCAAGATCTACAGGAATCTGCTGATTCACAGTGATCTTTTCTTCCCATGTCCAAGTCTTATTTTCGTCAAAGACTACATCACGACTCACCACCACCTTCTTTGTCAAAGGATCGTAGAGCTTGTATGCCTTAGAGGTCTCGCTTACTCCAAGGAACACACACTTCAAACTCTTGTCCTCAAGTTTCTTCCTTTTCTCATCAGGAACGTGTGCATATGCTATGCACCCAAAGATTCTAAAGTGGTCTACTGCAGGTTTTCTTCCGCTTCATGCTTCTTGTGGAGTCATATCTCTACCAGAAAAGGTAGGGCTCCGATTGAGAATGTGAACGGACCACACAACAGCTTCTGGCCAGAATTCCTTCGGGACTTCTCCTTTATTTAGTAAACTTCGAACCATGTTCAGAATGATCCTGTTTTTCCTTTCGGCCACACCATTTTGTTGTGGTGTATATGCTGTTGTTAATTGCCTCCGTATGCCATTCTCTTCACAAAATTGAATAAACTCTTTCAAGCAGAATTCTCCACCTCTGTCAGTTCTTAAAACCTTGACTCTTCTTCCAGTTTTGGTTTTCATAGTAGCACAAAATTTTTGAAGCAGTCAAAGGCTTCTGATTTGGCGTGCAAGAAATAAGTCCATGTTTTTCGACTAAAATCATCGATGAGGGTCATGAAATATTTCTTGTTACCATTTGATGCAGGAGAGATGAGACCACATATGTCTGAATGAATCAACTCCAAAATTGCTTGAGCTCTTCTTGATTTTCCAGATGGAAAAGAGTTTCTTTCATGTTTTGCTACTACACAGCTCTCGCAAATTTCCGTTGGTGGAGTAATATCTGGCAACCCAGTTACCATCTTCTTTGAGGACAACGTCTTTAATCCTTTGAAGTGTAGATGACCATACCTAAAATGCCAAAGCCAAGTGGTATCTTCTTTCTTCACCATCAAACTTTTGGCAACGATATTTAACGTCAACGGATATAGACGGTTGGTGGTCATCTTCATCTTAGCAATCGATCCTCTTTTGGAGTCATAAATTTCACATTCATCATTTTGGAATGTGATCACATACCCCTTTTCTTGTAACTGACCGATACTAAGTAAGTTGGCCTTCAGATCAGGAATGTAGAATACATTAGAAATAGACTCTACAAAGCCATTTCTAGTCTTGATATCTACGGTTCATTTCCCCATCACTTGGAGAGATGAATTGTTGCCAAGAGAGACCGTAGTATGAAAATTTTCATCTAAAGGCGAGAAGAATTCCTTACAACCTGTCATATGATTGCTGCATCCAGAGTCTACGACCCATACACCTTGATCTGCAACCTTCATAGCATGGAATGACATTAATAATGTTTCTTCTTCTCTTCTCTCCACAAAATTGGATTGATTTCTTTTCTCCTTTTGGAGCCTGGTATAGCATTCATTTTTGTAATGTCTAAGGCGTCCACATCTGTAACATTCCACCTTAGACTTGTCAAAGTGTCTCTTGCCTTTGTTGTCATAATCGTTTCTGACTAGGTCTGCTGACCTGCCAACATCTCCACTTCTTTCTCGACTGCCTCTCTCACGACCTCTGCCTCTTCTTTGGCTCTTCATAATCTGTTTCCACCATATCAAAGAACTCATTTGATCTGAGAAAATTTTCCATCAACATCGCCCAATGATCATAGTGACCGTCGAACCTCGGGATGGCGGGCTGAACGTAGTTCTCAACTTATTTTTCTACTGCCATTTTTGCTGCTGGCAAGATCGCTCTGATACCAGTTGTTGGTGACAACAGAAAACTGAATTGAGATTGAGAGGAGTGATTTGAGTGATGGGGAGGGAGGTCCTTTTATAGGGGGATTCTCGCTCTGATATGAGTTTAATAGTAAGGAATACATCTTCATTGCTATGAGGCCTTTTGGAAAGCTCAAAACAAATCCATGAGAATTTATGCTCAAATGGACAATATCATAACAACAATATTTGATGTTGTTGAAGCTCAATCTACTCTTTCCTAGATAAGACTTGCAGATTATTAAGTTGTCCTTTTGGAGTGGATCATCATGCTACTTTGGGGTTTGAGATTTCCTGTGCTTGACTTCATTCCAACCCATTTGGAAGGCAGGAGGATACAAAGGATTCTCTTCTAGGAGAGGAGTTCTACTAATTAAGGAGTTGACTATGAGTTTAATAGCAAGGAATACACCTTCATTGCTATGAGGCCTTTTGAAGAGCTCAAAACAAAGCCATGAGAGTATCATACCATTGTAGAGGTACAATAGCACTGGAAACGATTGTTGAAGGTGGTAAGACGATTAAGACCTTCATTTTTAATAACTCAATCATAGGAATTCTAAAATTAAAAGGAATGGAGTGATATCCTAATTTTTTTTTTTTTTTTTAAAGGAAACATGCAACTTAGATGAATAATTTTGTATTCTCATTAGTTTCCAAATGTTCATTTCTTGTTATTGAATACAATACCACAAATCTTAATCAAGGAGAGAGATAATGTTATGGATTTCATAAGAAAAATCAATACAATTTAATCGAACAAACTAGATACAATTCAAGGGATTAAATCGAACAAACTGGATACAATTCAAGGGATTAGAATAAAGAACGAAGGGGAATTCCAATTCCCTCCCGTTCGGCATTGGAAAAGGTTTGAGATCTACTTCTTTAAGCGAGTGTGCGTCATGCACACCTCCAACAAATGTTCGACTGGGTTCATTCATGTTCTTATTCCTAAAGAAGATGAAAAAACCTTATGCTTTGTCCTATATAAATTCTATTTTCAAACTTACAAAAAGTAAGCTCTTTTTCATTCACTAAATTCTTGCTTACCAATCTAATTCTCCTATCTAATTTAAACATCGGAGTATTAAGACATATGTCATACTGATTGTGTAGTCGTCTATTATTATACAGACTTCACCTTTTTTTCATTTAAATAAATTTATCGTTACTATCACAAGAAAACCAATAATATTCATATTTTACCCAAAAATAAAGTCTATACTATAATTTACCACCTTTCCTGAAGAATATTAAGACACCCAACTAACCTAATAAAAAAGTATTTAAAAATACAAAATAATAATATAATATCTTCCAATAATTTCCACTCACGGGTCTAACAATAAATGGGCCTATGACGTTTCTAAGAAGACTCACATGCTTTCATCACTCCCCCTTACTTCATCTTTTCCACTCGTCTTTAAAAATTAATAAAATAAAATAATAATAATAATAATAATAATAATTTAAAAGCCATCACCAAATTATTTTTTAATAAAATTATTTGTGAAAACACTCGATGCTTTTTATTAGAACCAATCGAGAAGAGATTACGAGACACTCTATATAATATTATTACTCTTTGCTTTATTTGCTTACGATTTCTTGGATAAAATCCTTAGTAGAAGGAAGAGTATTAATATGAGACTAGATAATTTATTTTATATTTAATCATTTATTCTATATAGACAATGAGCTCGTACAAGTATTGGGTTTGACCCTAATCATTAGTAATGATATTTAACAATTATTTAGTTAGTAGAGTCCCAATTTTTAATTTGAACAATTATTTCTTGAAGTTATATAGAATTATTATAACCTATTGTTTGAGATCAATACTAAATGCACGTATATTTCAATGAGTACACTATCAATTTTCCTCGAAATGATAATAGTGTTTTATTCATATGCATTTATTTATCTTATTGAAGTGAAAGATTCAATTTCTCTAATAATTTCTTTATCATGTGTATATTAATCATATGCTCTATGCTAGTTGGGTCATTTATATTCCGTCTATTTAATTCTCAAAAAATAATAATAATAATATATATATAATAAAGAAAATGATATTTTCACAAAAATACAGCTTAAAAAAATATTCAAAAACTTTTAAAAGTTAAAAAAAGTCTTTAAAATTAGAAAAAAACTAAAAAATGTCTTTAATAAAATTGGAAAAACATTCCACTTTTACCTTATTAATAGTTTTAACTAATATTGGTTAGATAAACACGACTCTCCATAAAGATATGATATTGTCAACTTTAAGGATAAGCTTCCATAGCTTTGCTTTGAGCTTCTCCAAAAAAACCTATGATATTTAAACTCATTCTCTAAATTAGTCAATTTAAAGATTTAAAGATATTAATGATATTTTTTTAAACGGATGGTTAAAAGATATTTGTGGGAAAGTTTGGAATATATTTTACAATATAGTACAATTATTTCAGCAAGGAAATAATAAAATCAAATGAGCAACCCATTTTGACCACTAACATGTTTGGCATTGAACCCATTTTCCACCACTTTCCTCACTGTTCCAGGAAGCTGCAAGCTCCAAGTGGTTCATTATTATGGCGGCTGTACTGTTTGGGGAAAAGACCAGAAAGTTATTTGCAAACATAGCCTTAATAATTAGTCAATTGCAAAAATGACCCGAAGTTTTGGTATAAATGGGCACCAATGGTTTGAGCTTCTCAAAAACCAACTGAACCCAAAGGAAAAGTTCCTCAAAAATGTCTCCAAAATATTTCCTTATTCTTCTTCTTGGCCTCCTCCTCCTTTCCTCTCAATCTCTTGCTCGATCTTATTATCCTCCCGAGACCCACATGAAAGTGACTTCTTCTGTCACTCACTTATCGAGCGGATGGAAAAAGTTGATCGGAAAAGTCTTCAAAAAGAAACCCAAACTAGATTTACCACCATTTCCACCGCCACCGCCGCGTCGACACAACAAACGAAGGCCACCCGCCGCCAACTAAATGCCACTAGATACAACTTTGTTGAATAAATATGCATTACCTTTTGTTTGCTTATTTGTAATTGTTGTTGTCATGTCTACTTCATTTGGCTGTCTTAAAAATTTATAAGATATTACATTTAAAGTTCGTAATTATTGAATTATTTGAAATTTAAAATAAATTTACTTTTTTATAAGCAATATATTGATATTATTACAATTTAAGTACAATTATGATATTAAATAAATATTTAGGAAAGAAGAAAGAAAGAAAAAAACCAGATGCCTTTATTGCGGTGTTGCAGAAGCTACACCGGAAAGACCAGCCCACATGGTCTTACTCTTCCCAAAGATTTATATTTATTACTAAAATAAAGAAAAAAAAAAAAAAACTATAAAATCCAACATCTCAACTCCTCACACAATAATTTCCGAGTCACATGTTGAACACACATTAAAACTTCGACTTCTAAAGTTATGGTTCGGACTCTACCCAACCCTCTTCGAACTTGTCTTTGACACTCGTTTTGTCTCGTTCTCTCAAATCTTGCGTATGCCTTAAATTAACTTTAATGCACATTCTTGGTGTGTTGGTTGATACACAGTCCTTCTAGATCACATCATGACACTTCTCAATCTTGACTCTCATGGATCGAATGTGCGCTATTTAAGGGTCACCCCTTGTCTATCTTGACGTGTGGAGGGTCACTGTCCTCCTACTTTTTATAAGCAATGTTGTGACATCTATACATACTCACACTTAATGCCATCAATTTTCAAAAGTTTTGAAATTTTATTAGGGATCTTAGAGAGTCATTCTCAAAATGATGCATAAGAAAAAAATGCTCAAAATACCTTAAAGGAACGGGTGAGAACACAAGGTTAGTCCACAAACCTTTTGCTTTAGGATTTTGTCCAAGATTTGAGAGTTTAAGATGTTTTAGGTCCTAAATTGAACTATGATGCTCTAGGGAAGAATTCTTGCAAGTTTCATGTTGAAACTTGACAAAGAATCGCATCGGAAATTGAATTCGAGAGACTTATAATTTTGGTAAGAAACTATATATATTTTTTTTTAAAATTTGAACTCAATGAATAACGTATATGAGTGTCAAAAAAAAAAAAAACTTCAAGAAAATAATATCGTGATAAGTGGATTAGAGATCTTGGTTTTCCATGAATATACTAAGTCTGTTTTGAGTTACCAGTTGAAAGTTAGAAAAATCCCGAAGTAAATACATTGAAAATGCAACACTCATAGGAATTCAAAAAAAAAAAAAAAAAAGAATTAAAACGCAAGACAATTGGTGACAGACACGCGGCGATTAGGGAAAAGGATACGTGTTTGGCTTGGTAGTACACATGTTGGGCGCGTTGTGGAGAGACGTGTACGATGATGAGCATAGACATGTGCACTCGAACTCGACCAACTCGACCTGTTTGACCCGCCTGCACCAACCAGAACAACCCAAACCGAAACCACAACTCGAAAGTTCAACCTGCGCTTGCAACCCACGTGCTCGTGAACCAAACTGACTCATTCATCGACCCACAAATGCAGCTCCACCTAGCGTGAAAGTGAGTGAATACTAAACTCGACCAACTCGACCAACTCGACTCGTTGGTTTCCTTTTGCCGTTTTAACCTCCATTTACTTGTTTTTTTTGTCCCAATTGTAATACTAAACCTATTTTTATCTAAATTAGGTTCCTCTAAAATTTTTCCTTAATTTTCTGTGAATTTTAGAGTCATTAACTGCACTCAGGGAAGACACCCATCAAACCAGTTATTAACCGCACGAAAATAGAAATTGATACTTGTAGGATTTGCTTGGTGATATATGCATACTAGTAAAAAATGTTCTTTGATGGATAGATTTAGAATACCTTTGCATAGGTATGCTAACTAAATATGTTAGGTGACTTGTTAGTTGATGGAATTTTGTAGCTTTATATGTCATCCTCATATACTTTACTACTATTTGTACGTAATTATTCTATAATTATGGATGTGAAATTTGTGTATCTGTGCTCCGAGTGCTTGATGTATGTTATCACTCCGTTGAGCACGTATGACTGTGTATGGTTCGTTGTACATTATCTCTAGTGAATAATTGAGTAAATTTGGAAAAGTAGTAATTTGGAATATTGGATGGATGCTCATAATTGAAGATAATCAATCAAGGGTGTATGGCAGTCCAAAATGGACCTCTCGACAGTTTCTAAGAAAAATCACATGCTTTCATGGCTGTCTCTCTTTACCACTTGTCTTTGCAAATTGAAAAAAAAAAAAGAGAGAAAAAAAAAAAAGACTTCAAAAGCCATCACCAAGAAAGAACTATTAATTTATTAAATTATTATAGGAAGGATTTGAGTTTACTCCTAAATTTTTAATTTACACCATTCTTTGAATAGTTCAAAAAATATGATCTTAAAAGATAATTACATTTTATTGATTCTAATTAGCTACTTTCTTATTTCTATTTTATAATTTAGACAAGAATAATATAAATTGGTTAAATTTAGAAATTAAAAGAAATCTTGTGTGACAACCTAATAAAGAAAGGGTATATGGATGAACCAATACCACATCTAAATGCAACAAAAATGATGCGGCCTTTTGTGAGTATTCCCCATTTTTGTACTAAGACTACCTTTTCGTATCCTTATGAATCAGATAATACGATGCTATTTCCGATGTTTGTGTTATCCCTATTTACTTTTTTTGTTGCAGTTATAGGAATTCCGTTCACTCAATTCAATCAAGAAACAATTGAGTTGAATATATTAGACAAATGGTTAACTCCGTCTATAAACTTGTTACATGAAAGTTCAACCGATTCTGAAAATTGGTATGAATTTGTAAAAAATGCAACCTTTTCTGTCAGTATAGCTTATTTCGAAATATTTATAGCGTCTTTCTTCTATAAGCCTGCTTATTCATCTTTACAAAATTTGAATTTTCGTAATTCATTGAGTAATCATAAGAATATGATGACAAAAAATATGCACCTTCCTTTTCGGTGGCTCAATCATATGAACTCTATAGTTAAGTGTATTGTGATCATATCGCAGAAAATACTGGAGAATGCTTCGATCTTTCGATTTATACCGTGTAACCAAACGATTTTTGTTCGGAAAGTAACCATTTTTTCCTCGAACTTTCCTCATTTTTCTATCAAGATCCAAGCTCCAAGTTGTCCATTATTATGGTGGCTGGTGGCTGTACTGTTTGGGAAAAAAAACAAAAAGTTTGTAAACATAGCCTTAATAATTAGTCAATTGCAAAAATGACCCAACGTTTTGGTATAAATGGGCACCAATGGTTTGAGCTTCTCAAAAACCAACTGAACCCAAAGGAAAAGTTCCTAAAAAATGTCTCCAAAATATGTCCTTATTCTTCTTCTTGGCCTCCTCCTCCTTTCCTCTCAATCTCTTGCTCGATCTTACTATCCGCCAGAGACTCACATGAAAGTAACTTCTTCTGTCACTCACTTATCGAGCGGATGGAAAAAATTGATCGGAAAAGTCTTCAAAAAAAAACCCAAACTAGATTTACCACCATTTCCACCACCACCGCCGCGTCGACACAACAAACGAAGGCCACCCGCCTCCAACTAAATGCTAGTAGATTCAATTTTGTTGAATAAATATGCATCACTGTATTTTCTTATATGCAATTGTTATTGTCTGGTCTAGCTTGTAAGCACTTCGACTCACATGAGACAAGTGTCTATCTCTACTTCATTTGATTGTTCAAGAAGTTCATAAGATTTATATTCCATAGTTATTATTGCAATTTAAATACAATTATGTCTCATGTGATGCATTATCATTTTTTTTATACTAAAATAAATATTTTAATTTCTCTCTAAATTAATACTTTGAAAGTAAAAGTGATGGATTCAATAAAAAAAAAAAAAAAAAAAAAAAAAATTAAGATGGTCCAAAACTACCCTCTATTAACTCAAATAGATTGCAATGAATCAAACTAGATTTGTAACGGTCGACTTCATCGCGCCAATTGATTATCTTCTCAAGTGGAATTTCTAGTGTGTTCCTTGTTGTTAGATTCTTTGTTGCTCTCATTGTTTCTTAACCAATTGCCTATGACTATTCATCCTCGATAGCCACGTCGTGATTTACTAATAGGTAAATGATTTCCTCTATAATTCAGTATTCATTTGTTGTTTGAGTTCGTATCATTTTAGGATTTGGCATGACAATTCTCTTACTGTTGTCATGCTCCACATTTGGTGTGTATTTACACCACAAAAAAGTGGTTGCTATTGCCATACACCCACGACTGAGAGTGAAGAGGAGGAAATGTCGACGCAAATGATCATGTGTTGTAATGAATAACAAATAGTTGTTCATGATTTAGTTAGTTTGGTTTGACTTGATTTAGTCAACCAGTTCAGTTGATCTGTAGTTGGGTGATTGCTTTAATACCTCTCGTTAGTTAAAATTTTTATTTGATAAGGATGATTTAGGGTGTTTTGGTATGAATTTACCCATAATTGTTAGCTTAAGGAGTTTTTGGGATAATAATAATAAATTAAATATCGAAACCGACTATTGGATTTGACTACTAACACGTTTATGATTGAAGACGAAAGACGAAAGTCCATTTCTTAGTGACAAAAATTTCTTCCTAACTCCAAGTGGTCCACTCTCGTAATAACATAATTTTTCAATTATTACAAAATTTATAGCATCACAATTTGTAATAAAACTTCAGCGTTTTGCAATTTCTAATAACAAAAGGGTGCGAAAATCTCTCATGAATAGGTGCGTTTTAAAATTGTGAGGCTGATGGCGATATGCAACAGGTCAAAATAGACAATAAATATTTAGCGGTTAGCTTGACATGTTATAAATAGTATCAGAGCTAGATATCGGGTGGTGCCAGCAAGGATTCTAGGACCTCAAGAGGGTGGGTATTGAGATCCCACATTGCTTGGAGAGGGGAATGAATCATTAGTTATAAGAGTGTGAAAATCTCTCCCTAGTAGACACGTTTTAAAATGGTAAGGCTGATGGCGATATATAACGACGTATAAAGACAAACGGACAGTATTTGCTAGCAATGAGTTTGAGCTGTTATAAATGGTATTAAAGTCAGACACCATGCGGTGTGCCAACGTGGTTCTAAGCTCTCAATTTTAAAATCGTAAGGCAGACCACACTACATAACATGTCAAATCAAACCAATCTACTAGTAATGAATTTAAACTCTAACATTAAAAGGTTAAATTAATAAATTAAAAAAAAATCAAAACTAGAGGAGATATTCTATAAATCCCTCAACTAAAGGAAATGGTCAATTATGGCAACTATATCTCTTGAGAAAAAACAAATGGTGGCGGCTGTGACCCTAAAATTTTGCAAGCAAATGGAAGTGTGTGTGGAAAATTGGCAATGTGGGTCACTTCATTATCCATTGTATTTTGAGTATCTCAACACTTTCAATCATTTTCCTTATTAGTATCCTTACATAAATGTGTATACCATATATTAACTAAAATAATAAATCATACACATTCGGATAACAGGTAGTTTTAAGAAAGCATTACAACCTTAGTTTAAAGTTGTTCGGATTGACCAATTCAACTAAAAAAACCACTATATTATTGGTATGAGATTTTTTTAAGAAGCTAAAAGCAAAAGCATAGCGTTTATGCTCAAAATAAATTTAAATAAAAACCAAGATTCTGGTTTAGAACATTTCCAAACATAAATATAAGAAATTTCTTAATTCAAAATAAGTTTAAAGAAATTAGATATTTAGGTGTCTAAATTTCTTAAATTTTAAGAAATTGGGCCGATATGATTTATGAGATATAGATGGATGGTTTTTACCTTTAATTTTTTTTAAAAAATATATTTTGAATTTTTTTTTAAAAATATTTTGGTGCCCTTTTTATATAATTTTTTAAGACAAAAATGTCAGTGTCAAATTTATGGTCATGTATGGCAGCTGTATCATGTGGTATGGAAACCAAGACGTGGCTGGAGTGGATTACTTGTCCTACTACTGATGTGACCATAAGCCATGTGAGCCACTTGGATAATATTATTAACTAGCAATCAAATTTATACCCTACCCTTAACGTTACCCTAACTAGCTCCGTCGTTCAACATCGTTATTGTATAATGAGCGAAACCCTAACGTAGGGTTTCCGGCTAGAGTTATTTTTATGTCTTTTTTTCTTCCTAATTACTCATCCATTTCAGTTAACTGTGAGATCCCACATCAATTGGAGAGGAACGAGTGTCAGCGAGGACGTTAGGCTCCGAAAGAGGGTGGATTGTGAGATCCAACATCGATTGGAGATGAGAACGAAATATACTTTATAAGGGTGTGAAAGTCTCTCCTTATCAGATGTGTTTTAAAAATCTTGAAGAAAGTTAAAAAACAATGCTAGTTGTGGACTTGAGCGGTCCGTGTTTCTATTTGGATTGATCCAAAATAGTTCTAAATTAACACCTAAGTGGTTGAACTTTTAACAAAAGAAAAAAAACATGGACCATGTCTCACGAACAATCTCATTAATGGAAAGGGGTGTTTTCGCATCTCACCATAATGCTCAATTTGTCTTAATATGATTGATAGATAAAAGAAGGAATATATATATATATATATTATTATTTATTATTTATTATTTATCTAGAGGTGCTTACTCATTGAGCCCGAGTTAGCTAATTGATCACTCAATTTAGCTTTTAAATCAGTAACAAATAATTTAAATATTCGTTAATTTATACAATTTATAGTTAGATAATTTCAATGGAAAATAGTTGAAATTATTTGTAAAGTTTTGATCGTTACAAGAATTAATTAACTTATAGTGATGAATATCGAGTAAAGTATGGATGCATGAATGACCGATACCACATTTAAATGAGGTGAGTCATGAGAATATGATGACTAAAAAAGATTTAAATGAAATTAAAGTTTCGTTTATACTAATAAAGTGCATCTTCCTTTCCGAAAGCTCAATCATAAGAACTTTATAGCTAAACAAATATGTTGGAATAACTCGGGTTGATTTGGAAATAATCTTTACTCTTAAAAAGTAAAGAATAGACAAATTCGAGGGTAATATATGTTAGATATTTTTATTAATTGTTTTTTTCAAAATCAAAAGACATAATTTAATATGAACCTAATATATTTTATGATAAGTAAGATATGGTTGTGCAGTGACATTCAATATGAAATATTTTGTTTTTTATGACTGCTATAGAATTTAATATGAAATCTAAGATGTGGTTGCGTGGATGATCGTTCCACTAGTGTTGTGATAATGAGAGCCACTTGACATTATTTAAAGTAATATAGGCCATTAATTATGTATTTATTTCAATAATATTCCGTCCAATCTTATCATTAACATATATTATCTTTTTAAGCTTTCGTGAGTGTTGTTTTCACACCCTTATAATGAATTTTTCGTTTTTCGTTCTTCTTCCCAATCGATGTAGGATTTTAATCCACCTCCTTTGGGGCACAAAGTCCTCGCTGACACTCATTCATTTCTCTAATTAATGTGGGACACCACCAAATCAATCCCTCTCTTCGAAATCCATCGTCTTTACTGGTACATCGCCTCATGTCCATCCTTTTGGGACTCAGCCTCCTCCCTGACACATTGTACCGATATCAGGCCTCTCATGTCCATTCCCCTTCGGGGCTTAGCCTCCTCGCTTACACATGGCCCGATGTCTGGCCCCTCATGTCTACTTCCTTTGGAGCTCAGCGTCCTCGTTGACACATCGTCTGATGTATGGCTTTGATACCATTTGTAAGAGTCCAAATCCACCGCTAGCCGATATTGTTCTCTTTGAACTTTCCTTAAGGTTCTTAAAATCGAGAGAAGTTTCCACATAGAAGTATTTAGATATTCTTCTCCAAAGGGCGTGAGATCTCACACAAACTACTTGTCTTAGGATTAATTAATTTTAAAATTAACCTCAAGTTTTCCTATAAAAAGCCAACAAGTTTCAGCTTCCAAACAGGCAGCTCAAACCCAAAAGCCACAATGTTTGTGAAGTACTTCCTTTTGCTTCTTCTCGCAGTGGTGCTTCTTACCACCACTCAAGCTCTGAAACATCCCTCCGACGCTGCCCATGAAGTGATTCCGGTCACCAACCAAAAGCTTCCGAGCACCACCGACACCGAGCCTGCGTTGGAGCATGAGGAATCCAAGTTCTACAGGAAGCGACCCTACAAAAGGTACCCACCCTACAAGAGGTACCCACCCTACAAGAAACGCCCCCCATACAAGAAGTACCCACCATCCTCCAACTAAACGCCACCCACAAAATTATGACTATGAAATAAGCGCCGCTGCAGTCGGCGGCGCCCAAGTTTCCCAAGTTTAGGGTAAGTTTACGAGGTTTAAGTTGTGTAGTAAGTTCATTTGAAGTTGGCATGTGCCATATGTTGTGTTATATCTCCATACTCCTTCTGGGTCTGTTATCAATGCATTATCCTTCACTTCTCTCATCTATCATTCAATAAAAAGTTAGTTCACGCTTTTTTCGATAGCAAGAATAATAAAAAGTTATATATTGTCTCTTTAGTTCACGCTTTTTCCGATCGCAAGAATAACTAGCTTGCTTCTATTCCTTCTCTATAACGAGTGGGCCTACTCTCCTATTATAGTCGTTTTGCTCGAGATTAATCCAACTATTGTGATCGATTGACGAATAGTTCGACTATAATCAAATATTACAATAAGAACTTTACATGTTCATTCAAAACTTTTGATTTCATAAATATGTCTTTTGATCTCTTTAAATGCACCGACAATATTTTATCAGTTCATGATGACATTTTTTACCTATAATGGAAAAGACTTCAAATATATTCAGGAATGATTTACGGAGTTCGTGAAACATTCATCACTTTCTTAAATCAACTTGAATTGGTCTTAAGAAGAGAAGATGTGAATCTAGTACTAAATTGTGGAGAAGTGTCATTTCATGGTAGATGTTGATAGTTATTTATAGCTTATTGTTATACACAGTAGATATACCAGATATATAGTAAATAGTCATATATATTAAATAACGGTATAATAAAATTATATGGTAGATAGTTATATATATAGTAGATGATTATATCTGATAAAACTATATATAATAAACTGAATCATGCATATATTCCTTAGTCAGTTGTTTGAAGATGTACTTTATGTATTCTTGTTACTGTACATACTTCAAGTTATCAATATAAACTGATTACATTTTCTCCGTTTTTGGTGTTCATCTATATTGAGTTTGTGAGTTCTTGTACCGTCCTAATATAAGGTATAGTACTGAGAAAGGAAATCAAGGTAGATAAAACAAAGTTGAAGTTATGAATCTAACCCCACCAACAAAATAATATATATATTTTAAAATTGACAATAAATTCGAGTAGGTTCGATTCAATCCAATCTAGTTTTAAGAGAACGAATGCACCGAGCTAATCTATAAAATTTCCATTTATTGGAACTCAATTTGACCTAAATAATTCGTAACTCAACCTAAATCGTACAAGTTAGATTAGATTGATTGTTGATCGAATTTTTCAAGTCATGAATTTTTTCGAACCCCCTTAATATCTAAACAAAACTTTAAAGAAAATAAATCGAAATAACTTAGGAATAATTTTCAGACATTGTTCCCATTGCATTATAATTTTCAGTCATTCATTGCTTTAGTCATGCATGACATTACCATAAGCAACCTCACATACTATCATAAATCACTCCATCGCTTAGTATTTTCCACTTCACCAGTCATGTGATCCGGTTACTTTTAGTTTCGAAAAGTGAATACTATTCCCAAAGACTAATATGGATCCTTTCAATATGTTTTATCTTCATTCACACTATCCACTGTCATGTGATCCTGTTACTTTTAGTTTCGAAAAGTGAAGACTATTCCCAAAGACCAATATAGATCATTTCAACATGTTTTGTCTTCATTCACACTATGAGATCCCACATCGATTGGAGAGAGGAATGAAACATTTCTTATAAGAGTGTGAAAACCTCTTCCTATGAGACGTATTTTAAAACCGTGAGACTGACAATAATTCGTAATTGACCAAAGAAGACAATATTGCTAGCTGTAGGCTTAGACTGTTACAAATGGAATGAGAGTCAAACATTGAGCAATGTGCCAGCAATAACATTGGGCCCATAAGGGGGGGCAGATTGTGAGATCTCATATCGATTGGAGAGGAAAACGAAAAATTTCTTATAAGGATGTGAAAATCTCTCCCTAGTAGAAACGTTTTAAAATCGTGAGGCTGAGTGCGATACCTAACGAGCCAAATGGGAGAATATCTATTAGCAGCGAGATTGAGTTATTACACACATGCTTTATAAGCTACCCAACATAGAACTGTTCCAACCAAATTTCAATTTTCAAACACGAATTAAAAGTCAACTTCAAACATCGAACTAAAAAATTAAATTTTTAAGAACTTAGAAACCGAATAGAAACTCAGTTTAAATCTATAGGATGAAAAGAACATAAATGAGCTAAATCTGGGAATTGAAATGTAGGTTTGTTGGTCGAATTGAGACCTCATTTATGTATTGTTTGTTTTAATGTCAACTCCAGTATCCAGTACCCATTTGTTTGATCTGCCGGCAAGGGGAAGCACCGTAGGCCACCCAAAAGGCTGACTACGTACAAGCAGTCGATGAGTTCCACGACTGTTGCCTCTTACTTTAGTCCCATCTTTCCAGATTCTAAACAATATATTTGGATGCGGTGTCTATCAATAATTCAGCTCTCCAATAATACTCAAATTATTGTATATCCAACCACCGACAGCCGAAACATTGATGTAATTGGGCATTTCCCAATCTAACTGTGTTCTTTGGTTACTATCATCAACGTACAAAGATTCCACTCCCTTCCCTTTCAATTCTCTACTTCTTCTTTCACTTTTAATGCATAAAAGATTGTATCCTACTCGTCACCCACTCGAACAATGATGCATGTATTGAGTATATATTTTCAAATGAGAAACTATATCGAGTATATTTCCAATAAGGCTTCTCTCTCCCTTCTGAGGATTAGACGTTGCAGCTGACTGTCTATATTATACTTAATGGGTGAGCAATGGTATGTAATAACCAATACAATCGTAATCTTTCGCTCTAAAAACTATAAGAAATAATAAATAGAATATTACCAAATACCTCTCGATGACCCACATTTTTTAATTTTATGATAATTAGTGACTTATTTATTAAATTATTCTCATATTGACTACTCCACGCCTAAAATTACCAGTTTCAATTCGGCCCGGTGAAATCCCACATCGGTTGGAGAGGAGAATGAAACATTCATTATAAGAGTATATGAAAACATCTTCCTAGTAGACGAGTTTTAAAATAATTAGGTTGGCGATAATAGGTAATGGGCTAAAACGGACAATATCTACTAGTGGTGAGCTTGGACTGTTACAAATGGTATTAGAGCTAGCCAATGTGCCAATAAGAACACTGACTCTCAAGGGGTAGATTGTGAGATCTCACATCGGTTGGAGAGATGAGCGAAAGATCCTCATAAGTGTATGAAA
Source organism: Cucurbita maxima (assembly GCF_002738345.1). Lineage (NCBI taxonomy): Eukaryota > Viridiplantae > Streptophyta > Magnoliopsida > Cucurbitales > Cucurbitaceae > Cucurbita > Cucurbita maxima. The sequence goes on along the minus strand of NW_019272036.1, from coordinate 1,141,060 downwards.
ATCTCTCTCTAATAGACGTTCGCCGCGGAAATATATTTATTTGAGTAAGTAAGAAGTTACTTACAAAGATTGAAACATAAGCAAGTGAAAAAGTAACTACAAGTTTGAAATTTGAATCCATTTGGCTCAAATTTCAAAATTTTCTACTTTTCTTTGTCCTCACTACTTTTAAATTTTAGTCCCATACTTCACTGCCGACAAAACTGTACTTTATTTAATTACTATTTATGTTTCTTACTCTTTTTTCACTTAATAATTGAACCTTTAAAATTTTATAACATTTTAATTTTATATCTAAGTTTTTAAGCTATTTATAATCTTAATTAAAACAAATAAAAAGCAAATATATTCATCAAGATAATGGTTTCTCTTAGAATTCCTAAAAACATAAATAACAATAATAATTATTTCATTTGTAGGAAAAAAAAGTATTGTAATAATTATAAAAAAAACAAATCCACTTTAAAGATGAAAATGTAATTTGAAGTAAAGCAAAAGCAATTATTAACTGATTGGGGGAAAAAATTATTGATATATATACCTCAAACAAAAGGTGTTAGTTAGTGTTAAAAAAGATATAAAAAATAATAATTAACCTCATATTTGTGTCTTTAAATACGTGTCATTTCCTTCAAGTTCTTAATCACAAACCCACAAAAATGACTTCCTCCTACCTGTTAGCTCTCCTTCTTGGCCTGCTCGCGGTGGTTCTCACCAGGCCGGCCGTTGGAGATAACGCCGGTGAGCCTCAACCTCCAAACCCACCATCAATTCCAATTTACAAACCCCCCAAGCTTCCCCTAGTTCCCATATACAAACCACCCAAACCTCCCGGTCCATTTCACAAACCACCTAAGCCTCCGATAGCTCCAATTCACAAACCACCCAAGCCTCCACTCCACAAACCACCAAAGCCTCCGGTCGGTCCAATACACAAACCACCCAAGCCTCCGGTCGGTCCAGTTGACAAACCACCTAAGCCTCCTGTGGGTCCAGTTGAGAAACCACCAAAGCCTCCAGTTGATCCAATTCACAAGCCACCCAAGCCTCCGGTCGATCCAATTGACAAACCACCAAAGCCTCCGGTTGGTCCAATTGATAAACCACCAAAGCCTCCTGTTGGTCCAATAGACAAACCTCCCAAGCCTCCAATCGGTCCAATTGACAAACCTCCCAAGCATCCAATTGGTCCAATTGATAAACCACCAAAGCCTCCACTCGGTCCAATAGACAAACCTCCCAAGCCTCCAGTTGGTCCAATAGACAAACCACCAAAGCCTCCACTTGGTCCAATAGACAAACCTCCCAAGCCTCCGGTCAGTCCAATAGACAAACCACCAAAGCCTCCAGTCGGTCCAATTGACAAACCGCCCAAGCCTCCAGTCGGTCCAATTGACAAACCGCCCAAGCCTCCAGTCGGTCCAATTGACAAACCACCAAAGCTTCCAATCGGTCCAATTGACAAACCTCCCAAGCCTCCAGTCGGTCCAATTGACAAACCACCCAAGCCTCCGATCGGTCCAGTTGACAAACCACCAAAGCCTCCAGTCAGTCCAATTGACAAACCTCCCAAACCTCCAGTCGGTCCAATTGACAAACCACCCAAGCCTCCGGTCGGTCCAGTTGACAAACCACCAAAGCCTCCAGTCAGTCCAATTGACAAACCTCCCAAACCTCCAGTCGGTCCAATTGACAAACCACCCAAGCCTCCGGTCGGTCCAATTGACAAACCACCAAAGCCTCCAGTCAGTCCAATTGACAAACCTCCCAAACCTCCAGTCGGTCCAATTGACAAACCACCCAAGCCTCCGGTCGGTCCAGTTGACAAACCACCAAAGCCTCCAGTCAGTCCAATTGACAAACCTCCCAAACCTCCAGTCGGTCCAATTGACAAACCACCCAAGCCTCCGGTCGGTCCAGTTGACAAACCACCAAAGCCTCCAGTCAGTCCAATTGACAAACCTCCCAAACCTCCAGTCGGTCCAATTGACAAACCACCCAAGCCTCCGGTCGGTCCAGTTGACAAACCACCAAAGCCTCCAGTCGGTCCAATTGACAAACCACCCAAGCCTCCGGTCGGTCCAGTTGACAAACCACCAAAGCCTCCAGTCAGTCCAATTGACAAACCTCCCAAACCTCCAGTCGGTCCAATTCACAAACCACCCAAGCCTCCAGTCGGTCCAATTCACAAGCCATCAAAGCTTCCAGTCGGTCCAATTCACAAACCACCCAAGCCTCCGGTCGGTCCAATTGACAAACCACCCAAGCCTCCAGTCGGTCCAATTAACAAACCACCAAAGCCTCCAGTCGGTCCAATTCATAAACCACCCAAGCCTCCAATTGGTCCAATTCACAAACCACCCAAGCCTCCAGTCGATCCAATTGACAAACCACCAAAGCCTCCTGTCCGTCCAATTGACAAACCACCCAAGCCTCCAATTGGTCCAATTCACAAACCACCAAAGCCTCCAGTCGGTCCAATTCATAAACCACCCAAACCTCGAGCAGCTCCAATTGAAGTTGGTAAGGCCACCAGTGGCAACTAAAAGGCCATAGCTTCCGCCACCATATCCATACAACCTCCCAACAAGCCACCTACAGCCAACTGAGTTATGTGTTGAGGTAAGTTAATTACCAAAAATAAGAGGTTTTGGCAACCCAAATGTTGTATGCTTTTTAGCACTCTAGTGCTCATCTTTCTTTTGTAAAGCAGCAATGGGTGGCCACTTGGCAATCGTGTTTGCAATCTTTTCTTTTCTTTTTTCATGTAAACTTTTAAAGAAAATATGTCTACTCTTTTCATTTTTTTCATTTTTTTTCATTTCTGATTCGAGTGGAAGAATCTTTAGTGGATATGATATAATATTAAAACAAGAAAAACTTTTTTGAACGAGTTAACAATCCTCGTCTCAAACAAGAAAAAAAGTGCAATGATACACCTATGAAAAATGATTCGAAAATGACTTGAAAATGAAAGTGTTTAAGTTTGGTTTTTTTACTAAACATATGTGTCAAATTCATCAAATTTGAACAATTCTTAGAGATTCAGCAGTAAGTGTTTCACATACCCTTATACAATATGCTAAAAGAACGGGTATTAGTGTGTGATAATTGTGAGATCCCACATCGGTTAAAGAGGGGTCCAAGGCAACTGCTAGTAGATATTGTCCGCTTTAACTCTTTACGTATCGCCGTTAACCTCACGATTCGTCTTACTATCATTGTGACTAAGTCTTTTCTTTCCTCGATCAATCTTTCTTCTTGGTTATAAGTGAATTTGATAGTGGTGTAGAGATCTAACCCTATGAAGAATTTTCAAATATATATAGTAGTGGGAGACTTGTCAATGGCTCCATCTCTCTTTCTTCTCGGTTGTAGTAGTAATCGCAGTGGACAACATCAAAATATTAACCATGGAAGGATGGTAGACTATAAGAATGTTGTTCGTAATTTAGAAAGAGGAGGGGCGAGAAAATTAGAGGTCAATTATAAAATTCTATTTTGAAATTTAGGTCTAATTTTTTAGGTGATTCGGTCAAATTTCTCATAATCTTTCGTATAACAATGGAACAAAAAAACGAAGCAAACTAGTTGGATATAATTTATACATTCACACTAAAATAAAATTAAAAAAAAAAATGAAATTTTGTTATTTTTCACTTGCTTGAAAAATGCAAGGAAAAATTATGGATAATGTAGCTATTTCTGGTACCGGTCCAGTTGTTCTAGCCTTTCAAATAATTTTTTATAATCTCGAGATTTTGGGTCGAGATGTCGAGCCGTAATTCACCATGGCCGGAGATTCTCAGATAGCTCCAAGAGTTCTTCCAAATAATCAGAGCCAAGATCTTCTAAAACAACCACATTACTCTCTGTTTTCCCAATGTCTTCTTTATTTTTACTCTTTCTCCTTCTTGATTTATTCCTCATAGAATGTTTTCTCTTCAAAGCAACCACCGGAGATTCGCCGTCTCCGCCGTATGCGGCGGAGTTGATCATTTCCATCTCCTTGAGAGATTCCTGAACTCTTTCCACTGGAAAATTGAGAACAGCGGCCGCGCCCCGCATCGAGAAAGCGGCTTGATCATAAGCCAAAGCAGCCGCCTCGGCGCTATCGAACGTTCCGAGCCAAACCCGAACTCCATGCCTAGTTGAATCCCGTATCTCCGCCGCGAATTTCCCCCATGGACGCCGGCGGACTCCTCTGTAGGATTTTGGCTTGTGGGGTTCTTCTTCTCCGAGCGAATCAACCTCCTCTTCCTTGATCGGGTCCTGCCGGAGAGAATTCGCCGGCGGGTACGAGGTGGGCTCTGAGATCAAGTTGTGAAGGAGCATTTCGCCGGAATCATTCTCGTTAAAGAGCAGAGAGTTGTCGTTTGTTTGAAAAGCTTCCCATCGGAGAGATTCGAAGGAGCTCAAGGAAGATTCCGGCGAGAAGTCGGAGTCTTGGCAGTGAAATAATGAAGAAGTCATGGAAATTTTAGAAGAATTAATGAAGGGAAATTGTGGTTCATGAAAGGAGGAGGCCACAACTCTGCTTCTTGGGCAGGAAGATGTCTCTATTGGCGTTAAATAGATATCAAATGGCAGAGGACTTGGAAACAAAAAGAAAAGGTTAAAAAAAAAAAAAATTATTTGCCAATTTGAAGAATATTGGCTGGTTTGGTCGGTTAAAAATAGTATCATGGTCAATCACCCAAACAGTGTGAAGACACTAGTTGGAATAGGGCTAGACGCTATCCACAGTAAACACATTTTAAAATCGTGAGACTGAAAATCTTACATAACTAAGTCAAAGTCAATGATTTTGTCTATTACAGGATGTCGAAGTAGGTAGAACTATGTTTATGCATAGACCTAATAAGCTCTTGCACGTTCTTGCTAACTTCCCACACACACCCTTCTTGGCCCTTGCTCGCTCGTGGGCCCGCAGGCCTCTACTCGTGTCAATTATTTACCAGATAATAACATGATTTCAAATACGTGTATTAAACGGAAGCTACGTAATTTGAACTAGACTTATATTTATTTCTTTTAAAATAAATAAGATTTGTGAGTTAAAACACATTTATTTCTCATAATAATAATTTAATAAGAAAAATGGGTTTGGGAAGGCAAAAAGCCTAGAAGATTTAAAAGTAAAAGGTGGGTCAACGGGCGACGAGTCAAATTGGAAGAAAGGAGAACGATGACGTCAGCCGATGACTCGGATTGGAAGATGACGTGGCACTTTGGGTTCAGTTCATGTAGACAAGTTTGATGGATGGGGAAGTTTTTAGAGTGACAGTTCGGGCCACATGTGATCCTCAACTGAAACCCACATTCCAAATCTTCTAGAAACTATCACATTATTATTAATTCTGAGAGAGTTTTCTTTATTTAATAATTTTCTAAACTTTTTTTTATTTTATGTTTAATTAACTAAACTTATTACAGATTGATAAATTTTGCATTAAAACCTTCGTTAAATTAAAAAAAAAAATGTTGAATATGTTAGAGTTATTAAACTTATATCATCTTTTTAATATTAAAACACATGTTATATTTAAAATCGAAAGTTTATAAATTTATCAATACTTTTAGAGTTTCATATATAAATGAAGGTATACGTATTAATTATTTGACATTGTTAAAGTTCAAGTAAAAGTGGATGCAGGTTGGAAATTTTTTTGACCAATTAGAAATTTGAAGTCAGAGCAATTTAAATAGAGTTCACAACTCAACACAACTCTCTATTTTCGTGTTAGATTGGGTTAAGTTGTCGAGTTGTTTTTTTCTTAATTATTTTTAAAAAAATCCTACTTAGTTAGATTGTAACGGTGTTTTTTTTTTTTTTTTTTTT
>NW_019272036.1:1126386-1135037 GCF_002738345.1 Cucurbita maxima | reverse complement strand
TTTTTTTTTTTTTTTTTTTGTTGTTGAATGGACTCTGACCAAAAAAAAATGTTAACCATCAAACTAAACCGAATTCTTTTTCAGTTTTTTAAATATTCAACCAAACCCAAATGAAAAAAAAAAAAAAAAAATTCTAACCCGACATAACTTTTATGATTTGAGTTAGATAATCTAAATTGATTAGATTATCGAGTCATATGAACGCTCTGAATAAATGAAAATTTGAAGAAAAAAACTATAGATAGAAATGATTACCAAATGCACATCCTATCACGACTCTTATCCTACTTTTTTAGGGAAGTGTAGGATGTAGATTCATGTGAAATGAGTCCATAAATTCTCCAAATTTGCTACACAACTTAAAGGATATGATTGAAAATGAGTATTCAAAATGGGAACATTTCTCTTTCTATATGTCAATTTTAAAAATCTTTCGTATCTTAGACAATGAAACTTCACCAACAAGAGAGCATTTTATTATTTTTCTTCATTTTTATCACTCCATCTATTTTTCTCTAACTTATATGATTAATTACATCATTTTTCATGTTATTTCTTGTTTTTTTTTTTCCTATGTTTGTGTATTTCATCTATCGTAGTGATAAGAACATTTATCAACCCAGGATGAAAATTGGATAGTCGACTGATTTTGGGAAGGAACCCATCTTCTTTCTTTATAATTTACCTGCAATGAAACCTGAATCGGATATGAACCAAGAGACATCAATCATACAATATGCTTCAATGAATATGAGAAGAAAATATTGTTGAAATTATCAAAAGATATTTCAATTCATGCCACATTGAAGAAGAATGAAGTTTCATGTTTTGAATTTTGGGTGGATTACACTTTAGAGTAATTTAGAGTTAATATACTTCATTAATGTATTTTAAGACTTTTAATATACTTTAAGTTACAAATAACATAATGGTTAATTAAGGCCATTAAGTATGAATGTCTTTAGTAGTTTTATATACAGCCATGTATGTTGCATTTGTAAGTAGACTTGAAAATATAGTAAAAGAGCATTTGTGCTCTTCTTTAGCCAACGGTTAAGTTTCTTTGCAATTCTATGTAGTTTAGGTTGCATATAGAATCATTCAAGCTCGACATGATCAATCTTACTTGTGGAGTGATTTGAATCTGAAGCAAGTGTTCTTGCCTTGAGATATTTGATCAACAAGAATCATTCAAATTAGACATGATCGATCTTGCTCGTGGAGTGATTCGAATCTCACAGACAATGCTCTTGCCTTGAGATATTCGATCAACAAGGTAATCCGAATCTTACTCTCCTTGTAGTGATTCCTTATCTTATCAGAACCTATTTACCTCATTTATCAACCTGACCTGAACCTTTTTTTTACTATAATCCCTTAACGAACTCAAACTTCCACTAAAAAATCATAATCTCTCTGCAAGGTTCGTCCACGGACAGTGAGTCAGGGCTTAAAGTATCTCTTTGTGTGTTAAGACATTATATGCCAACAAACTTGGCTGACACTCTTGTTAGCATCAATAATCTAATTAGTTTCATGACATGAGGCACTTTGATGGGTAAAGTTCGGTTCTTCAGATTAGGTATCAATACCCATCAATTAGAGTAAAATCCCTCAGAACATAAAAAAAAATGGAATGTTTTGACTGGAATTATTTAGGTTCCACATGTTGAGGTGAATGTTCAACCTTTTCATCATAATTTTTTACATCATAATAGAAATATATTATGATGTGAGTTGATTTTTGGTCGTGTCGTGAGGTGAATGTCCATTTTAATTTAATTATAAAAAAAAAAAACGAATTCAACTTGGTCAATTTAAATTCAAAAAGGTGGATGGTTAAAATACTCTAAGTATTATCCATAATTGATAAAATTGGAAGCCATCTAATCAAATATTAGGCTAAATATGTTTTAAAATAATAATTTATTTGTATCATGATTAAAGATTTTGATAGTGAAAATATAATTGGTATTTTTATAATAATACTCCTTACCCATTAAAATTATTAGAGATCCGTCTATTCTTTTAAATTTATATTTTTGATTTTTGGAGTTCCGAGAAACGATAGCTCCGCAACATGAATTACTTTAGAATGCGTCTGCTATAGAGAGGTTTACATACTTAATAATAAAAAATGTTTTGTTTTTCTCTCCAACTAATGTAGGATCTTACAATTCACCTACCGAAGTCTAAATCCAGTATCTAGCTAACATTTGTTCCTCTCTCCAATTGATAGAGATCTCGCATTCTCTTATTGGATGTCACATTATCTGTTTGTTTAAACAGAAAATTCTCTCCCGAAAAATAAAATAGTAATATTTTTTAATATTTAAAGATGAGGGATTGCATTTAATAATTGTGCTTTTATGGCCATTCAAATATTTTTCAAATAAATAATAAATAAATAAAAAATCCAACCGCCAATTCTCACTCTACTAGTCAGCTTTTGATTATTGACAATTTTAATTTATTGGATAACATGTCGGTTCTATTTTTTCTTTAGAAAAATGTTCCAATTTTTTACAATAATTTTTTAAAACTTTATCAATTTAAATCATAAACTTAAATAAATATTATCATTTTTACTACCGTCACCGACTAATATTAAGTGACCGAATGAACTGCTGAGATTTTAGAATGATAATTTATATTTTATCAACTAAATTATGCTCGAATTAATGTCTAAATCTTCTTAATTATATTCGAAATGTTTCTTAATTATAAAACTACAAAGATAAAATCTATAATATTTTAAAATTAAATTCGACGAAGCTATAAGAACTCTAATATTTTATTATAATCTAGACATAGCCTTAAGTTTTCGAGTAGGCTTAGACTTTCAATTTCAAAAGGAGCTTGACCCAAGATTTGACATAAGGTTCAGCCACCGAAATGGATAATATAATTTAATTTCTTGTGAAAAGAAAGTACGATGGGGTTACGTCTAATTCCATTTAATTAATATCATATGGTTTTGATTTATTAAAAACAAATATAAATACTTACAAAAATTTTAAAATAAACTCACGAGGATAAGAATAGTCTTCACTCTTAGAAGCAATTCAAGACAAGTAGTAAACAAAGTCATGTTGAAGCCATTAAATCTTGAATTTAAATATGAGTACTATATTTAAAAGTGCTAAAAGAAATTATTATTCTTTCGCTAATAACAACGATTTTAAATTATAATGAATGAATTATTCATTTCACGTGTTTGGGTAAAAAAATGAAATTAATAATAATAATAAGGAAAATGCGATTAATACTATTTTAGGAAGGTAGCATATAGATTAGGGTGTAGACTTTAGGGACAAGTAGGCGAAGTGTATCACATAATGTGACCAAAATTAAAATAATTCATTATATATATATATATATATTTCATGTCAATTAATATACAATGTGGATTTTTATTATAATTATTTTTCTCTATTATAATTTTTGTCTTTATTACAAAAATTATTATAATTTTTATATTTAGTTCGAGGAATATATTTTTTAAAAAATTTTAGCTACATTTTTATTTAATTACTCGACAATATTTTAATTTTATTTAGGATTAATGACGGCATGTTCTTTTAGAAAATAGTTGTAATACGAAGTAAGTATGTGTTTAATAAATTCTAATTAATAATAATGAAAAAAGAAAAAAAAATGGATAAAATGAAAAAATTTAAAAATTAGTTAAAGAATCGTGAACTTCTTTAGATTAATTATAATCACATCTATTAAATACTAATATATTGGTTAATTATAATCAAGTCTAGTTTCAATAGTAATGGGCCAATTAGATTTTCCACAATGACCCAAAATTTGGTCTCAAAAAAAAAACATAACTAATTAACATGAGGAGAGGTGTGACATCCAATGTCTCGGTTGTAGGGAGAAACGAAACATTTTTTATAATAGTATTGAAATCTTTCTTTAGCAGCACGTTTAAATTCTTGAAAGGAATCTTTGAAGGAAAAGTTCTAAATGACTAAATTTGCTTGAACTCTTACCGAATAGTAAATGTAAAGACAAATATATATATATATTTTATGAACTCATTAATTTGTCCTTTCTAATGACCCTATTTTTAGTAGAAAATAATCCTACTTTAAAGTACTTATAATAACTATTAATACTCGCATATTATATTTATACAAAGTCACCATGTGAGTGAACATATATCATATAAAATCATACATAATATTGAATTCAAGAACATGTAATCTTAGTCTAGAAGGTACGTATTATTTAGGCATCAAAAACTTCATCCAACTTAGCTCTTAGGCATTCCAACTGTAAGTCCACTTAGCATCGATTAGTTAAATACGTACAATACTCCTATACATCGATTGTCTTTTAAGTTCAACCCTAATAGAATCCATACTAACAACCCTCAAGGTATATGAAAAATCGATCATAAAGTTTGTTTCAAAATACAATGAACTGTTCTGAACTCGCTGAAAAGACTAGAACCAGCTAAAAATTGATGGAATTAGAGCTAAAGCATTGAGCGGGATGTGAACCAGAGTTGAATGGTGGCTAGAGAGTGGAACGTGTGCAATGAATGTGGACGAACATGAACCGACGAGCATCTGGCTAGACTAAGGCTACAAATGCCTAGGTTGAATTGGACCTCAAGAACCAAACCAATCAACCTCCAAATGAGTCGAAAAACTGTAAATCAATAGTGACCCACAAATTTCAACAAAAAAAATCACCACAAAAATAGTTATCAAACTCCAAATCGGTCATAAAAAATGTTCATAGCACCAATCAATTTGAAAATAGGATTAATCCGTCTGACTTATTTAGAAAGGATCGTTAGGTGGATTCTAGAAAAGCGAGTTGAAAATATCTGAAAAGATAGAATTTTGGGAGGTCTTTGAATTTATGCAGATTTATGTGCATAGAAAACCAAAAATTCTTTAAATTCAACTTTTATTACCTTTATACAATTCGTCAAACTCAACCCTGTCAAAACCATTTTTAAAAGAAACTATTTTCATAATTAAATATAATATATCAATATTCTTTTATCTATTTTTAATTTACTTACGAAATATTTTCTAGGGTTTAAAAATTACGAGAGAAAACTCGAGAAGAAAAATCAAAAGAAACATTATTTGCTAGCGGTGGGCTTTAGCTGTTATAATCAGCAACATAGCGATTTCAAACGTAAAAATCAATTAGTTTTATCATAAAATGCGAAGAAAAAAAAGATTAAGAAAAAACAAAAGTAGTTAATTAAGGTTAACCCTTAATATTATATAGACCAACTTTTGGGAAAATTACAACACAAAATTATTGATAGACAAATCCCAAAGAAGGTTACCATATTTTTTAATTTCACATCTTCTTCCTTTTCTCCTCATACTCAAGAAGCTCTTCCAGTATCCTATCATCGACACATTCAAATTCAATCACTTGGTGCTCACTCGGGCCATGGCGCCTCGGAGCTAGACCAGAAGAGGAAGAAGAACTGCCACCGAGAGATGGATATTCATTAGGAAAATTCAAGACAGCCAAATGACCACGCATGGCATAGGCAGCTCGGTCATAGGCCCGAGCTGCCTCCTCCGCCGTGTTGAAAGTTCCAAGCCAAACCCGAGCCCCGTGTCTCGACGAGTCACGAATCTCAGAAGCAAACTTCCCCCATGGACGCCGCCGCACTCCACGGTATCGAACCTCGCCACCCTGATCATTGCCGGACATCCCTTCCACGTCCATTTTGCATGGTTTAATGGGCAAGTAGGATACCAAAATCATCACCTTTTTATAGAACTAAAATCAGTCAAAAGAAAATCTTGACGTCACCACGTGAGTTTTTCTTTTGTTCTTTATTTATTATATATATATAATCAATTAGAAGCTTCTGAGATATTTTATTGTTTATTATTTAATTTAAGAATATAAAAATTACTATTTATAAAAGGTAATTTTGGGAGTGAAATTAAAAGAGAAATAGAAAAAATCCCATTTAAAATAAGGAAAATGTTTGAGACAATGAAACATGTATGGAGAAATTTCAAACGTTTGACCAAAATCAAAATCAATATTTTTGAGATATTTATGTCTGCCGTTCACTAATTTAGGGACCCTTAACTTTAGACTAAAAGTGATTTACATATTCTAAAAACATATTTAACAGGTTGATAAAAGGAGAAAAATTATACTTTTTAGCGGAGACTTCACGTGTTACATAAGTCTACGGGACGCACATTATGGAATTGAAGCAAAAAGTCCATACAAAATGATAAAATTTTATATTATTTTTTGATTTAATGATATGTGGCTTGGGTTATATCTGCATTTTTAGTTCGTTGAAGCTTAATTTTATTTTATTTTTATTAAAACTTTGTCGTATATTTGGTTAGATATAATTTTTAAGTAGTTTTATTTAAAAAATATCAATATTTAGAAAGGGTTTATTTTATAAAATAAAATCAAAATATATAAAACTATTTTGAAATTAATTTGGAGATAAAAGGCTGTTTTCTTCTTTTTTTTTTTTTTCTTTTGTAATTGAACCAATAAAAACAAAAGCTATTATTCTTCAAGTGGGATTTCTAGAAGGGCAGCATTTTTAACGTTGGAATCCAACTTGCACTTTTTGTTTTTTGTTTTTTTTCAATTTAATACTTTTGATTTTAAAAAATGATGTATTAATTCACTGAGAAACCAATCGAAATCGAGGATACATGGAAGAAATTTACATGCTACAAAAATTTTTGAGGGTGGAATGGTTGAATACGCCAAAAGACGAGGCTCTTTAGGTTCAAATCCGAAGACAATCAACAAAAGGTCGATAGGCAGGCATGAAAGGACAAATCGCCCATAGCTAATAGATATTGTCATTTGTAACTAATCCCACACCTAATCGATATTGTCCTCTCTGTTAGGAAGAGATTTTTACACCCTTATAAAAAATTTTCCGTTTTCCTCATCAATTGATGTGAGATCTCAAAATCCACCCTTTGAAGACCCAGCGTCCTTGCTATCACTCGTTTCCTTCCTCAATCGATGTGGGACCCCCCAATTCACCTCTCTTCGATGTCCAACGTCTTTATTGGCACACCGCTTCATGTTCACCTCCTCCCCCCTTTAGGGTTCAGCCTCCTTGCTTGCACATCGCCCCATGTCTGACTCTGATACCATTTGAAACAGCCCAACCACATCGCTAACATATATTGTCCTTTTTGGACTTTCAGGATTCTCCTCAAAGTTTTTAAAACGCTTTTGCTAAGAATAAATTTTCACACCCTTATTAAAAATGTTCCGTTCTCCTCCCCAATCGATATTGGATCACACATAATACATTTTAATTAGTTGCAAACAAACAAAACCTCGAGAACTTGTTTAAAAGTTAATAAGTAATAGAGACATGCTTACAAAACATTGCCGTGAAGATAATAATTATTCGTTCTTTAATGTCATGTTATTACAAGATATCATATCACATTTTAGTTATCACATTAAAGGATTAATTGGATCATAACTAAAAACTTAACTTTGGATTTGTATGGTGATTTTCTAATTAGAAACTCAATATTGTTGATTTGTTGCAATGTTTAGTTCTTTTTAACAAATTTTTCTTTTTTAAAAAAAAAAAATCAAAATCCTCAAAATTTCAATCCTCGTCTTCCCCGTCTCTTCCACTCTGCAACTCGAAATTTTCCGATAATGCCCGAAATCCTCATCGGTCCGTCGTTTGGTTCGCTTCATTCTTCCACCTATGTTTCCAGTTTTCCGATCATCGCCGTTGCCGTCGTCGTATTCTGCGCCACCGCAATTTTTCTCGTCGGCTATTATATCTTCGCCATCAAAGGCTGTTTCAACTGGCACCCAATTGAAATCCTCCACCAGTTTTCCCTCTCCGACAGCCGTGAAGACACCGTAATACTGCAGGAGCCGGTGGAGCCGCGTGGGTTGGACCCATTAACCATCCAATCAATCCCACTGATTCGTTACAAAAAACCCACCAACGAAACAACCGCCGGCAGGGAATGCGCCGTTTGCCTGATGGAATTTCAGCCGGAGGAGGAATTGAGAAAGATTCCGATCTGCAGCCATCTCTTTCACGTTGATTGCATCGACATTTGGTTTCAGAACAATTCTAACTGCCCACTTTGCAGAGCCACAATCTCCGCCAAAAATTGGCTGATTCCGGCAGATCAACCCCCTTCCCCTCGAGATTCCACCCCCAATTTCATCCCCATCGCCGCCGCCAATGAGGAATTCCCTGTAATTGAGGTTGTTCGGAATCCCAACCGCAGCCGCCCTCATTCGTCGATCTTCAGGGAGGCGCCGAAATCAGGGAGCAAGCTTACGAAGGTTACGAGTATGGGAGATGAGTGTATTGACATGAGGAAGAAAGATGAGGAGTTTCTAATGCAGCCGATTAGAAGGTCGTTTTCCATGGATTCTTCCAGCAACCGGAAGATGTATGTGGTGGTGCAGGCGGTGGTGCGGCAGAATGGCGGCGGTGAGAATGAGATTGAAGGTTGCAGTAACAGAATTCGAAGATCCTTCTTCTCGTTTGGAAAGAGCAAAGGATCTAGAAATGCAATTTTGCCCATTCAGATTCAGCCTTAAAATGCTCTGTTTTTATGTTTTTTTTTTTTTTTTTTTTTTTTTTTTTTTTTTTTTTTTTTTTTTTT
>NW_019272036.1:1044552-1126106 GCF_002738345.1 Cucurbita maxima | reverse complement strand
TTTTTTTTTTTTTTTTTTTTTTTTTTTTTTTTTTTTTTTTTGTTAATTTTTCATATTTGTATTTTTTAATATCGTAATGTAACTTAGGTTATAACATATAGTTGATATTTGTTTGATTTTGGAGGAAATTTATATTCTCTCCTTAAATATAGGTTAATAAAATAATAATTTACTAGAATATTATCTATATTTTTACACTATTTTAATATATTTTGCAAATATAAGGTCGAGAATATTTTTTTTAATAAATATTATATTAAAAAAATGAACTTTAAAATAATAATAAACGGGAAAAAATTCTTGTGAAAAACGTGTGGATATCTCTTCTCACAACTTGACTCACTATTTTCAGACTTGGTTGGGTTGTTCGTTTTTTAAATTATTTTTGAAATATCTTACTTATCTATAATACATTTTACATTAATAACTAAACTCGTAAAACTTAAATATCAAACATTCACAAATCACAACATATTACTGAGGTTGGTATCAAAAGTCAAATATTCATAATTTTCGTAACAAATTAAACACTTCTTAAAACTAAAAATTCAATAAAAATTATTTTATATCTATTTCAAATGTTATTTCAAAAATACCCGTGTATACTATACACTAGACGAAACGAAAGTGAAAGTCTACTCGTTGGTTAAAGGTTAGAGATTCAAACCTGATATTTCATTTATTATAGGTCGAGTCATATTAAAATACCCACTAATTTGATAGGCACTAAGGTTGATGTTGTAGAACATGGTTGGTGGGTGGTGATGCACCAATTTGCAGATCAGGTTGCTGGAAAGTTTCATGCACTGAATCAGATTCCAATTGTGACTTATTTTGAAGCTCGAACTCATCAGATTCTTTGCCCCATAACAGCATATACAGCCCCATAATCACGATGCCTCCACCAACAATGCTACACAATGACAACATTACCAAAAAATAGTTTCAGAAATTGCTATATCAATCCTACTTTGAACTCTTAAAGAATTCATCGAATTCTGTAATTTTCGTGTTTGTAATGACTCAACGCCACAGCTACCAGATATTGTTTTTTTGGGCTTTCTCTTTCATATTTCCCTCAAAATTTTAAAACGTGTCCACTGTGAAAAAGTTTCCATCTCTAACCGATGTGGGATCTCACAATCCACCCCCTTGGGGACCCAACGTTTTCGCTAGCACACCACCGAATGTTTCGCTTTGATACCATTTGTAACGGCCCAAAGCCACCGCTACCAGATATTGTCCTCTTTGAACTTTCGCTTTCGGGTTTCCCCTCAAGATTTTAAAATGCATCCACTAGGGGAGAGAATTTCCCACTCTTATAAGGAATGAAGGAATGTTTCATTCCCCTCTCCAATCGATGTGAGATCTCACAATACAGCCCTCTTGGGGACTCCAACGTCCTCGTTGGCACACTGCCCGGTGTTTCACTCTAATACCATTTGTAATGGCCCAAGGCCACTCCTAGCCGATATTGTCCTCTTTGGGCTTTTTTTTTCGTGCTTCCCCGAAGATTTTAAAACACGTCCACTAGAGAGATGTTTTCACACCTTTATAAGGAATATTTCGTTCTTCTCTCCAACTAATATGAGATCTCACAGTGTTATATTCGAACAAAAGAAGGGAGAAGAAAAGAAAAGACCCGTCTTCGAATAAGATCACTCGATTCACATCTAGCTCTATTGACATAGGAAAAACCGCTGATGAAGAAGATCAATGAATTCTCGAACTCTTAAAATTTATAATTTGATCATTTTTTTTTCTATCATGTTTCATATCATATTCTTGTTGTAGATTGAATTTTCTTACCTCCCCATGTAGAGCTTTTGTCCAAAAACAAAATAAGCTAGAGCAGCCACCAAAACTGTACAAAGTGGATCGAACATGGTCACAAAAACTGGGCCTTTTTCTTCTGTGCACCAAAGTTGTATGTATACTATCAAAGCTGAGCACACAATTCCCTGCAAGAATTCAACTCATACCATCAAAATCTAAAGGCCTTTCAATTTTTAATACCCATTAAACCTAATGAAGGTTGCTTTTGGTCTGTTTCTTACAGAATAGATAATGCACCAAAGATCAATGTTAAGTCCAACACTCCAAACTCCTGGCCTGTGTTGTGTCAACACGGCAAACACACCCGATTGCGCTGCTCCGACCAAGTTCATCCACGTCGATAACGATATCTGTGCTGGGTATCGTTTCAATGTAAATGCCTTCAATTCCACCCCACAATAGATTACATTAGAATATATCGAAAAAAGGTCTTGTTTTTAAGTAACGACACTGATCAGTACATGCATGGAAAATCGATCATTAGAAAAATTAGGGTTTAGGGACCTGCATAATGTAGGAGAGGGCCCAAGAAATGCAGCTTGAAACAGTAAGAAGTGAACCCTTGAGCCAATTCTCATGGAGATTAGAAGCTTTGTGTTGAATATGGATGAAAGGATGCCATGGATTTCTGATGATGGGTCCTTTATAAAAAGTCATTATCATCACACCACCCAATGAAACCGATGTCCCCACAACTTTTGCTATCCCTCTTGGATTTTTAAGGTCAACAATTTCCATTCTGCTCATATAAACCAAACAACGTCACGAATTGTTTGATAACTTTTTTGTTTCTTGTCAATATACATAGAAGTGTAAGAACCTGAACATGACTGCAATTATGAACGTCAAACACGCTATCGTGTTGATCAATGATGTAACGAACGTGGGAGATGAGTATGTCAAGCTTGCAAAGTGCATGTTGAGACTCAAACTCATCCTGTATTTCATTATCCGATCTTTAAAGTTTACGAATGAAAATGGATTAAATGATGATTCAAAAGCTTACCCTAAAAGCGAAAGAACAAAAATTTCCAAGAATAGTGTCCCCGTCATCCTCGGTCTTGTTTTTCTACGTAAACCAACATATATTTTAAAATAGTCTAAAATGCGAAATAAAGAGATAGTAAAGCATAAAACTTTGAAAAGATAATTAGCATGGAACCTTTCGAAGAAATAAGCGAGGGGAAACATCCCGACGCTAGCAACAATTTGTCGATAAGTGATATGGACATGAGGATTCATGCCATGCTTGAAGGAAGCATCCGTGAAGAAATACATAAATGTATAGCCAACCTGAGCAAAAATTATGAGGATATGTGGTTTAAACCTAGTGAAAAACACTCCTAATCGGACGTTCATCGCCATGGCGATGGTCGATATCCTCCGCTAATGCTCCTCTTCGGTTTACGAGCTAATTGAGCTGAGTATAAGAAGGTATATATACAAAAATTTATTGGAAGTATCAAGTTGACAAAGAAAGGTTATTCTGCTGAGCACTTGATATGTATCCATATCAAGTTGTCTCACTCAAATATCTTCTATGGATTCACTTATTCCAAATTCAGAAAGGTCCAACATAAGAACGTATATATACAAAAACTTGCTATTGTTTAGATTGGTATGCAAAAATAACCTAATTTCTCATTACACGCCTTTTAACTCGAAAAGTCATAAACCACGTTTTTTCATTTGACATATGCATACTTCGTACTACTTACCTCATATGTTTCAAAGGTTTCTAGATGTATAATCACGACCATAATGCCATTGCAAGTCATTATAGTTGAAGATACTCATGTGTATCAAAATGTCTCGTTCCATTGAAGATAATGTTTCTTACTTGTATATTTGTGATATTCCTCTCGATTAGTCAATGTTATGGTACCTAGAAGTCAGTAATTTTTTTTTTGGACTATTTAGAGTTCGTTTGTAACGTTAGTACTATCCTAACCCTTCATTTTTTTTATATTGGGGGCATTTTAGTCATTTGTCGTTATTTGCCGTTATCGGATGACATCAGCAAGATTGGAAGAACTTATTATTAAAAATAGATTCTTTTTGCTTTAAGAGAGAACATATAAAAAGATTAAGTTAAGCTTTAGAAGGGTATCATGTTAAATTATGGTAGAGTTCAAGGAGATTAATCAAGATTAAGATTTGATTATTAAATTTGGGAAGATTGAAGAAAGAAAATAGGTTTTTGTGTGAAGCATTCCTTGTGTAATTAGAAGACAATGATGGATCAGAAATTATTGCATTACAAGAATTTATCAGATTTGGGAATGAATCCGATTCTTGAGAATATTTGTGTTTGATTCTCTCATCCAAAAAAATCAAAGAATAATTTTGTTCAATGCACTAACAATTACATTCCCCAATTAGAATTAACTTTTTTGTTAACATCAATTCCAAATAAACTTCTAATGATCCATTCAACATCGCATTAAAACTCACTATTTTATTCAAATTTAGCTCATAAATATGTTTAGAATAACTTATTTAATTTAGAAAATAAGATATTTTTAATTATTGAAAAACAATTTACAATAGAAGCTATGAGTAAATGTTGATCGACTGAAAAGAGAAGCTTGTGTATTATCGACGCTCGGAGCTAAACCCTTATCGATCTTGCTACTACAGTGAAACGTAACAAAATCTTACGGCAATATATATTAGTTCTAGCGTTGATTTTGTGTAATCTCAATTAGTAAATTCAATTGTTAATTTGCATGCGATATCTTTCGATGTTAATCAAGTTCTCAAATTCATTTTCCTTGTCTTTTCAGCTGAGTTAAGGACAACGTGAAGAATTTTCACTTTATGAGCTTGTAAAGCTTTAAGAGAGAAGAGGGAGTAAAGAAACCTTCTCGTGTAGTGATTGAGAACTTGTATAAGGATATTGAATGGACTATTGATGAATCAAACTCAACCCTATTCTTTGGAGTTTGAATTCTCATCGGTGGCTAATTTAGTAGGCTAAGATGTATACATAGTGATTTCAAATTGTAAGGTTAAACATAACCCTTCTGAGAATTTAATACAGTTTTTTTTGTATTTCGACAAAAATGTCTATGATGAAGGCAAATGTCGCAAGGAACAATTCTTTTGCACTTTTGGTACGAGCGAAAAAAAAAATTAAACAAAAGGATCAAAACTCAGATAGGACAGGATAAAAAAAAACAAAAAAACAAAGCAATACCAAGAGTTCCATTAGTCCACTATTTATCGATAAATGACACTCTCTTTGTCATCTTGTGCTAGATGCAACAAATGATGAGTCCTTTTTCTCTCACGAAGCACAAGAGCGCCAAGAATCCTAAGGAGCAAAACTCATTTTACTAAGTGTTCATGAATATAATAGCTCATGTCCACTAACAAATATTGTCCGTTTTGACCTGTTACATATCACTGTCAGCCTCACATTTTAAAACGTGTATACTAGAGAGAAGTTTTCACACTTTTATAAGAAATGTTAGAAATGTTTTGTTTTTTCTTCAACTGATCCCATGTGGATTAGCAATGAGCAAAGGGATTAGCAAACTATATCCATATTAAGGAATATATAGCAATGGTTGGATGGTTAAAACATGAGCTGAGTGAAGAGTATATAGACTTCTGAAATATTCATTCAAATGGCCGACCAAAACAGCCCAAATGGAGGAGATTCTATCAAAAATCTGCACAAGCCCAAAACCATACAACTTTACTTCTATTTCTTTCAAGTCTCATCAAGAAAAAACACGATTCTTTAACAAACTGCACATTAGCATCATTCTATCTCATGTCTTCATTCTTTTGCATTGTACAAAAAATGAAGAAAGATTAGACAGATGTACGAAAACTACACGAAATTACGTGGCTGAAGTCGTCTTCAACCTGCAGCCAATATCCAGAGCATGATCAGTGCTGAAATGGCTATGGTTATCCAGCTTAGAAAGGCTAAAACAACAGAGATTTGAAACTTTCGACATTCATCACCGAAACTGCAGTGTCCCAAATTGCTGAAGAACAAGACGGCTACGCCACCTGAGGCGGACGCTGCTGCCAGAGACAAGGTTGCTG
Organism: Cucurbita maxima; assembly: GCF_002738345.1. Taxonomy (NCBI): domain Eukaryota; kingdom Viridiplantae; phylum Streptophyta; class Magnoliopsida; order Cucurbitales; family Cucurbitaceae; genus Cucurbita; species Cucurbita maxima. The sequence goes on along the minus strand of NW_019272036.1, from coordinate 1,120,208 downwards.
TCACCTGCAAACCAATCAATGGAGAAATGGTTGAACTCCTAGTAGTAATCACAAGACAAAATCTAAAGAAACTAAGAACTTTGTAGGTGCTCAGTTCTCACCCAATCCCCAACTACAAAGAGGCTGACAAGAATGGGGTTATGAAGCATCTTCTTTCTTAGCAATGCATATGCATCTAACAATGCCAACATAAAACTCCATGTCACTTGCAGACCCATTGATGCAATCACATAGCTGCATATCATATCACAAACTAGGAGTTCATTAGGGATAGATGAAGATACATCCAAAGGAAATGGCATCAGTACGTTTAAATTTGTGTCGTATGTCATGTCAAACTTGATCACTTTACTATAAGATAGAGATTTCATTGCATTCAATGAGTGATCACAAAATGTGAGGTCCCACGTCGATAGGAGAAGAGAACGAAACATTTCTTATATGGGTGTGGAAACCTCTTCCTAGTAGACTCATTTTAAAACCTTGAGGAGAAGCCCAAAAGGGAAAGTCCAAAAGAGGACAATATCTACTCGTGGTGGGTTTGGGCTGTTATAAATGGCATCAGAGCCAGACAACGGGTGGTGTACCAGCGAGGATGTTGGGCCCCCAAGAGGGGTTGGATTGTAAGGTCCTATATCGGTCGAAGAGAATAATGATACATTCCTTATAAGTGTAAGGAAACCTCTCCCTAGTACGCGTTTTAAAACCTTAAGGGGGAACCCATAAGAGAAAACCCAAAAAGAACAATATCGACTAGCAATGGGCTTGGGTTGTTACAAATGGTATTAGAGCCAGACACCGAGCAGTGTGTCAGCAAGGACGTCAAGCTCCCAAGGGGTGGATTGTAAGGTCCCACATCAATTGGAGGGGTGTGCAAACCTCTCCCTAGTAGACACATTCTAAAACCTTGAGGGGAAGCCCAGAAAGGAAAGTCCAAAGATGACAATATCAGCTAGTGGTGGGCTTGGGTGGTTACACAAAATCCCCTCGAGTAAGCAATAGTAGTACTTGAGAGAGAAATACATTAAAGGAAGTGTTGGAAGCCATATGACCCGCGAAGGAACTGTTCATCTTGAATATGCTAAACAAGAACAATCATATGGTAGGTTTGAGAGATTTGAACAGATCAACCGAAGAAATATATGTTCATTCAGGTTGAAGACAATCTAGAAAGTTAAGATATAGCCAGTTTCTTTCCTAATAAGCTTCACCTAAGGGATGTTTATAAGCATTAATATAAAGCATAATCTACATTGAACTTCTCACAAAGTTTACTCATATCAAATGAATAAAGAAGAATAGATAGAGTTAATGCTAAGCTCAAGAACACAAGAGGATGTTTGAAAGCACTGCAAGAACAGCTCTAGATAAACAAACAAAGAACTATAACCCCATCCCAAAACCCCAAATGCCCTGTTCAATTATTCAAAATTATAGCTATTTCAAAACTAAAAGGAGCCAAACCACAGCAGAAGGCAAGGATCACATCCAATCATAAAATCCTTATTCTCCATTGAAATGTAGAACAAAAACCCTTGAAGAATATTCGTTTCCAATCACAATCAAGAACAATCAAAGCCAAAAGAAAGAGAAGAGAAGGGTAAGAATCAAAAAATACCAAAAAGCTGTGAAGTTATAGAAGCCAACAGCAGTAGCCATGGAAGCAACAGAACCAGCAGCAAAAACGCATTGCAAAATCCTCAAAACAAAGGCAGTCAAAGTCCCTGGAGTCCCAGGAAAATCCAACATATTTCCCCTTTTCTCCAAATCAAAACGCACTCAATCACAGATCCCAAATGCAACAAAACCCCCCATTTTCTTCTCCCACAATACTCCATCCACAAGCCACAGAAACTCCTCAAATCCCCACCATTTTACAAACCCATTAAAACCCAATCACCAAAATCGAAACGGATCACAAGAAAAACAGAGCAATGTGGGTATTGGAAGGTTCTGGTAAGTGGGTTTTTGAAGCGATTAACAAACAAGGAAGGCATCCATGGATGGATCTTCGAAGGGTTGAAAATGGAAAGAAAGAAGTGAAGAAAAGAAGGTTAAAAATGAGAAATGGGAATCCCTAAAGGGGGTTCTTCGGCGGCACGCGTTGATAGGCCCACCATATCCCCTGGATTTTTTTGGTGGGGTGCGGTCAGTTGGGGAGTGGAAGAACTAATTTGAACGAAATTGGTTAGAATATTTCTTAAAAGAAGACAACTTTGGAGGTTGTGAAACTTGTGGGTGAAGCACTCAAGAGTGGCCTTCAGCTTACTTTAACTTTACTTTTTATTCATATTCTTACTATTCTTGTTATGATGTTGTTAATAAATTGTATCTCATTTGGTATGCTTTCAAGAATTTAATTGATATCTAATCTTAATATTGGATATCTATATGTGAAAACACTTTTCATATATCATAATTTGTGACTCATATATATACATTAGGCAGTGGGAGTTTCTGAGACTTATTTCCATCTTCGACCTCATTTAGCTAATGAAGAGAAATCTTTAGATTCTGTCTCATGAGTTCAATATTTTTAAAATAGACAAATATATAAGATCTAAAATTGAATAGTGTGCCTAATAATTCAATATGCCTATAAATATTTTAAAATATGAAGTCTATAACTCATTAAACACATTGATTTCACGTAAAACATTTTACAACTTAAACAAGTCTAATTTACAACACTCATCCAACCCATTTGAAAAGTGCAGCTCTATAAATTTTTTAGGATCGACTTGTCTATATATTGGAGGATTGTCTTTAGATAATAGCTCTTGTTCATACAATTTTGAGTTCTTCACATCCTTTCCCATGTATGGTCGAAACTGGCTTGCTATTGAAGTTCGTGGCCCTATCTCCTTTGCTACCACCCAGTGACTCACACTCACGATTTTATCGTTTGAAATGATCTGCTCGAATCGTGAAACAATATATTAATATAGTCTCAAATCATTTACCTAAACTTTCAATATTGTATCTAAACTAACTTGATCTAAAATTTCAAAAATACACAAAGTAACCGCCCAAGTCTATCCCTACGAGAAGTGTCCTCTTTGGATGTTTTTTTTTCCGGTTTTCCTTCAAGATTTTTAATACACATTTACTAGGGAGAAGTATCCACGCCCTTATAAAGAAATGTTTTGTTCTTCCTACAGGGCGACAGCGTTCTAGCTGACACTCGTTTCTCTCCAATCGATATAGTTTTCCTCTCCAATCAATGTGGGACTTTACAAAGATGGGTTAAGAAGAACTTACCTGAAGGAAATCTCCAACGTTGATTACAAGGGCTCCATGCAATGGGGGGACATCGAACCATTGATTGTCATGCAAGACTTGGAGGCCACCGATTTGGTCCTGTAAAAGTATGGTGATGAAGGCCACATCGGTGTGGTTGGTGGTGCCAAGGGTCAGGTCTGGCTCGGGGCAGGCTGGATAGTAATGGCCTAACATTAGGATACCCTCTGCGCAGCCCATGCCTTCAAATGGGTAACTCCAAGTTCAAGAGCTTTTGATATCAGCTCAAACAGAGTTGATCCCAGTTTCTTCACTTGCTCTGTGTATTCCATCACTATCTCTCTGCCAAAAATGCATTCCAAATCATCATTTTCTTAGTGGGTTTTGTTTCAAATTTATGAACTTTTACCTGCAAATTTGAGGGATCTCCTCGGGAAGGGGAAGGCTGGGAGCCATGGAAAAAGAAAGGGTGTCTCTCCAATTAGCCGCTTTCGATTGGAACAGATCGAAATTCGAAAAATAGCTCACTTTTTTGGTATGATCCCGGCTGTAAAATTGTTTCTTCAACTCTGGATCTTGTTCATGAAACCCACGAACCCCATTAATTATTTGCTCCAGAACTTCCACCGGAATCCCATGATTCACCACCTGGCAAAACCCCCATTTCCGGCAAGCGTTTCTGATTTCATCCACCACCTCTTCGATGCTGCCGTGGAGATCGATTATCGGAATACTCGACTCTGACTCTGTGGCGGCGGTGTTGGTATGTGGTTTGACGTGGCAGTGAAATATAGAAGGGATTTTGGTTATTCCAGCGTCCAACAGCCCCTTCACGTCGGATTTTGTATTCTCGAACGCTTCCAACTGGGATCTTCTCGAGTTGAGTGACTCGGTTTTAATGGCCGCCATTATGATCGTACTTGAGTAAGAAATCTAAGGAAGAAAAATCAGCTCTGTTTTGCAGTGTGTTGTTGGAGTTACAGAAATGAGATATTTGAGAATTAGGATTGAGTTGAAATGTGAGGTGGATATTATTTTATTTTTATCCTTTACTTGTTCATGGTTGATGGAGCAAGAATTCTGATGGGTTAGGTGTCTCGCTCTTATATCATTTATAACAATCTCATTCTACTACTACTTGTTCACTAGGGAGAGGTTTCCATGCTCTTCAGTTGGGAGCGACTGCTCGGTGCAAGACTCTTATACCATTTTTGTTGGGAGCGACTGCTCGGTACATGATATAGTCCGTTAGCAGATATAATCCGTTTTGACCCATTACGTGTTAGGAATCACGACTCTCCACAATTGTATGATATTGTCCGTTTTGAGCATTTTGGACTTCCCAAAAGGTCTCATACAAATGGAAATAGTATTCCCCACTTATAAACCCATGATTTTCCACTAAATTAACCCATGTGTGGCACACTCCCAATAATCCTCAACATTACTCATTGCTCTCAACCTCACGGTTGTAAAACGCTTCGACTAAGATGAGATTTTCACACCTATAAAAAAAATATATTTTATTCTCCTTCCTAACCCACGTGGGTCCTCATAATCGCACAAGTTCATAACTCACTCATAATTGAGATCTGATCAAATGAAGTAGGCCCTTTTCTCTCCTAATCTTTCATTTCCGTATAGGTATAATTTGATCAAAACAACAAAGAATATGGGGAAAAGCCTTGGAATCTCATCCCAGCCCGCCTTAGATTCCATGTCAATACCCTTCTACCCCTATTCTCCTTGTCTCAACGGAAAGTTAGGGAGGCAATTAGAAAGCAAGTGTTTCGGACTCGCATCAAGGCCATAGAATCTTCTTTGACCAGGGTGGATGGTAAAGAAAGTCCTAAATCTGACCAAAGTTGTATAGGATCACGTGTAAAATATTATTCTTCCCAAATAAAGAGTCCGATCTTATTCATATACTATAAATGAGCAAACTCCATACAAATAAAAATCTTTCTTATGGAGAAAAATGCACAAGATAATATACCGGAACCAACAGTTAGAACTCTGATCAAAGCTTGAACTGTTCAAGCGCAGAGACCCCATTAAGCCCTTTAGTATAATAATGCGCCACAAAGTTCTTGATCGTCGTTTCTCTATAAACCGCCGGCTTCTCCTCCGAAATCAACTCCTTTATCGGCCCATAAACCTTCCTCTCACTCTCCGGCGGAAACTGGTACCTGAAAAAACACGCCACCGATATCCTCGCCCCTTCACTTTTCGCCAGCACCCTATGATTCACGCTCTTCAATCGACCATTCGAAACAAGCTTCAACAACAAAACAACCAAACAAATTCAATAATCCCAAACAAACTCCAACATTCAATCACAAACCCATTACCCTTTTCAATTCACCTGTAACATATCGCCGATGTTTATCACAAGCGCGCCGTCGATTGGCCGGACATCAACCCACCGGTCATCATGGCGGACTTGAAGCCCGCCGATTTGGTCCTGTAAAAGCACGGTTAAGAAACTGCTGTCGGAGTGGTCGCTGGTTCCAATTGCGAGCTCTGGTTCAGGGCAGGCTGGGTAGTAATGACCGAAGAGGACAAGCCCCTCGCCGCAGCCGATTTCGTTCAACCGATTGGGGCCGAGCCCTAGAGCTTCGGACACCAATTCGAATAGGGTTTTCCCTAATTCGAGTACCCTTTTGGTGTAATTAAGGATTATGTCCCTACAGATTAAGGGCATGTCTTTGGATTCGGCCCCTCGTGGGGCGATCGCGCAGGTTAGTGTGTCTCTCCAATTTGTAACAGGGGCTTTGTAGAGATCGAAATTGGTGTTGTAGAGTACCGTTTTGGTGTAGTCGCGAGAGTAGAATTGCGTCTTTTGTTCGCCATCTTGCTCGTGGAACCGTCGGATTCCGGCGAGCATCTCCGCCGTGACGGTTGAGGGGACGCCGTGGTTGAGGATTTGGAAGAACCCCCAATTTTCGGAAGCGTCTCGGATTTGGTCGATTATGATGGATCGCAATTGGGGGTTTTGGGCCGTTGAGTGAAGATCGATGATGGGGATGGTGAAACGGGAGTCGTCCGATGGTAGGGCGGCCGTGGAGGAGGACTTCTGGTTTTGGTGGAGGAAGATTTTTGGGAGGTTCGTCAAGCCCGAGTCCACCAGTCCTTTTACCCCTAATTTTGATTCGTCTAAAGCTTTCAATTCTCTTTGCCGGTCGTAGGCGTGGTTGACTGAAAGCTTCTCCGCCGAACTCCGACCTTCCGCCGCCGTCTCCATTTTTGTTTCTTGAGGTAGCTTTTTGCAGTACCCTACTGACCGCTGCGATCGGTATTAACTTTTCTGGATAAAGATCAGGATTTTATTGAATCATACAAAAATGTATTGTTTATTAGTGTTAGACCAACACGACTCTCCACAATGGGTATGATATTGTCCACTTTGAGCATAAGCTCTCATGGCTTTGCTTTGGGCTTCCCAAAAGACCTCATACCAATGGAGAGTATATTCTTAGATTATAAATCCATGATCATTCCCTAAATTAATCGATGTGGGACTTTCATCATCCAACAATTAGTATTATTATTATTATTTAAGCTCAACTTGGCTGCTAGCTATTGAAACCTACCTTGATCATAAATTCCAATTTATGAATTTCAACGGAAAATCTTCAACCATCAAATTTTACAATAATTTCCGTTTTAAATTTAACCTAATTAAACTCAACCCTACTGTTAAAATCTTCAATAGTTTATAGCTTAATTTGACTCAATCGAGTAATCTTATTTATAAACTTTTTTAAATTTATAACCCAACATAAATTACATGAGTTTTATCACAATATCTACTAGCAATTAACTTAAGCGGTTACACAAATAGTATTAGAATCAGATACTTAAAAGTGAATTTAAGCTGTTACAAAAGTGAGCACAAATTATCATTTCTTTTTACTAAAAAAAAAATAAAAAATTAAAAAATAATAATTTTGAATTTAATATGTATTGACATAACTTAATAAATGTACTAAAATATATATTATTAAATTTCATTAATATACTTCAACTTTAAAAAAAAATAAAAAATAATAATTATGCCTAAGATACCAACGATAAAAACTTTCTAAGTTTAACAATATACCATAATTTTCAAAGAAATGTATTGATTTTTCTTTCTTTTGATAAGAAAAAGAAGAGAAATAAACTTAAAATTTATGTGAAATAAATTTCATTACAATCACATAATCCCCGACTCGAAAATACAAGAAAACATCCTCAAGTTCATATCACAAACCAAAATAAAAGATTCAAAGACAAGAGGATCATCATATGAGTGTTAAGCTACTAAAAGAGACCTACAGACAACAAAAAAACATGCGCCGCCCTCCCTCTCCTCAGCTGATCATAAAAATCTATGATGTTTTTGATTTGGGATTCCTCTTCCCTGCTTGTCTCCTTGGAATCGAGTTCTTCATGCCGATGAAGAACAGCAATGCTCCCAACAATGCCAGATTCTGCAACAATCATATCACCCAAAACATGTCAGCGTTTGGATTGTAACAATCTGATGATTCATCATTCATGGTGTTCAATTACCTGAGTGAATTTCACAAACAGTTGGTTGAATTCCTTCTTCTCCACATCGTAGTTGTAGAAATCGTACAAGATCGGTGTAGCAATAGCCTGATGCAAGATCTGCCCACCAAGAACACCACCAACATTCAACAAAATTCAACCCATTGGTTTCAAAAACTAGATATGCTTATCATACATACCAGTAGAAAGGCTCCAATGGAGCTATTGAAGATGAACAGCAGACTTCCAAGGCCCTTCAACGCAATCGCACTAGCCACAAGATGTAAGATCTATACACCCAACAACAAAGCTCAGAATGCCGCTTTGAAATTAAGAATTAATGAGAAACTGATGAACAACATTTTCTCACCTCAACTTTTGGGAAATTCAACCCGGTATGAGATTCGAAGTTGCGAGTGAAAACGTTGAATTTCGGCTTCAGATACCTGGCCGCTGATCCTCCATCAGTACCAAAATCATTGAACCTAAACAAACAAAAACAAAATCAAGATCCAAAACGATTTTGTCGATCCCTCAAGTGACTATCTAAAAAAATCCAAAAATCAAAGAAGAACTAAACACGCTGTCATTTCAACTCACAGATCTGAACACATAACAGGAAGAAACAAGGCTAACAAGACTTCAAAACAACAGCAACATCCATGATTTCAAAATTTAAGAGTTCATCAACTAAAACCCTAAATCAGGGTTTTCTCGACACACATTTAGAAAGTGACCCTACACCCGAAAATTCAAATTTCCAGTGAAGAAACTTCAGACTAGTCTAAAGAGCAACAAATTAAAGTAGATCTGAGTTGCTTACTCTTGCCAAGCAGAGAGAACGAAGACCGAGACGAAGAGAACTCTTCCGACGAACGAAACAAACGCCATTTCTGCAAGAAAAAACAACTCCGATACAGATACCGATTCCGATTCCGACCGAGATCTCGAGCCCGAAACAAGAGGAGAATAAAAAGAACAGGAATAAAGAAATATAGATTTTTTCTTTTTCCTGTCTGAAAACTTCGTTCCGTCTCCTTTCGTTTCCTCTGCTTCTCTCTCTCTCACGCTCCTCTGCTAAATATAAACTCGGCGCGACTGTGGAATTTATCCGTACTCGCTTTCGAAATTGACTGTATTGACCACCCCTTGCGGTCCACGTTTCTCCAGCCAATCATATTCGTTCATTTGGCAATAAGTTTGCCATGTGTCAGTTTCATCGAGCCAGTGAGAGTGCGTACGTGGCTTTTACGGAATTTTGTCCTTGTATTTAAATACCCGTCTTTTTTAATATAATTTACAATATTACCCTCTGTAATTTCTTCCATGTAATTATCGACTGTTATCCATTATTTTTAATTAAAACTTATTTAGTACGCGACGTAAAAAATAAGTAATTCAATCAGAATATTCCAATAATTGTTGTATAGTATATTTATAAACTATAAATAACAATAAAATACTAGATTTTGTTTATTTTTTAACATCATATTAATTAATAATATTATTAAAAATTATTAAAAATAATAGTTCAGATTACAGACTTATAACTAACCTACTTTTATACAAGCTTATACTCAGACATGACAATATGACAATATTGTAGAGAGTCGTGACTACTAATAATAATAAATATAATTTTTAAATTTTAATTTGGTAGTATAATTCAAACTTTCATAAATTAATATATTCATAACCGATCGAGAGTTATTAATTTATAATTTAGGGTTTAAACATGAAATTTTAATTGATAACTTAACCTATAAGTTGAATGTAATGGAGCTGGAATTTTTAAATTTTTTATATTTGAAGATGTTTAGTGGAACTAACGTGGCAATGACTTTATTTTTTCTTTTGGAAAAAAAAGTAAAGCTTAGTTTGGAAAAATCAGATTCTCACCGATTAAAGAAAAAGAAAAAGATAGTGGAAAAAAAACTATGAATTATTGGTGTGATTTTATTAATAATAATAATAATAATAATAATAATAAGATATCTAATTTTCTTTACAATAATTATGCCAATAATAACTGGAAATACAACTCAGCTACGAAGCAAATCACGTGATGCACGTGAAGAGAGTAGCCATCCCAAACTTTACGTTTTAGGATTGAACGGCTGAGATGAGATCTGAGCTGACCCAATCTATTTCTCCACTTTCCATCCTTTTATTTTTAAAATCGAATGATGTGAGAAAAGAAATTTGAGGACGTTGTGAATATTTAAAATTAAAAATAGTAAAAAGAATAGAATATTAGAGTTAAAATATTATTTTAATTTTATATATTTTCTATTTTAGTCTCCATATGTTTAATAAATTTTAAAATTGTTTCATTTTTAATTTTGTTTAATAAAATCGTCTCTATTATTAACCTCTCTACAAATAAGTTTTTTCTTAAAACAAAATTATTATTATTTAGCCAAAATTAATTTTTTATATTTTAAAAAAGTATTTATTAAAAAAGACAAAAAAAAAAAAAAGAAATTTAACATAATTTTTCTAAATGGGAAACCTAATAATAAATTAATTGTACCTTATATTCCACTCCACCTTCAAATAAATTGATGCATAATAATGAATAATGGGTAGGTGATGAAATTGGATTGTTAAATAGGTGGCATTAAATTGTGTTATAATTAGTGAAAGTTTGGTCTTCTTTGAATGCTACATGTTCTTATGCCTTTCCCATTTTATTTGTATTCATAACTTCCAACTCTTTTTGTGATCTATTTAATGCCATTTATTAAAAGGCGGCAATGTGATTAAATTCATTTATGTTATTAATAATTATAATTTAAACAGTAAATATATATTTCTTTTTCATTTTTCAAACACTAAAAAATTAGCTTTATAATTTATTTATTTATTTATTTTTTGTATCTTTATATAAAATATGATAGATCTGGAATTCATATTAATTTTTCTCGTGATCATAATTATTTTCTTAAATTAATTATAAATCCAATCCCAAATTGTATGGTTGGATAAGACATGTAATTTGCTAATACACCATTTATAAATTCAGTTAAAATGTAGGGACTGGAGAAGAAAAGGGAACTGAAAAAGTCCCACATCGGAAAGGCTGGAGGGGGAGAGGGAACTAACCTGTATAAATATGGGCTGACACTCTTCTTCATAAACGAAGAGGATTGGTTGGCTAAATATGCCGCGCTCGCTTAGACATGGCCGACATAATTTGTTGAAGCTTCAATAGGGTTGGCTCAATTAGCCGACCCTTCAATTCTCTCCCTTCCGCAAATTGATTTTATTGTCAAAATAATAATACTAAATGAAATTGTTAGCTTTAAAAATATTTTTAAATTAAAAAAATTTAAAGCACACGTCCGGATATGTGCTATTGTAAGTTAAAAATTATGTGCTTTTAATTGATAACTTGCATTTGAAAAAATATCTTTTACCTTAAAAAAATTTGACTTTTTAGAAAGTAAAATCTCTTACGATACTTGCAATTCACTATTACTTGTTGATATTGATATTAAAAATATGGTAAAAATGCGTAATTAAAATGAGAATTTATACATCTTTGTTTGTGTGATAAAATTAATTAAAAATATGTAATAACCTATTAATATGATATAGGATAAAATTAATAGAAAATACTAAAATAATTTTTTTATTTTATTTTAAAACCAAAACCCAGTTGATGGACGATTGGCTAGCGATCTGGAGTAGGTTTAATTTTATCATTTTAGTCTCTCTTATAATTTCCTCTGGTTGGACTCACAATCTACAAGGTTTTGATTAAAATCCTTCTCTCTCTCTAGAAATGGGGTTCTTCTCTTTCCTTGGTCGGCTACTCTTTGCCTCCCTCTTCATCCTCTCCGCCTGGCAAATGTAATCTCTCGAACTGATATCATTTTTCTGTTTATTTGTTTCCGATTATCATCGATTTCTGGGGTTTGTAATTGATGCCGTGTTAGATGATTGGCTTTGTGTTTTAACTGATTTTAGTTTTCTATTGGTTCAGATAATTGTTCTCTTTTTGGGATTGATATTCTTTTTGTTGATTGAGTCTACTTTTCGAAATCGGAGTGTAAGTGGGCTTTCTTCGTTTTCAGAAATTGAGGGGTTTAAGGGATAAACGAAGCCTTAATCGGAGTTTATTAGTGTGGACTGCAAGGTTTTTTATTGCGTTTTTCTTGCGAGCTCTGTTGGCAACTTGGATTTTGAGCTATCGCTTCTTGAGATTCGATTTAGAATATTGGGTATTTTGACGAATTGTTGTTAAGAAGTTGCAGTTTTAGATGATTCTTGAGGACCCACTTTACTTTCGGGTCATTGTTGATATTTGATCGTTTGAATTATGCATCGTCTGATAATTTGTTTTCCAGTTCAGTAGTAGTTTGAAAGGACGAAATTACCAGATTGTTGTATGTTCTTGATTTCATTTTTTGTGTTTTCAGCTAGATGGACCTTTCCAAATCCTTTTTCCAGGAATCAATCTTAATTACGAAAAAATTGGCGAAGGTTTTCAGTTTTCACCTTTGGGCAATGCAAGTGTTGTGTTGCTTAAGTTGTGTTAGATAGATTTATGTTCTCTTGTTTCTTCAACCTTCTATTCTTGCCTCGTCAATGGTAATAATTATTCTAACAACACTGATCCTAGAAGCTTCCCATTTCTCCTATTTGCCATGGGTTTCTTGTCAAACATGATTCAAGTGACCACAAAAAAATAATATGTAAAGGAAATGGAATATGTCGTGTGAGATCCTACATCTGTTGTGGAGGAGAACGAAACATTCTTTATAATAGTGTGGAAACCTCTCTCTAATAGACGCGTTTTAAAAACCTTGAGGGGAAGCCGTGAACAATATCTAATAGTGGTTGGCTTGGGCCATTACAAAGGGTATTAGAGCCAGACACTGGGCAATGTATCAGCAAAAAATTGAGTCCCGAAGGGGGGTGGATATGAGGCGGGGGGTGGATTGGGGAGGGAGGGTCCCACATTGATTGTAGAAGGGAACGAGTGACAACGAGGACACTAGGCTCCGAAGGGGGGTGGATTGTGAGATTCCATATCGGATGGGGAGGAGAACGAAGCATTCTTTATAAGGAGATCCTACATCGGTTGGGAAGGAGAGTGAAGGATTCTTTATAAGGATGTGGAAATCTCTCCCTAGCAGACGCGTTTTAAAAACTCTGTGGGGAAGTTCGAAAGGGAATGACCAAAGAGGACAATATCCACTAACGGTGAGTTTGGATCGTTACATGTCTTTTTATCTTTTTTTTTTTTTCTTTTCTATTGAGAATCTGAGCTTATATTGAGGGAAATGGAATAAAAGAAACGTAACATGTCTAACGAACACTGAAATAAAGTATTCTATGTTGTCTTCTTGCTTCGTGTTAAAGCCTAGTGGGCCTGTAATTATTGTTTTCTACAATAACTCCATAAACTCTTGGCTTATAATTTGGTTGGGATCTATGTTCTCATGCTTCATGTTGTCCAATTTTTTGCATTTACGTCCATCTTGATAAGGCGTCTATGTATAGGTTCAACGAGTTTGGCACTGATGGTGGACCTGCTGCAAAGGAACTGCTTCCAAAGTTGAACACTCTTAGGTCAAACGTCTCTGCTAGATTTGGATTCAACCTTCCTGTCATTGATGTAAGCTTTGATTCTTCTGTGAAATGAACCGAGTCTTCATACTTTTTGTGAGATCCCACGTTAGTTGGAGAGGTGAATGAAGCATTCCTTATAGGCATGTTGAAACCTCTTCATAGTGGACGCGTCTTAAAACCTTGATGGGAAACCCGAAAGGGAAAACCCAAAAAGGACAATATCTACTAGCAGTGGGTTTGAATGTATCAGAGCTAGACACCGAACGGTATGCCAGTGAAGACGTTGGCCCCCCGAGATTGCACATTGATTAGAGAGGTGAACGAAGCATTCCTTATAAGGATGTAGAAACCTCTACCTAGTAGACGCGTTTTAAAACCTTGAGGGGAAGCTTGGAAGGGAAAACCTAAAGAAGACAATATCTGCTAACGGTTTTTCCGTGTCGTATTCAGATTGTGAGTTCATTTTATAGGTTTCCCATTTAGTTGCTGCATTCCTGTCTCTGAAAGGCATTGGCGGGCTACTCTTTGTTTCTGGGAGTCAGATTGGAGCTTATCTTCTGGTGGAATTTTCTTTGCCTCTTTTTGATTACGCCTTTGTTACTTGGCAGTTTATTCTCTTTCCCACTATGACACCAAAGTTGGTTTCTGTATGCAGCTTCTCTACTTGGCAATTAGCAGCCCAATTCTATTTGATTTCTTCAACTATGGCCGTGGGAATTCCCAATATAACCTACTATTGAATGATTTCTTATTGGTCAGTTGATCTAATTGATGTACTTTTACACTAAGTCAATTCGTTCGTTCATGTCCCTGCAAGCTTCCTTCTTCTGGGTTATGATTCGTTTTTCGTTTTTGCTTTGCAGCACGTCGCACTTGCTGGTGCATTGCTCTTCTTCATCGGAACGAAGAATTCGATTTCGAGGAGGCAACAGAAGAAGAAGGCACACAAAGCCAAAACAAACTAGAAATGTAAGAGAAACCACTACTTCAACTCGAAATCGTTCCTTTTAATTCCCTTCGCCCAGGTCGGGGCTCGGGTGGAAAGATGGGATTGGATTGCTCGATATTGATGTGGGTTTTCAAAAAGCTTCTTATTTATAATTCCTTTTTGTAATCATAGGTTTACTCATTTAGGAATTTTAGTCCACTTTTGACTGTCAAATGGATATGAAGGGATTTAAGCATATGTTTTTCTCCATTCAAACTGTTTTATGAGGATTAGAATCTTTTGTTGAGTTAACCTTATTTGGAGAATCATCTAAGGATATCTCGGCAGAAGTCTCGTATCAATAAACATGTTTTTAAACCGAACCATCATTTCCTGAGTCTGTTTCATGTACTGTGTGCTTTTTTTATAAAAAAACTTATGTTGGTTATTTTGAGTTGTAAAAAGTACATGATTTTACGATGATTGATTGTAACCAAATGTTTTACTTATCATGTATGAAAATGTTATGTTTTATGGTTGATTTTCAAAGCAAATTATCTGGATCATTAGTTACACCAGTAATTCGAGCTATCAATGAACAAGTGTTACACATTGTAACCCTCCACCCACTTATGATGAAGTGATAATATATCAAGATACTCAACGAGGATGTTTTAGGGCATAAAAAAAAAAAGGCAAGCAAACTCGTATTACATTTTCTCGTGATAAAAATATATAATTATAATTATTTTCTTAAATTAATTCCAATTATTGAATAAGGCATGTAATTTGCTAAAACACAATTTCTATAATGTTAAGTTCTAAATATATAGAGAAAAAGGAAGGGGAATAGGGAGAGTGAAAGACCCACATCGGAAAGGCTGTAGGAGGGGGAGGGAGCTGACTTGTATAAATATGGGCTGACAAGCAGGTTTAAACTTAAAAGGGTCGGTTGGCTAAATATGCCGCGCTCTCTCTCAACGAGTGGGTGCTGTATGGCAATCTAGACATATGGCCGACATAATTTGTGGAAACGAAATAGGGTTGGCCCAATTGGCCGACCCTCCAGTCCTCTCTCTTCCAAATATTTATTTTTAAGTATATGCCCCTTTCAAACAAACATTATTTTGTAACTAAATTATTTGATAGAGAAATAATATCACAATTTCAAAATTTCAAGTTTAAAAAAAAAAAAAAAAAGTCTCAAAATACTCTGATGGAGAAATAATATCACGATTTTAAATTTTTAAAAGGTTCTTAAAATTAACTAAATATACCTCTAATCTAAAAAGAAAAAGGGGAAAAGTTGAGAATAGCCTTACATCTAAATTAAATTATCATTATCATTGAGATTAAATGAGTAATAGAAAAAAGTCAAATAAATGAGTAATAAAATTAATAGAAAATTCGAAATTAATAATAGACACGCGTCATTAATAGGTCTTTAGGTGAGAGGTCTATATTTTAAATCTTTTTACGTTGTTGGATTTAAAATTGTCATATTTGTAAATAGTTTCTGGCTTGTACTAGATTTTTTATTATCTTATCCTCTCATATTAGATTTCTACATGTAATTGCTCATTTAATTTGATTTTTTGTTTTAAAATTTAGTTTAGAATATAAAAGAGGAATGAAAAAATATTATTATTATTATTTATTATTTTTTTTTTAACGAAACAGGTATAAATTTTAAAAACAAAATAGTTATACATTGTAATGAATTTTTAGAATGGATCAATAAAAATTTAGAAAAAAAATCCACTACCATTATCAAATAGGGGACTAATTGAAAATTGATTCAATTCAAGTAAGCATGCAAATATATATTTATTCAATTTGACACTAAATATAGGACCCATTGAAAAGTTGCAAAAGCATGGACTACATCAAAATTATGCAAATCTATAGGGACCAATTATGTAATTTAATATTCATTCATTTATTGAAGATTTCTGCAGTCTATTATTATTTATATCATGATTTCCTACGCCAATTCAACAACTTTTCAAAGGTCTACAAAATACACAATTAAATATGGGTCAAATTTAGTGTTAAATTTAGTCCACTTCATAATTCAATACAACACCCAATAATTGTTTATCATCACGTGGTAGCTTTTACTATCAATTATGAGGAAATGAGCTTAAACCCTATTATTATTTATCTTCCAATTAAATATACAAACCCTAAAATTCATATTTAAAAACTACAATACACTATTAAAAATACCCTATAACATTTTAAATAATTATTTTAAAAGCTTCAATAATTCCATTAATAAAATTCATTTCTGTCAGGTAAATATTAATTTTATATGCATCAATGTTTTGTTTAGAAATTTTAATACAGTTGGATAAAATGAAATTTAAAAAAGACTAAGGGCCAATTTGAAAATCAGTAGAAATTGAAGGGTCATCTAATATATTTTAACGTTGCTTTCTTTTCAAATTATTCGTAACCAGTGGCGTTCGATCAAACAAATATCCGCCATACACGTGTCCTCTTATCTCTACTTTCTAAGAGGTTCTCATTTGACCATGTTCCTTAAAATCTGACGTCATTATTCCTAAAACCGCCGCAACGTTGTTGAGACCAGTCAAAATGATGCCACGTCGGAATCATACCTGTCCCCGCCTGTTTTACGTCACCCTTGTCTGCCACGTGTTAAATCTGTATTCTAAGGCATCAACTCCCATGACAATTATTATTTAATTATTACTAATCAACCCGATAAGATGAAAAATTAGTGGAGCTCACGTGGTCTAAACAACTTAAATTATCCAACTCAATGTTAAATTTTTAAAATTCAATTTATAAACATTAAGTTGGAATAATTTTTTTGAAAAATTTTAAGAACATTTGGTTTGATTTTGATTAGGCCAACCCGACTTATTTCCAATTTCTAATTTAACCTAATCATACCTATTTTTAAGATTATTATGAACGGACAGAATTTACAATTTAACCCAACCATATCTTATTTTTAAAATCATTACTAAATTATGTTGTATGGTGATTTGTGAATATTTGATATTATGTAACCTTAATTATAAATAAATAATATTAAAAAAATAAATAATTCAACCCACCCAATCCAATTTAAACACGATAGAATTTAGGTGGTGTAACCACACAAAATCTATCTTTAGTAGATATTATTATCTTTAGACTTTATCTTGCGGGCCTCCTCTCAAGATTTTTAAAATACGTCTACTACAGTGAGGTTTCCAGACCCTTACAAAAAAGGTTTAGTTCCCCCTCCAACTGACCTTGTATCTCACAGTAGGGTTTTGAACCCTTTTTGAATTATTGAGATTATTAATTCAAACCATTCAAATTTTACGTAAAAATCTAGAAAAAAAAAAAAATAGAACACAAGAATATTGTGTAAATTTTTTTTTGTTTGAATTATTTGTTAAAATAATGTGAGAAAAAAAAAACCAAAACAGGGGGAAGTTTGAATGTAATAGGGATGGTTTAGAATTTTCATAAAACATTTTCAACCATAAAATAAATTGGTCAAAAGCAATGGTTCCAATCCCTTTGTATTTTATTCCTTTTAAATTAAAAGAATATCTTTCTTTTTTTTCTCCTCATAATTAAGGAATTTATTAAAAAAAATTCTTCAAGATTTTCTTTCCTAAATTTAACTGCTTAAATTTTTATTTCAAAAATAGACGGTCTCAAAATAAATATTAATTATACAATATAAATATATATATATATATATTTATTATTATTTAAAAAAGAAAAAAAAAAGAAAAAAAGATGGAGCCCGTTATTCCACGCTCCACCAACTGGATGACACAGACCGTGCCTCCCACATGCCTCCCTCTGTCTCCTATAATTACCCCTTTCCCTCTTCCTCTTCTTCCTTATCTTCTCCATTAATTCCCAATCCCTTCTTTCTCTCTCTTTCACCTTCCATGGCCGAATCGCAGAGACGAGCCTCCGGCGCCGCCGCCCGGAAGCAGCAGCCAAGCCGCCTGCAGCGCCGGGCTCCAGCCTCCCTCCAAATCAGCCGCTCCGATTGGAAGGTCGCCATCCCTCTCCTATCGCCGCTCGTATCGCCATCGTCGCCGACAGAGATCCAAAATTGGACCGCCGATTCAGGATCGATTTCTTCTTCTTCTTCTCATCATCATCATCATCATCACCATCATAAAGAATCGGAGCCGGAGAAGCCGCCAGTTTTTAAGAAATGGCAGCATCCGGCGGCGCCTTTTCATTACGATTCGGGTTCTAGGGCTCCCAGAGCATTCGTACCCGTTTAGATTTCTCTTCCTTTTTTTTTTTTTTTAATAAACTCGACTCGGATCTGTAATCAGAAGAATTGTACTCTGTAGATCTAACGGTCTCTTTTTGACGAGCTTATGGATTAGATCTTATGCTTAACACACTTGATTATTTGTACATTGAATTTTTTTTAATTTTTTTTTTTTACCTGCCGCTAATATTGTATTATTATATTATTTGGTCACGAACTCCTCACCACACTGATAACGTTTAGGTTGAAATTACATTTTAAAAATAATAAATTGAACTAACATTTACTTATTAAAATATTACATTCAACAATAATTTAAGCTCCAATGTGGAGTAGAAGTTGTACGACGTCGTTTCCACTTTCCTCTATTTTAGTTATTTAATCTCTTTAAAAAAAAAAAACTAAAAATTTGATTCTAGCCATATTTAAATTATCGTGTTATGTGAAAATTTAAGTATTTTATATCGGATGAATAAATAGAATTTTTTAAATAGTTAAAAGAAATTAATAATCCAATTCGATGACAACCTTCGATACTCATTTTCAAAACAACACGAGAATGACTTAACTTAAATGTTTCATTCAAAAACCATTACTAGAAAAATCGATCTATTTTACCGACACTTTTTAATTCTCTAAGTTTAAAACACTGAACTCTGAATAAGTTTTTTATTATTAAGCTTAACACGACACTCAAATACAAAATTATAGTTTACCAAGTATATTATATTTGATATTTTATTATAAGGCAAATATTCCTATTATCATAGATATCTTTCCATCTATTGTTATTTTCCTTTATTACTCTTCTCATATTCTTGTAATTTATTGGATTATAAATATATAATGTAAAGATTAAACAAACATTCTGAATAACATTATTTATGAAGCAGAGAGCGAAACATCTTATAAAATTTTTTTTCTTTAGCCAGTTAGAATATTTATTTCTTTTTTTATTTTAATTGTTTATAATTGAAAAAAAAAAAGAATATAAAGATATATAATTGTGTACCCGTATTAGTAAGGTGATGTTTCTATTTTCATAAAAGATTTTGATATGGTTTGAATGGTCAATATTCAAAATTCTGAAGGAAAAAAAAAAAACAATTAAAAAAAAACAACAAAAGGAGCGGGCTGCAATACAAGAATAATATAAAAAGCATTCAAACTATAATTTAATAAACAATATTTATTCTTTCAATTTTCTTAAAATATATATTCTCTGAATATTCCCTTAAAACACGGATTAATTAATTTAAATTATAAATTTAGCATAATGCAAGAATATGCTTTGCTCTAAATCAGCCACTAAAAAACACCCCATTTCAACCATCTCTTGTTTGGCTCATTTAAATATATAATCTCTTATTATTATTATTATAATAATAATAACTATTTTTAAAATAAATTTGATTCTACCCTCCAAATATTATAACATTCACTCACCAAACTTTAATTCTAAATATTGAATTTTAATTATTTTAATTTTTTAAATTAATATTCGTTGACGAAACCCTAACACAACGGACATGATGCGTTCTATTAATTATTTGATAATGTGAAAATTAATAGGAACTAAATTTGAGACAAGATAGAACTGGGTTGAGCGCAATTTCTATGTTTGAGAATAGAGATGTTCACAGGACTGAGAAGCCTTCTCCATCTCCATCTCCGCTTCTTTTTCATTGTTCATTCTCGTGAAATTCTTCACAAATTTATTTTACATAAAACATTCAATTCTGTATTTGTCTTTTGAGTTAATTAATAATTTAATATGGTATTATGGTATGAGAGCAGTAGTCTGTATATTTGAGCTTTTGTTCCGTCAATTTTTTAGAATTAATATTAAATTTCACTCCTTGAACTTCTATAATTTTTCAAGCCGAATCGATCGATAATTTAATATCTAGTAAACTGTGAATAAAACGATCCAAATATAAGAAACTAAACTTGAAATAACCAGATTCATTCCACACGGCTCGAGGTGACAAATAACATCTTAATTTAATATATATTTATGTCACATCAGCTTAAAAGTAATAAAAAAAATTTATAATCGTCACTGTTTAACAAAAGACATTACCCCAACCTAGAACTCCAGAAACCTAAATATTAGTTACTTGAACACGGGACACCTTTTTAAAACCGAGTAATTAGAAAGTAAGGCATTTAAATAAATCGATAATAGATAAGTTGGGATAGACATTGATGTTGAAAAGAAGAAAGGCAAAAAAAAAACAAATGGGCCATGATACATGCTAGTGTAGTAGCAATATTGATTGATGATGATCACAAAACAAAAAGGGTTGCCCCCACTTTGTGTTTTGTCACTACTTGGTTGCTATTTTGCTAAGGAAAAATGAATGGCTATATGGATTTGGTGTACCCCTCCTTCCATAACTTTTTCTTGTTCCTCATTAACACCTTTATACCTAATCCCACTATCAACTTCCCTACTTTTGACCAAATTTCTCTTCCCCTTTTCTTTTTCTTGTCCAAATCCACTACTAATAGATATTGTCATAAAATGCGTCTATTAGGAAGAGGTTTCCACACCATTATAAACGATGTTCTCTTCCATTTTATGGCCTAGTGTCCTTGTTGTCACTCGTTCCCCTCTTCCATCTATATGTGATCTCATTTTGATCTTTATCTAAATTCAGTTATTTATAGACCAAAATTGTTTGGAGCAACTAACCCATTAGGTTTTAATTTAAAAAAACAAAAAAAAGTTTCAACTAATCCCACCTACAAGTGATTTTAATCCCAATCAAACCATTTTTAACATTTTTATAATCTCTCCTTTTGGATGAATGATTTTTTTTAGGGCTTTTGTCCTTTCTTCTTTTTTGAGTTGTGCCAATGAAAAAAGATTATAAAAAAACGAAAGAAAGTTCCAACTCATACTTTGGCATGCTTTTGAAGGCATTCAGACATTATGATGGAAGGGGAGGAATGGGTGTACTTGAAATCATATCACTTTTTTAATCAAAAATCATTCCATTAAATTATAAATTCAAAACTACGATTTAGATTATGTTGTTGATCATATATTTCACGACAATAACACTTGTTTGAGATTCGAATTGCTCCACAAGCATGATCAATCATGTCAGGTTTGAATGATCTACACATGCCACCTAAATTATATGAAATTGGAAACAAACTTAGTCCTACTGTATTTTTAAGGTCTACTTTACCAATATAACATACATAGCTTATATAACCTCAAAATGAAACTATTGACCTCTCACGAAACATTTTAAAAGTTTGTAACTTTATAAAACTTAATAAATAAAAAGTCTTAAAAACTTAAAATATATTAATAAAGCTATCTAAATTTAAATTTTTAAAAAAGAAAGCTTGAAGAATTTTATATCAAAAAAACTTAAGGCTGGAAAAATCTTTGGAACAGTTGAACAAGATCATTGTAATTGCTCATAATATAAACATTTGGGATTATCCAAATCATTATCGACATGAACTTGAAAAAAAATTCACCAAATCTTCTGGAATGGACGAAACAAGGACGAGATAATATCGCCATAAACTAATTTCATCAAATTCAAATTCAATTGCTCTAAAAAGTTCGGCTATTTTTCCAAATTTTCAAAAAGAAAAAAAAAAAAAAAAAGTCAAAAGAACGTGAATTTACGACTACATCACTGTTCTCCACCGTTTTTGACCTTCAAATTAGTCACACAGTGCGTCTTTGTTTTTTCCCTCCAATCGCTCTCCCTCTCTTCTGGGTTTTGTTCATCAATGAGCTGTTCGGCGCCGCTCTTCGACCTCCGAATTCTCTCTCAGTAATCATCTCTTCCTCTTCTTTAATGCAAACCCATCAATGATTTTCCACTTCCCAACTCTTTGATTCTTCCCAATCTTCATCAAATCTAATGGGTTTGCTCTAATTTCTCTAACTGTTCTAATTTCTTCTTCTTCAGATCTGCAGGTCATTTGGGTTCAATCTAATTTCGTTCTTCTTTCGAAGATTACTCTCAAAAGGACTGGGTTTTCATCGATACCCAGATCTGTTTCTGTTCGAATTGACGAGCAGCAATGGTTGCAGAGCCTTGGATTGTGAAAATGGGGAACCAGGTTAGCGCTAATCTCAAGCAAGCCCTTCTCGAACCTTCAAAGAATAAGAGCAATACTAAGCAAACAATCGATATTCTCTCTTTTGAAGTTGCTAATGTAATGTCCAAAACGATTTACCTTCATAAATCCCTGTCTGATTCGGCCATTTCAAAGCTCAAGAACGACATCTTGAGCTCTGATGGAGTTAGGAACCTCGTGTCCTTTGATGAGGTTCATCTTCTCGAGCTTGTGGTTGCAGAGAAGCTGGAGGATTTGAACCGAGTGGCTCATGTGGTTTCTAGGCTTGGGAAGAAGTGTTCTCAACCTGCGTTACAGGGTTTTGAACATGTTTATCTGGATATCATTAATGGGGTTATAAATGTGAAGGAATTGGGGTTTTTGGTTAAGGATATGGAAGGGATGATGAAGAAAATGGAGAGGTTTGTGAATGCTACGGCCAATTTGTACACTGAAATGGAGGTTTTGAATGAATTGGAACAGGCTGCTAAGAAGTTTCAGAATAATCAACATGAAGAGAGTAGAAAAGCTTATGAACAGAAACTTATATGGCAGAAACAAGACGTGGGGCATCTCAAAGAGATTTCTCTTTGGAACCAAACCTTTGATAAGGTTGTTGAATTGCTAGCTAGAACTGTTTGTACTGTTTATGCAAGGATTCATTTGGTATTTGGAGACTCTTTTCTGAAGAAGGATGTTGAGATTGGTTCAGAGTCATTGGAATCGAAGCGTGTGTCACGCCCCGGACCGAGACGAGGCTCGAGTTTCAAGTCTCAAATTAGCACAAGAAGAGGCGAGGTTCCGTTGTTTACACCTGATGACTTCAATTTCCCTTGCGGAACCAATCCCGGGAGGCTTTTGATGGATTGTCTCAGTTTAAGTAGTTCAGTTTCCAAGAGGGATGAGGAGGAGGAGGAGGACGAGAACGGTTATGATGATCGGAGCTTCCGAATCTCCGGTTGTAGCATTAGGAATAGTGGCTCGAGTCATTTCGGTTCGTTCAGTCAGGTCCAGTTCTCTGTTCCATTTGGGGTAGAGCAAAGACAAGCCAAAAGTGTGATGTCTAACAATGGAGGAAGTTTTGGATTCAAGAGTAGGTTATCTGTCTATGCCCCGGTTTCGACTGTTGGAGGCTCGGCTCTTGCTTTGCATTATGCCAATATCATCATTGTCATAGAAAAGTTGCTTCGTTATCCTCATTTAGTTGGAGACGAAGCTCGGGACGATTTGTATCAGATGCTACCAACGAGTTTAAGAACATCCCTGAATAAACATCTGAAGTCCTATGTTAAGAGCCTAGCCATATATGATGCTCCGCTTGCGCATGATTGGAAGGAGACACTCGACGGGATCTTGAGCTGGCTTGCTCCATTGGCACACAATATGATTCGATGGCAAAGCGAGCGCAATTTCGAACAACATCAGATTGTGACACGGACTAACGTTTTGCTAATCCAAACTATTTACTTCGCTGATTGCAAGAAAACCGAGGACGCCATATGTGAGCTTCTTGTTGGATTGAATTACATTTGTCGTTACGAGCATCAGCAAAATGCATTGCTGGATTGCGCGAGTAGTTTCGACTTCGAAGATTGTATGGAGTGGCAGTTGCAATGTAAAGCTTCATATCTTAGTTGAAGACATTGTTTCCCTTATGAAACAATGCATCTTGTGAATACTGAGCAGCTTTAGCACACTGAAAGAATTGTCTGATGGGGACTTCATTTCGTCACTGTTTGCTGTTGAGAGGTATGAATGTTTAATCCAAATCACTCATTTGCATCCATAATGATATGAAACATTGTCGTCGTTCTTGTAACAGCTCAAGCTCACCGCTAGTAGGTATAGTCTTCTTCAAGCTATTCCTTTCAGGGTTCCCTACAAGGTTTATTAAAACGTGTCTACTAGGGAGAGATTTCCACACTTTTATGAGGAATGTTTCGTTCCCCTCTCCAACCGATGTGGGATCTCACGATCCACCCCCTGGGGGAACCAGCGTCCTCGCTAGCACTCTACCCGGTGTCTGGCTCTGATACCACTAGTAACAGGCCAAGCCCACCGCTAGCAGATGTTGTCCTTTTCGGAGTTCCTCTCAAAGTTTTTAAAACGCGTCTATTAGACTTCCTTATAAGGAAGGTTTCGTTTCCATCTCAACCAATGTGGGATCTCATAGTTTTTCTCGACATGCCTCGAATAATCGCACCGTATAGTACTAACTTGTGGCCGATCATTCATTTATCTGATATCTTTTTTATCACTTCCAAATCCAAACACAGTGATCTTTCGGTTTGCTGTTTATTTGGTGTTGAACTTGCAGTAGATTGAGTATAATTTTGGTTTTCAGGTGGAAAATTCCTGTTTTTCTGCATGAAGCGATCAGGCTGCATCAGGGAATTTGGTGCTCAAACTCGTTCATAGATCTACTGTTAGTTTCTCTCCCCATTTCCAACCCGACCTGACCCGACCGATGATTCGTTCTTTTGTTTTAAATGTTTTTGGTGGTTGTAATTTAAATATAGAACTGTAGCTTGATGTATTTAAATCACAACCATATCTATATCTTGCCAAATCAATGGATGAAATATATTTCTTACCGATTTGCTGCATACACACACTCACCCCTTTGAGCCCCTCGAACAACCCTCTTAGTCGAGGCCGGCTTGCCTCCCTTCTCTCTGGAGCCCTCGAACAAAGTACACCATTTGTTCAACACTTAAGTCACTTTTGACTATACACTTGAGTATAAACTCTAGTGGCTAAGTTAAGAGTTTGACTCTAATCTATTAGCATGAAGTTGAAAGTTGATAGGGACGAATCCAGTTCCCACTCGGGAGCCGAAGCTTGACTAATAAAAACTACCTAGTCGGCAGAAATTGTTAAGTAACTCAGTAATAATTGTATAGTTTCATTTTTCACCTAGCAGTGAATATTAAGAGCAATGTTAAAATCAAATGGGTAGGATGGAAAAATGGTCCAAAGTTTCCTAAAAGTTGGAAGTAATGAATGTTGTGGCTTCACAGCTCTGTGTAGCCATAATGGGATAAATGGATGGAGTTGCATTCATTGTGGCCTTAAAGGTTTCTTTGCCCATGTAGTTGGGTCATCATAATGTGCTCCCATGTGCATCATCAATTCATCCGAGATCTTTCTCATTTCCGGCTATCCCGAACATAGGTCAATTAGTTAAGATATTTACTCTTCATTCTTTAAGATATTAGAATTGAGAAAGAAAAAAAAAATCTTTTAGAAAGAAACTCATCCTTGAGTTATAAGATTGTTCGATCACATTCTCTGACGTTAAATTTGATCAAGTAAAAGCTCGAAGATTCAACTGTGAAAACAGTCCAGGTTGGAGTCGAGGTACCTAACATTATAGTCGATTTGAATGTATATATAAATACGTATACAGTTGTTTTTAGTTATTGAGAACTGATAAAAAAAAAATAAAAAAAAATCCAAGGGATTAAATATTTAAAACTTGCCTCTGTGACAGAAATCATGTATTTGCCACTGGTTCCATAACCACCGTATGTTTAAATGTTTAATTTAATTTAATTCTTTTAATTTTTAGTTTTAAAAATTATCATATTATTATTTAAATAATTTCATTTAAAAATTAACTTCTAACCAAGAATAAAAACTAATTTTAAGTTTATTTATTTTGATATTTAAAAGTGTATGGATTGAAATGGCTCGAAACCGAAGATGATATTTTGAGCTTAAAAAGACTAAATTAAGTGCGTGTTGGGCTATCATACATTGGGCTGAAACTCAGATGGGCCCAAATATCATGGGCTAACTTCATCAAGTTATGTTGAGCCCAGATATAGTGGGCTAAGTTCGTCTACAATACGAAAGAGGCAGTTCGATTTAGCGCTCACCGGAAGGGAATAGAAGGAAAAGGGTATTCAATTTTGTTCGAAGCCAGTGCTGGTTTCTTTCTCTTGTCCTCATTTTCCCCGGTACACGAACGGAATAGATTTTTCTCGCGATCGGTTATTGTCTCAATTGGATTTTTCCGTCGATCAAATCGAATATTTCTGTACAATTTCGAACTAATTGTGGCGGAAGAGCAACGCATTTCGCAGAACTGAGCCCGTGATGAGTTACAGAAGGTTCGTATCCGAAATTTTAGTCAATTCCAAGTTCTTTTCTCGGTTATACGCTCAAAATTCACTTGAAGTGATTTAATTATTCCATGAGATTGTTCCGCTGCAATGTGAACCTATGATTTGGATCTGAGGATCTTTTTTTGGTTAAACTGAATAAGCTTCCGTTAGCGCCTGAAATTCTGATTATTACCTTATTTTATTGTCAATTCGTTGATTAACTCGCGTGGAGTTTCTGTGATCTTATATTTGGTAGCTTTTGTATGAATTTGGTTCTGATCTTGTGTTGTATTTTGAGTATGCTGTATGTTTGAGCTTTTAATGATGCAATTTGGGATAAAACAGAGTTTAAACTATAGAGCAGGTCATTGCACCGATTTTGTATGATAAAATGCGGTTTTCGATCTTGATGCATAACCGCGAGACAGAAGTGTGAAACCTATGATGAATTAAAAAGCTGCAAATGATTATTAGATTTTCTGCCGTGGTTTTAAGTTTTCGTGCATATTTTGAGAAGTAATTTGAATGAAAGCATAATGAGGTGAAATATCTCCGCAGTTCTGTTACTCTGGATGTTGGGGTCTATTAATCGTTTTGCGTCTTCCTCCTTGGTAACATGGAGTTAAATTGTAGTCTATTTTGGTTTTATTGATTAGATTTTGTTATACACATATACTACTCTTGAATACTCGTATCTCATTTTTTATACCACATATCTTATTTCATTTGAAATAACTGGTATCGATTTTGTTCATAGAGAGCACCGTTCTTCTAGATCTGCACTCTTTGATGACCTTGAGGAGGGTGGTCTCAGAGCTAGCGCTTCTGCGGTTGAAATTAAAGAGCATGACAATGATAGAGCGCTCCTCACTTTGGAAGATAGAGTTTCTATTCTGAAGAGGGTTAGTTTTAAGCAGGGAAATTCTCCTTAATTATTTATTTATCTATGTCTGATCTCCCTTTATTATAATCTCCTGGCCGTTTTACTTAGCAAGCTGTTTTTATTTTTTTTTAAATTATAAACAATCATTTTGGCATTGGTATCTTGTAGCTGTTTCCTCGTTGCTGCATGCGCAAAATTTATTGCTTCAGATCCTTTTGCAATTCATCGATTCATCCTTTTACCTCAGATTCTTTAACCATTAGACAAAAATGATTAGGCAAATGGATATGAAGTGTATTCTTTGAGAATTTCTTCAGCTGTATTTATGCATCTAAGCATCCATATTTAGTACTATAATGAGCTCATTTCAAGTATGATTCTTGCCTGAAAGTGCCTTTGATGCAATAGACTGTTGTGCTTAGAGAGCTCTGGGATAAGTGAACTAGTTAATATTGACTTTTGAGTGGGTTTAGTTAGTTTATGTTCAGGTTGGACATAGTGGTAGAACACTTGGAGTTAATAAATAATGATAAGCGAACTCTTAGATTATGGGTCCAAATTTCCTTGTAATGACTAATGATATAGTAATTTTCAGTTTCTCACTGCTTACAATGGTGAATTTCTAGGAATAGAAATACTTTTGAGGATTGCTGAAGTATGAGATTTGGATTTTCGAGTGTGGAAAAAAAACTTACATATATGATTTCCTTACATAGTACTTAAAGTAACACTTCACTTCATGTGGATCAGCTTAAGTGATCACTATATAGCTCCATCATCCCTTGATATATATAACAAGAATTAGGGATCTTTTTGTACTTCGACTTAACTCTTAATATGCATATTATTTGAAATAGTTGACAGGTGACATTCATGAAGAAGTGGAGAGTCATAATAATTTACTTGACCGAATGGTATGTTGTTTCTTCAAGGTTATTTGTTTGTGTTTTGTCAGTGGAAAATGATAGGAGCATCTTCATATGGATTTTATTCTAATCCAGGGAAATGGCATGGATTCTTCAAGGGGTATAATGTCAAGAACCATGGATCGATTCAAGATGGTACATGATCTAAGCCTTTTTGAGTTCGTCATGTTTAGGGAATGTTTTTGTTCGTTATGTACCCTTTATAGGGAGAAAGAAAATGAAGAGAAATTGAGAGAGAGCTTTTGCAAGTTCAGCACTTGCATTGTTGGACTGAACTTGCAAAAAATCTATTTTGCTCCCAATATTTTTCTTCTTACTTAGTAAATGCAAACAACCATATATGTTCCAAAAAGTAAAATGATACAGAAAATCCAGTCCTAGAAATATGATAGAACATTCCTTGATCTTGTAAACGTCTACTACTTCCATGCATCCTCCTAATTTTTCCAAGTTCTCAATGTACATGTTCTGTAGGTTTTTGAGCAAAAATCGAAGTGGAGAACTTGTAGACTTGCAGTTTATTTTGTATTGTCCTTCTTACTTCTTTTCTATCTCATCAGGTAAGGGTTCAGCTCAACAATTCACTTTGATCATCTACTTTTTCCAACATTACTTTTTCCAACGTAATCCATGTTGTTTGATGAACCTGAATTACATATTTACACCATTTTATCGAGTTCTTTCATATTTCATTGCATTTTTCATTTACATTGTTATATAACAGCTCGCAACCATGTTTTATCAAGTGAAATCTGGTAAAGCTTGGTTGAATGTTCAGTTTTCCTTTTATACAGTAGTGAATGCAATTTTGATATCCTTCTCTCTCTTGCATTACAATTTTGGTTTTTAGATTGATTTCCCCATTTTTGTATTTGATTTCTAGGTTCCTCAGATTCTTCATGCAAAGTTAAAGTAAGATTTGTACGTCGAGTCAACTCAACGTGACGTATTAGATGCATTGCATGATTGTTCCCACCTCAGCATAGTCCTTGTCTTTGCAAGAACATTGGAACACAGGCCACACGATTCTGCAACACAAGACTTGCCAAAAATACATATTTTTAATGGACTGGAACAGGTCAATAAATGGCCCCCTTTCTTCTTTTTCCTTTTATTGTTTGCTTATTATTATTGTTACTATTTTTTGACGAGCTAAAAGCATATCCATGGGTTTAGAATATATACTGCATTCAACCAGTAATAGGTACATAAAAAGAGTGTTCTTTTTGCTCATGCTTTTGAATGAAAGAAGGTTTTTATTTTCAGGTTAGTTTAAGACAAGACACTTCCCATCTTACTAGACTACTTTAATAGGTTTGTAGGTGGATTTGGTTTGGTGATTACTAGTTGAATTCACGAGAAGGATTAGTTGGTCAAATGATGATTGTTATTTTGAATTCTTTTTGTGATGCAATTAGTGGTAAGCTATTTAACATTATCTAAATTTATAATGTGTTTTAAACATTAAATTGGGATTTGTTGTTGCTTTTTGTTTTTGGAAGTATATAGGAAACAAGAGTAGGAGGATCTGACGAATTTTCTACCAATGTTTATAAAAAAGTTTAAGTTGGGTATGTGCAATTGGACAAAGTAATATTTCAACTGATGAACCTTTTTGTTCACGTCTTTGAAATTAAAATAAACTTCAAATATTTTTGACCTAAAACTTGTGGTGTCCGTACAATATGTTTTGTATATAATAACGTTTTTCGCTTATGATATGAAAAAATAATTACCCATAAAATATAAACATCTTCCCATTTTTCAAAACTGAATCTTTTTCGAATTTGCCTTCATTTTCCGCTACTCTGGCTAATCCGTGGTGGGTCAGTCGGGTCGGCTTCCCGGCCACCGATCCAGCAGAAACCGTCGTCAACGGCGGAGGAAGGGATCATGACGACGAAGAAGACAAGCAGAAAGAAGGCATGGTGGTGGTTGGCAACCGCCCATCGAGAGGGCGGCCACTGGGATCCAAAAACAAACAGAAATCCCCAATTATCGTCACGCGCGACAATCCTCACGCTCTTAGCACGCACGTGATCGAGATCGCCGGAGGAGACGACGTCGCCGACATCATAAATCAATTTTCTCGCCGCCGGCAGTGTGGGGTTTGTGTTCTCAGCGGCAGGGGCATGGTGGACGACGTCACTCTTCGGCAGTCGGCTGCTGTGATTCCACTTCATGGCCGGTTCGAGATGCTGTCTTTGACCGGTTCTTTTCTTCCCGGTCGAGCCGCTCCCGGTTCGAGTGGGCTGACCGTATACCTCGCTGGCGGGCAGGGGCAGGTGATCGGAGGGACAGTCGTGGGCCCGCTGTTGGCGTCTGGGCCTGTAGTGTTGATTGCCGCTTCTTTTGCTAATGCAATATATGAGAGATTGCCTTCAGAAAACGATCATAAAGAAGATGAGGTTTATCCGGCCACCGCAGGTAGCGGAGAAGTGGAGGCGCCGCCGTCGCTGCCGTATCCTCTGACGGTAGCTTCAATTCATGAGATGATGGTACCAAATAATCATGGAGAACACCTTGGAATTGGTGGGCATCTTTGGGCACATGGAGACAATCTTGTTTAAATTGATCATAACTATTTTTATTTCATTTTCGTTGCTCGAGTCCATCCTTCTATTCAAATGCATTTTAAGATAATTTATACGATGTCACGGAATGTAAATTTGTTCTAAATAAAAGGCTGAGTTCCTATAATTTAGTCACCCTAAAGGAAGGTACAATTTGTTGGTATAATGAGTAATTTTTAATTATTTTAAGCCTTTTTTAACCATCATATCCTTAGGGTTGCTCTCATGAATATGATATTTTAGTAATAAATCTGTATGTTCTCTATTGCACAGTAGTATAGTAGTTTCTGAGTGTTCCCATAAACTCGTTGTGTTCAACAACATACACCAAAAGCAATAGGGTTACAGGAAAAAAAAAATTGATAGAGAAATTATGGTCGGGATAACTTGTGTCGAAATTTTTTTATAGAGAACTTTTGGTTGGAATAACTTTTCTCGGCCCTTGTTTGTAACTTTTTCCAATGCTTTCGAGTATAGGTAAAATCCATTATTGTTAAAAGTAATATCTATCAAAGAATTAAGCATACATAGATAAAGCAAATCAAAATTTCTTTTACCTATCACAATTTCATGAACAAAAGCATGAAATAATTAGGGATTTTTTTTCAAAAGAAAATTTTATTTACGGAATTGTTACACCAACTTCACATTGAATAACCAAATTATTAGATTGTCTATTCCTAAAACAAACTACAAAATACAAAGAACAGCTAAGGAATTGAAAGATAATCTATATGTCATAATCTTTTGGTCAACTAAAGCATGATTAATCCAATGTTATGGGAGCTTCAATACCCTAATTGCTCAAGAAATAACAAGAACAAAATAGATATAAAAGCTTTGTCTTCATAAAGAGTAAAGAAAATGATTACCCTAAGAGCATAATTAGTGTACTAAACGAAGTGAAATTCAATGCATCATGGTATATAAACAAGTAGAGATTTAGGGATAATGGCCAAGTCGAAGCTCCAAATCCAAACCCTCGCCGCTCCAAACCCCTCTCCTCCCCTTACTTGGTTCAATTCTTAGGCTCAAATCTTCCCCCCAAAGGTTCATATTCAAGTTGCCATGTCCTTGGAAGTACCCATCTGGGTTCGAACCCGATGCTTCATAACTCACCTTAGACCCAACCAAAAGTGGCTCAAAATTAGGCGTACTCACGAAGGTTGATGGCTCACTTTGCTTGCTTGGAACACAAAAAGAGGCGATTTGCTTAGCTTTATTGGCTCGATCTTTTCTATGGATATTCATATGCCCTCCAAGAGCTTGAGCGTTGGTGAACCCACGCTTGCAAAATATGCACCCATATGAACGTTTAACCCTGAACGAATCCGAATCATCTTCGTTTACTCGATCAGATTGTTCTTCGCTCGAACTCTCCGAACTGCTGCTCAATTTTTCTGAATCCATAACGAAAAAGATGAGATTTTTGGGAGAATAGGAAGGGGAAAAGAAGTTTTGGAAGAGATATTATAGAAACATGATTGAGAAGACTATTTTGATGTTTGTGCTTAGAATTTTTGTGGGTGCCGGCTTTGTTTGATCTATTTGTTAATGACATGTGTGCTGTGATGTGAATTCAACTGCTCTAGTTGCTTTCGGTTTTGTCATTTGGATGTGTTTATGAATCTTCCTTCTCTAATACAAATATTAATTGATTCTAATCCACAATTAAAAAATGGGGTTTTTTTAAAGAATTATAATTTTTAAATGTTAATGTCAATGTAGTTGTTAACGATATACCTTTTTGTTCTTGTTTTTTTAGGGTTTATATCTTAATAATTTGATAATGTCAAAGTCTTTCTTTCAATAAGGAGATGATCCCATTCTATATGTCCATGCAAAACCCTCCAACAACAAATGGACATTTCTATTGTTATATTTCATTGTGACAAATGGAAACATTCTCATTTATTTGTTCTTTTTTTATAATATTGTTTTAGCTTAAGGTTTGAACTTGGTCTCGTTTTTAAAAATTTGATCTTTTGGTTGAGAGTACATATACAACGACCCTATAACCAGGATTCAAGATCCAAACTCGACACATGATGACCCGGTAATTTTTTGCATCCTCTGTGACATGATCACGTTACCTACAAGAGTGAAGACTATCCCCACATATCAACATAATTCCTTACAACATGTTTTCTCACTCACATGCATCTTAGGAAAATTCCTAAGAAGTTACCCAACATAGAATTGCTCCTAATAAAACACGTTTAACTATGACCACCGATGATTGAGTCATAAAAAAGAAAAGTGCACCTTGTTGGTATAAATGTGACTTAAGTCTTTCATAGTCATCGTATCCTCAATATTTCTCTCATTTAGATGTCGTCTTGGTTCATTCATGTACCCCTCGTTTACTCGGGTGTCACAACATATTTAATAACTCAATGACTCGTTCTCACGCTCAATCTTCGAAAACTTTGTACCAAATATTTTCTTTCACATTCTCCTGTCTTCAATCGGAACGGCTCGTAAAACTCAAATACCTTAAGCCGTCGTTACATCTATACGTATTTTAGTAAAATCAAACACAAATCATATAACTTCTCACATGATGAACAATCCAAATATAGATTAGATTCTACAAAATCTTGGATGGAACACACAAGCCAGAAGTATTCCATAGCTAAATTTATGAAGTAAAAGCCAAAAGTGAAAAAGGAAAGAGGGGAAGGGGTTTTAAGGTGGTTTTGCAAAGGTGCAGTGTTTATGAGAGAAAAAAGAGATGTTGTGATTGCAGTGAGATGCTTCAAATTTGAGGGGGAAAAGAAAGGCATAAATCCCAAGAGGGAAAAGGAATCATGTCTACTTCCAACCAAACATCGTTGGAAATATGCAAAAACATCAAATTTTGGTTAAGGAAACACAGCCTATGACGCTGTCTTCTTGTCATATTCAAATCCCCAATGCCCTGTCTCACTCATATGCATTACAATTAATAGAAATGGTAATGAAGGGTGGCGTCAAATGGGAACCCTATTACTTTTATTTTCATTCCACCCATTCATAAATTATAGGTTTGGATATTTAACCCTAATTTAATACTCGTTTGACTTTTGGTTTACCTTCTTAAACCTCTATGCTCGGGATTCAAGGTGCATCTTGTTTTTCAGAGAACTTGAAGTTAAACGTGTTTAGCTCAGAACAATTTATGTTGGGTGACCTCTTAAAAATATGTGAGTGAAGATAAAACATGTTAAAGAAATTTGTGTTGGTTTGTAAGGATAGTTCAAAACAAGTAGATAACATAGTCATGTGGCACGGGATGTAGGAGAATGTCAGGGTCTTCACTCTAAAAAGTAGTTTAAAAAAAGTAGACAACATGGTTTTGTAGCACGGGATGCAGGAGAATGTTGGGGTCTTTACTCTAAAAAATAATTCAAAACAAGTAAACAACATGGTCATGTCTCAAGAAGAGAATGTTGGTGTCATCATATATCAAAATATAAATTACAAATCTTGGTTTGAATCATGAATATGAGCGGTTTGTTTTATCATCGATTTACTTTAGTTGTACATGACGAATGCAACCTTGGTACCATAATATATTAAGAAATTAAACAAAAACTGATTCATGGATAATGAACTCCATTTGTAGTTGAGTCCAAAAGTAAGCTAAAACCCTAATCTAAGTTCCAAATCAATCTCATTGGAACTACCAAGAAAATCAATCTCCTTCACAAACTTCTTAACATTCTTCCAAATTTTACACTCTCCATCTGGTTCTTCTTCACCACTAAGGCTTGAGAAATCATAGAGTTTGAGAAACTTAATGGGTTGAGACGAGGATCCATGAAAATGAGGTGAACCCAATGGAGGAGATCTTCGGAGCTTGGCTCGGTCTCTTCGGTGAACATTCATGTGGCCACCAAGAGCTTGTGCAGATCGAAATTTCCTTTTGCAAAACCCACATGAATAAGCTCTTGAAGAACCCCATGCAAATCCAACAATGTCTTCTTCTTCTTCTTCTTCTTCTTCTTGATGATCTCCTCTTGTGTTCTTGGGTTTGTTTGTAATTCTAAGCTCTTCTTGTGGGCTGTTCATCTTCAAACTTTTGGTTTCCATTTCTTGAGAGAGAGATGGAATTATTGTGTTTTTACCCACAAAATGAGTTGATGTTTGGAATTTAGGGTTTGGATATATATAGAAACAAAAAGGTGTGGGAAGTATCCATGTGTTATGGTGTTGTTCTTCATAAAAACCTACATCATCATACCTAGGGTTTCACTTTCATGTCCAAATCTAGTATAGATTCAGATAGTATCTGTTTTTGTCCGTTACGTATCGTCATCAGCCTCACGATTTTAAAACGCGTCTCCTAAAGAGAGATTTTCACACCCTTATAAGGAATGTTTCGTTATCTCACAATCCATCCCCCTTGGAGGCCCAACGTCCTCGTTTGCACACCACTCAGTGTCTGGCTCTGATATCATTTGTAATAACACAAGCCCACCATTAGCAGATATTGTCTGTTTTGGCTCGTTACATAACATCGTCAACCTCACAATTTTAAAACGCGTCTGCTAGAGAGAGGTTTTCACATCTTTATGAGAAATGTTTCGTTCTCCTCTCCAACCGATATAAAATCTCACATTAATCAAATTTGGTAACTTTTAGAAGTGGTTTAACATACTTCAATGAACTCAAATTGGCAAATTAAGACGTGCATTGTGGATCAAAAATATAGTACCTTAAACAAGGTAAGATCATAGAGTTTGTTTAATAATGAAAACAAAAGAGAAGATGAGAATGAAAAATAAATACAAGAAATTGGTACGAGTGAGAAGGGAAAAAGTATGGTGAAGAAGGAAAAAATCCAGCAGAGAAGCAAAACACACAAAAGATTATTGCCTTTATTAACTGAGATTTGAAGTATAAAACTGGTGGCTAATTTGGTGAGCCCATGCAATACTACATATGGGTATCATTTTTTAAGGTTGTGATACCCAAATTGCAGTCTTTACCCTCACTGCCAACGCCCTCTGCCGTCTCTCTCACTCCTCTCCTCCATCTCAAACATTATTCAATCAAACCATTCCACTAATCCTTCTCAGCTTTAAGATAGAACAACAGACATGGATCTTCGATTCCTTCTAGAGTTCAAGACTGATTTTTTATGGTTTTTTTTTTCTTAGACGAATGGAACTTTTTGAGTCGATGTTCCTTTTTGAAGAGCAAAATCATAGTGTTGAACAGGTCGGAGTAATTGTTGAGAATCGAGGGTATATTCTTCTTTAGATTATTCCAAAATTTGAGAAAAGACAAGGCAAGTAGATATCTAAAAATGAAGCCACCTTCCAATTGAATAACACGTTCATTTTTTTCAATTTTAAGCAAAGTGTGTAAGAGAGCTAATGTTGATATTCGAGCTAAATCTCTAGTAAGTGCTAATTCTAGTGACACTCGAGTAAAATAAACGTATATAAATGGGCCAATACCATCTCCGAATGAGAACGATCCTCAAAATAGGATAACAAAGAAAGAATCAAAAGTTTCTTACTTATACCAACCAGATGCATATTTCTTTTGGGTGACTCAATTATAGAAACCTTGTGATTAGGAGTGTTTTGTTTGGTTTGGATCAATTCTATTTTAGGTGACCTTAAAAATTTTCCAATGATGTATGTGAGTGAAGACAACTCATGTTAGAATGACTTGCATTAGTCTGTCGAAATAGTATTCACTCTTATAAGCAAATAGTAAGTAACTTAACCATGTCGTAGGAAAATGCCAGGGTCATCGAGTGCCGAGTCCAAATTATGAATCCTGATTCAAATCCTTATAAGCGAAAAGTAAATAACTTAATCATGTCCGAGCTATCAAATGCCGAATCTAGATTCTGAATCCTAATATAAAAAAATTAATTAAGTTAAATACTGAATCAAATAATTTAAATTTATCAAACAATTAAACTTAATTTCAAAATCATTTTCTAACTTAAACAATTTCAAAAAGAAAATGATTTTAAACAGGAGTACTAAGATATTTTTTAAACAAAGTACACATGTTTTTATTAATTACCCAAACTAATTCTATCCTTTAAAATTGAGCTAAATTTTAATTTTCTAGGTTTTTTTTTAAAGATGGAAACTAAAATTATAATTAAAATAAAAATAAATGAGTTTCAAATAAAAACAAAATAAAGAAAATGTGAAATCTAATTGTTGGCACGTTTAAAACGTGCGCAGCCAAATAATAAAGTAAATGTCTAAATTGCCCATGCCCACCTCGGAATAATGGAGTTTATTATTAGAATTAGCAACTTTTTTTTAACAGAGCAGATCTCATATTTTAATTCAATTTTTTTTAATTGTAATAAATAAAACTACTGTATTTTCCTTTATATAATTAAAATATATTTTATTTTTAAAAAATTAAGAACCTAATAATTGAAATTGGTAGCCATTTTATTTGCCACAAGCTGCATAAATTCATTGAAAGAAAAAATGTTTAAATTTCAAAAACATTTTTTAAATTACTTTACAATAATTTAATCAAATTTCAAAGACAAAAATCATTTTTTTTAAATTAAAAAATTCATCAATATTTAAGTAAGAAAAGCGAGAGTGCGAACCAGGAAAAAAAAATGGCATCCTTCTCCCTCCATACACGAACAGTCCACCGGCGGACCATGGCTTTCAACCGCCTTCACATGCTCCTCCACTTCACGGCGGTTTTTTTCCTTCTCTATTACCGGATCACCACCGCATTCCGTCGCAAAGACGTCGTCTCTCCCCTGCTTTGGGCTCTCTGCACCATCGCAGAACTCATCTTCACCTTCTTTTGGGTCCTAACCCAGTCGTTCCGATGGCGGCCGGTATCCCGCTCCGTCTCGCCAGAAAATATCCCCGGCGACGAGGAGCTACCAGGGGTGGACGTGTTCATCCCCACAGCGGATCCGGCGAAAGAGCCGACGGTGGAGGAGATGAACACCGTGTTGTCGTCTCTGGCTCTGGAGTATCCAGCGGAGAAGGTGGGCGTCTACCTGTCGGACGACGGCGGATCTCCGGTGACGCTTTATGCAGTAAAAGAAGCTGGGTGTTTCGCGAAGGTGTGGGTTCCGTTCTGTAAAGAGTACGGAATTAACTCGAGATGTCCGGAGATTTACTTCTCGTCTCTGGCCGAGGAGGAGCGGATTTACAGAGACGAGAAATTCGAAGCTGATGAGAAAGAAATTAAGGTCCTCCTCGTTCTTCCCTTTTTGTGCGTTGAAAATTTAGAATAATTTGACATGGCTTGTAATGTCGACGCCGATTTTTTGAAAACAGAGAAAATACGAAGCTATGAAGAACAATATTGAAAGATTCGGACTGCACAAGGACAACAGCCGCGTCCTCAAATACCGATCTGCGCGTGTGGAGGTACCCAAACCAACCAGATTCTAGGAGCATATTAGTCATTAATCATCTCCTTAATTAATTAATCAATGTTGGACTATCTCCGACAATTGGATCATTTAACCATGCACCTAGGACGACATTCCTAACTTATAATTTCATTTTTCTGTTATATTTTCTTACACATGAATAATTTTGAAATAACCAAGAAATATTTTTATAATTTCAACTGCGGGGAAGTATTTAGCCTTCAAATATAATCGAATGAATTTTGAATTACCATTGTAGATCATTCTCGACGGAAAAGACGACGGAGAAGGTTTCCGGCTGCCATTACTCGTCTGTCTCTCGAGAACGAAGACCGTCGGTTCCTCACCGGTACAAAGCCGGCAACGTCAATTCCCTTGTAAGTTTCTCCACCGGTAACCGCTCTGTGATAATTTCGTCTTCAAACCCTCCATTTCTTCGTTGAAATTGTATCCCAAACCGTCGTGATTGCAGGTTCGCGTCTCCGGATTAATCAGCAACAGTCCCTATTTGTTGATCTTAGACTGCGACATGTACTGCAACGACCCAACCATCGGCTAAACAAGCGATGTGCTTCTTTCTCGATTCCGCCGTTTCGAGCTCTCTGGGATTTGTTCAGTTCCTCCAAATTTTCTACAATATCAGCAAAAATGATATCTACGACAACCAATCCCGACCTGCTTTCAAGGTAATGAACTCCTCTACGACCCTTTCGCTTTTACATGGAGGTTCTTGCAGGCTACCTGTTTGACAAAATGCCATGTTTCTGGGTTTTGTTTCTTAGACTAAGTGGCGTGGAATGGATGGGTTAAGAGGGCCGGTGTTGTCCGGAACTGGATATTTCTTGAGGAGGAAGGCGTTGTTTTGGAATCCTAATCAGGAAGGTAAATGAAATTCGTCTGTTTTGATTTCAAACTTGGTTCCTCTGTTTCTTATGAATCCCAGAGAGGTTTGATTCAGAGCCACAGAAAGTTCTTGGTCGATCCCAAAAGTTCATTGACTCGTTGAATGCAAAAAAGGAGTATCCTACGGATGAGATGTTGAATGAAGCTGTAACTTTAGCCTCATGTTGTTATGAGGAAAACACAGAATGGGGCAAACAGGAAAGTTCTGTTCTTAAAACAGTTGGTGTAAAGATTCAAGAATTAAACTTCACTCTTTGGATTGTTCAGATTGGATTCTCATATGATTGTCTGCTGGAGAGCACCTTCAGTGGGTATCTGCTGCAATGCAGAGGATGGAGTTCTGTTTATCTGTACTCAAAGCGGCCATGCTTCCTGGGTTGCAGCCCAGTGGACATGAAAGACGCCATGGTTCAGATGCTAAAATGGAGCTCAGAGTTGTTCCAAGTTGCTTTATCTAAGTATAGTCCTCTCACATACGGTGTCTCAAGGATGTCAATTCTCCAAAGCATGGCCTACGCCTACTTCACATTCTCCTTCCTGCCTTCAGTTGCTTTCGTCTTGTATGGGGTGGTTCCTCAATGGGGCTTCCTGAAAGGCATCCCCTTGTATCCCAAGGTAAGTACAATCTCTCAAACCCTGCAAGTAAACCAAACCAAACCTGTTTTTACATCAGATTGTTCTGAATTTGCAGGTTTCAGATCCATGGTTTGTTGCCGTATTCGTTTCCTCGCTCTACCAACACCTGATAGAGGTGGAATGAGCTAAGAATCTGGGTGGTGAAGTCGGTTTCGCCTTGCTTGTTCGGGCTTGTAGATGCCCTGATGAAGAAGAAGATGGAGTTGAACCTAACAAACAAAGTAATAGACAAAGAGAAGCTGGAGAAATACGAAAAGGGTAAGTTTGATTTGCAGGGAGCTGGAATGGTAATGGCTCCTCTGTTTGTGATGGCTGTATGGAATGTGATATGCCTAGTGGGTGAGATGTGTAAGGTGTTGAAGGAGAGGAAGTTTGAGGAGATGTTTGGGCAGATGTTTCTGCTATCCTTTGCTTTGCTTCTTCATTACCCTATCATTGAGGGAGCAATAAAGAGAAGGAAAATCTCAGCACTGAGCTCTCTTCTCCATCTCTTCAAAGTCTTCTTCTTAGCTAGGCTCTATGTTGTGCGTTGTTTTAGTATGGAATGAAACAACACTGTCTAATAAAGTTCACTATGTACCACTGTTTCAACAAATATGGACGGATCTTCTACCTTGATTGATGTTTTATCTATTAAATTATATTATAAAAAATATAATTAAATTTATACTATTTATCTCTCCCCACAATTTATTAATAATTCATTAAAACCTAAATATATATATAGGCCTTTAATGTAAAAAAAAAAAAAACAATGAAAATATAAATGTATTTTTTTTTTATCTAAGATTTAGAAATACAATATAACAAATGTTAATCTAAAAATATCTTTAAAAAATATTAATTTGATGCCTTTATTTGTTTATTTGGCAACTTTTCAAACAATGGGTACATAATCCATTTTTAGACATTAAATAAAAAGTAATTAAACTAAATAATAATAATAATAATAATAATAATAGTCAATTATAAATTTACTATTTTCTAAAAGAATATTACTCTAAAAAAAATTAGCTTCAGTGATTTTATATGGACACATATCCTAATCCACAAATAAACACACACACACACATATATATATATATATATGAGAATAACTACATTTTTAAGATGAAAAACTTTTGGTTGGTAACTGAGAGATGCATCAAATTTTAGTGAGATCACAGAGTTTTGCATTTTTTCAAAAGAGAGTTCATGCATAGACTCGTGAAAATACCTTTTTTCCTTGTGATGCATTCATTTTGGTGTAGATGAGGATCGGTGTTCCAGAAATTTCCATGAAGATCCTGAAGCATTTGGCAAAGCCGTTCCACCCTCCAAAATTTGTTTGATCCATTTAATCCTGTTTATCAGCTCTTCCAAGTCCAAAATTGCGTCTTCTAATGAACCATGGTGCATGGAATTTAAACTAAGTACCATCTTTACAGACTGACCATCACTACATCCATCTGCATCAGTTTTTGTTCCTCGAGTTTCTTTTGTTGTGCTTCGTTCTCGAGTAGGTGAACTCGAGTCATTGTCCGATGTACTTTTTTTCTTGGCTACTGTATTCACACGGTTCGAATCGGAACTTAATTCTGGTGTGTGTTCGTGTTTCCCCTTCGATGCCGTGTTGCTGTACATTTGCTTGGACTTTCTTGCTGGTGCAGGAGTAGGTCGCGTGGAACTAGCCTGTAAATCTAACGATGCATTTGAGTTTCCAGCTGCGGCTTCACTGTCATTTCCTTGACTCACGTTCTGGGGTCTCGAGGCTATCGTGCATCACCAAGAGACCATAATGAATCAATCCCAAAACATAAATGAATAAAACAAATAGCTTATTATTCTTGTAAGAAGATCTTTCTAATGTACAAACAAGTGGCCATTAACTGTAAAATATAATAATTCATACATTCTTAGAAGTGATTAGTGTTATTATTGCGGCTCTTACCTACACTTCCATTGTTAAGCACCCGAGCACATTGAGCACTTCCATTCACCTGTAACCACAAAGGAATTACAAAGACCTTAGTACCAAGCGAACGACAACAAAAAAGACTTTAGTATCTGAATCATCCAACCAAGCTTTCTTTTATCAAGTTTTCAACCCAAAGTTTTGAAAACAAGCCCTTGAGACGGGAAAAAAATCCAATTCTCACGCACAAAAGCCCCAATTTCTAACTAACGAGACCAATATTGAATAGAACGGTTGAGAGAATGACACCTTCATATCAGGGACCGTCCAACCAGATCCCGGAGACCAGTCTAAGGATGGCCGCAAATCCTTGGAGGAGGCATGATAAGCCGATCCTTCACCAAATGGAGGGGGAAGCAGCTCAACCTTGAAAAAACAGGATAATACAAAAGAAAAATAATCAATCCCTTGAAAATTGCCTTCAAACTAATGAATAAAGTTACACACGATAATTAGACAGTGGAGACAAATCAAACAGTTGGTCTGACTTGTTATATCTGACAAGGTAGCTAAGATATTTCTCTTCAAAAAATTGGGCAATAAATATTTTTGGGGAAAAGGCATCCTTAGTCACAAATAAAAGCCGAGCATTTGGTTAGTCGTTGCACTATCCACTCTATCATCCATGATTAAGTTAATAAGGAATAAGTAAGAAGTAACCAATGAACACAGTTGAAAATCTAAGGTAGTAGGTAAATAAAAGTACCTTGACCTCCTCATCTCCCAATATTGCAATTATTTTGCAAGACCAATAACAGTTATCCTTCCACCAATCAACTAAATCCCCCACCTTCCAGACATCATTCACAACAACAGTCACCTCTAGCTGAGAGTTGGTACTATCAGATAATTGTTTTTCACGATATACTTGTGGAAACTGAGGACGCACCATCAACTGCCCTTTTGGCCCATTTGATGGGATACCAAAGGCTGCAGGTGGTTTTTGAAACGGCTTTGTCCATACTACTTCTGAAATCAGAGACAAGTTCTAACCGTGAATATAGTATTGTCCCAGAAACTGAATCCAATATGTTTCATGACTACATACTAAATATTTATTCTACAAATAATTTCAGCCACAAGCATCAATTAACGAAAGGCTTCAGGCTCACCCAAAATTGAAATCAACTTCAACCTACTGCTGGTAAATATTCCACAAGTTTTTTACTACCAAGTACTGAACAGAAGCCAAGCAACCACTGTAAAACTATACGACAAAAATGCAAATGGAATTCTCAAAGAAGTTCACAATTAATTCAAATTGTTAGTCTAAGAATGGGCAGTCCCCTCTTCAAACTACTTTATAATTGTTCTCTACAAAGATATAACACATTCTTCCAATTTTCAAAACAAGTAGTCAAATCAGCTAATTGTGATCACAACGTTTGGAGATCAAAAGATGGCTATACTACAAAAGAAAGTATTTTCCACGCTGATTTGGAAAACTAGTTATACATTTGTGATCAAACAATAAGGATCCTTCGTAATGAAAAGCATAGTCAAAGTAATGGAATTTTTCATCGCAATATCATTCACTTGATGTCATAATAAAATCAATGAATAATAGAAGTCGTATTCCATGAAAACTCTTGAAGGCTTCGACCAAGAAAGGGACAAGCTAGTACAAAGAATAAAGATAAGTACGTACCTTCATCAGGAAAGTCAACAAATTCCAATTCATACGATAGACTCCCCATTCTCCAGGCAATGTCCTTTATCTGGTTGAAAATGTACAAACAATTAAGAAAAGTAATGTATTCAGTACCTGATAACAGAAACTGGCCAAAAGATATGTGTTTTTTAATCCAAGAAGAATTTCTAGAAACAAAGTTCAATTATAGCAGAAGGTTCACTAAAGAAGTAAATTACTTGGACGATCAGAAACCA
The DNA here is from genome assembly GCF_002738345.1 of Cucurbita maxima. Lineage (NCBI taxonomy): Eukaryota > Viridiplantae > Streptophyta > Magnoliopsida > Cucurbitales > Cucurbitaceae > Cucurbita > Cucurbita maxima. The sequence continues at coordinate 1,076,316 of NW_019272036.1, read as the reverse complement.
CTTTTCTTTACTAGATCCACATAAGATAAATCGCTTGTAACCCATTCTCATGTTTTTATCTCTCATAATACCATGAAAATAGGACTTTAGAACTAAACTACGCTGTAATGTGACATGAAGAAAAATTTCTTGATAGAGAATTAATACTTGGGGAAGTGGAAGTGGGGTATAAATTTTAAATGAATTTATATGGCACTTATGCCTATGGAGAGACTAAGCCCTCAGAATTCCTGGTCAGCATCCCCTCTTTCTGAAATTGATTCACGGGGGGCATATGTATTCTTTTTTATTTCTTGTTTTAGAGTCTATCAGAAATGTTCTCACCTTTCTACGCTTGCTTGATATTAAAAACAAGGGACCAAGCAAAAGATCCAATAGTATTGAAAACTTGGATAACTAATCTTGAAGTATCTCAAGTAGGTGATCCAAGGAGGTTTAAACCCATGACCTAGAGGTTCAATCCATCAGTATTTTCAATGAAAATGCTTAAGCCTGAAAAAGCAATAAGCCTCGGGGAAACATTGTTCATTTTATTATGATAAATCACAAAACTCTCACTCATTTATTTAGAAAAATGCTGATAATAAATACTGGAGTTGATGGAACTACAAAGTAGGTCTCAGCTTTTTTACCTATTTATCCCATATAACAAAGTATGTCCTATAAACCAATTAACTACTGAAAGCAGACAGATCTAGCTTAGGTTAGAGGAATGCTCGCTCTTGTTGCAGGTATAATCCTTTAGGGACTCTACGGCTTGAGTCTAGATAAGTATCCTTTTCTTAATCAAGAACGTCTCCATACACACGTAGATATAATACTAAACATTCAGACAATAAAGAGATATAAAAATGAACAGTGTGCAACATTGTGGAAAGCTGTTAGAAGATCATTAAATGATATAATAAGGCCTCTAAAGTGATAAAATCCATGAACTTCTCAGTAATCCAGAACATGAATTCCTACACATACTATATACTCCACCAATGAACCTTCTATTATCCTTCTTTAACTATCTTATCTTTCACCAGAACCACAATCTTCGTATTAATTTTGATACTACTGAAACTCCCAAATGAAAGAAGATCTTCTTCGATGATTGTCCTTAGATTGACAAATTAAGATTGTAAACGTTAAAAATATTTGAAAAAAATGGATAAAATTAGATCATAAGGGTAAATCAGATACATGCTCTTAGATTGTCAACAACGCCACTTCAATAATTAGCCTTTACAAGAAAGAATATGATTCATACCTTACATCGGAACCAAGCACCACGATAACCAATGAGAAAGCAACGTGATTCTACCAGTTGCCCAATTTCAAAAGGTAACTTGCTTGCCATATCATTTCACAATCTAGCATGCACCTGTTGGAAAGAACTTCCATATTGAAAAACTAGAATACATAATTCAAGCCAAATATATAACATTAGCAGCATAACTTTCATCTAGTTCATCATTTGCATTCATAATACCTGGGGAGAAGGGAAGCCATGGCCATGTAAAGCCAGCGCTTCAATAATCTACATACAAAAATTGCACTAGCTTACAAGTATCAAGCAGCTCTTTGTTTGTACATACAAGCATTAACTATCTCTGTTCGCATAACCCTACAAGATTCCCATTAAATTTAAATAGGTGGTCACCCTTCTTTGAACCTTTACCTTCATGACATTTTCTTTTCTTTCTTATGGATAAGAAACAAAGCATATTGATTACAAAAGAAGAACTCTCCACTTGGATGCAGCTAAGGGGAGAGCATAACTATAGAAATCTTTGGTTAGCTTATTATAAACAACCAATTAGGAAAATCGGTTCGCATCCAATACCAAGTATCTAAGTTATTCTATCTAGATCTTGGCAATGTTTCTTTTATCTGCTAGAGCGCGGCGTGAGGAAAAAAAAAACTATCACAACATGTGAAGAATTAAGTAAGGCAAGCCTGAGAGAGGAGCAGTTTTCCCAAATGTTTCTTTATTTTGTGAAACATTTCAAGAAACGGATAGGCATTGTTTCCCATTATCATAGGAGAGTACTCATCAACTTCTAGAGAATACCTCCTCAACGAACAGGATACTCGAAAATAGTTACCTCGCAAATATGTTTCTAAAGAATCTCACTCTCTCTACCACAAACAATTCAAAGCCTACTGCAAATAAAGACAGTACAAAACCTTGAGCTCCCCATTTCCCCAACCGTCACGTTCAAAAATCATTACAGCAAACTGAAAATCGATCATCCACTCGGTAAAAGCATCATAGTAACACTGAAAATTAAAAGATGACAAAAAAAAAAAAAAAAAAAGAAGAAAAAAAAAAGCATTACAGTTATGAGCGTATCCTGAGCTTGCTCGGCGACAATTCTTCAAATGCCGAAACCTAGGGCTGCTAGAGGTACAGTCTAGTTTATCGCCATTCCCGCCGGTAAACAGCCTGAAAATTCATTTTCTCGATTAGCCAAAAAGAAGTTTCCTACTCTCCCTATCTCCCTAGTTGCTCTGCCACATTCAGTATCGAACGCAGAGCTAAACTCCAATATAAGGCATGTTGTGAAGGTGAAAAAAAATGGGTGAGCTCGTATTCAAACGGTACCTGCCTGCGCGCTAATTCCTGCAAATGTAACGGCTTCTTCTCCGCCTTTCCAGTGCTGAGACAAGTGCCGAGCGAACCGCGTCTACTGGATTTCCCAATTTTGTTTCGCTTTACATTTTCCTCTCTAATGCCGGTTGGATTTATTATTATTATTATTATTATTATTTTAGGTCAAATTACAAATCTAATTTTGCACCAAATTTAAATTTGATATAAGGTAATTATATTGGCCTAAAATTACTCCGTTTATAATTTCATTTTTTTCTTTTATCTCACGTACCCGAACAAATCACCGTGATTCGTTTCTACTGTGGAAACTATCAATGACGATGATAACCGAGCCATTATGTCCCAATCATCTACCTTTATTCAATAAAGCTTCCTACATTTTTCTCGAATTAAAATAAATTACCAACAATTTTTCCCGAATGAAAGTATAAATGCAACATTATTTATTATTTTTTAAGACCGTGTTAATTGGTATTTTCAAATCGGGTGCACTAACCGGCAGTAATGAAAATATTAGAGTCAATGTTTGTTGGATGAAAATCTCACATCGACTAATTTAGGAAATTATAATGTATTTATAATTAGTGAATACTTTCTCTATTGATATAACGCCTTTTGGGAACCACAAATTAAAGTTATGAAGGCTTATTGTCAAAGTGAATAATATCATATCATCATGAAAAGTCGTGTTCATCTAACAGTCGAACCTACTTTATTAAGGAACCAATCAGGGTAATACAATTTTTAAAAAATAAATCAATTTATAATCCTACTTTTTTTTTTTTTTTTACTTAAAATTTATTAATATATAAACTATTCCAGTTAGGTTGATGTCTAAGCCAAATATATCTCAATTCATATTCATAATTTAAGAGGAAAAAGAAAGTTGGTACCTAATGGGATAATTAAAATAATTAAGAACACGTTAAAAAAAACAAAATAATTAAAACATCTTAAACAACCCTTTAAAAAAAAAAAACTATTACACCTAAAATTATTCCAAATAATCAGGTACAGTCGATACCAGTGACCTTTAATCAAGAGGCTCAGATGTCCGTTGGATTAAAAGAAAAAGAAGGGTTGATGAAAATTAATCATCAACCCTATTGGTTGAGTCTCTTCCCATCAAAGCTTTAGAGTAGGCCATGAAAATACGATATACAAAAACAGTGGGCCCGGATGGCCCACATTGCCTTTAATGCCACTCTATTCAACTGCCTCCTCCACCCAATCATAATAATAACAATAAAAAAATCCCTTTCTATTCTTTTTTATCTTATTTGTCTTGAAATATTCGAAATTTTGACTTATTAATTATGGCTTAAGATTTATATAAATTAAGTCTCCAATGTTGTACTAACATTTTTCTTCTTCTTTTTATACATTATAAATTCTCTTGCTTTTATTGATTTTTGTATTTATTTGCATAGGACCCACTAGTTTAGTTAGCTAGTTAGCGATTTGTCGCAGACATCTTCCACAAAGCAAGTTAGCTCAAAGCGGAATTGATCAATGGTAGTTGATCGAAGCTCCAGTAGGTAGTCACACCTTCAAGAAATCGTACATGAGACTTCTCCATTTTTTTTTATATGTTATTAGATTTCAATAAATCGTAAAAGAATAATCATGCTTTTAACTCAACTAATTATGATATATTTTGTTCAACGAGAAGATTAGACGTTTAAATTTTTGTTTACATAATTAAACTAAAAATCGAAAGCTAAGATATTAAGAAAAAGTATGCCTCCCAATATAAATTTAATGTGTGCAATTAAAATTATTTTAAATATGCGTGTGTGTAGGGGAAATATATAAATAATTAAGACATTTTAAAGCAAAATCATTAAAGGAATTAATATAACTTAATAATTAAGATAAAGGTAGAAAATTAAAATTTCAACAAATGAACCTTTATTTTTTTTGAAAATGAGAACAATAATAATTATTATCCAATTATTGCCAACTCACTATTCCATTCAATCATTATATATATCTGTTACCTTCTTCCTCTTTTTATTTGGGTGCGGTGGTTGGCTTCTCCTGCTTGCGGTTGAGCCACCGCCGCCCTCCGTTCCCCCTCCACCCTCCACCCTCCTCGCCTAATTCTATATGCTTTTCGAATCTCCCAATTCGCTTTTCCAACAAACCCTAGTTTCTTTTTCTTTTTTAATTTTATTTTTATTTTCTGTTTAAAAATATTGGATTCTAAAATGTCATCTCATCTAAGATAAGACATGGGAGTTGGCATCCAATTATATATTTCCATCATATGTCTCAATGCTTCCTTTCTTGTTGTCACCTAAACATTATATTATATTATATAATAAAGTTTAATCATCTCAAACTTATTAATTTGGATAAATTTTCTCTTTATAATAAAAATAATTATTGTTATTTATTTATTTAGGGAGGGAAGTAGGAGTGGGGAAATTAATTAATTGGAGGTTGATGAGGCCTTATCACAAGGGTTAGGAGCACTAATCAATTATTTGGATGTGACACCATTATATTTCTTTACTTTTTTTTTTATTTTATTTTGTTAAGAAATGGATCTCCTCTTTCACATACGCCTTTCTTTTCATCGGATTCACTCAATTTTGAACTCCCTCTCAACAACCAGTCTCTCGAGTACTTCACCATAGAACCTCTCTTAGACCTAATATAGCCCTCGAACAACTTTTCTTTGATCGAGACTCGACTCCTTCTCTAAAACTCTCGAGCAAAGTATACCATTTGTTTGACACTTGAGTCACTTTTGACTACACCTTCAAGGTTAGCAACTTCTTTATTCGACCCTTGAGAATTCTACTGATATTACTAAGTTAAGGGCAGGACTCTAATACTATGTTATAAATTACAAACCTTCGCAATAGTGTGATATTGTTCATTTTAAACATTAACTCTCATGACCTATAAAATTTTGCTCAAATAATTATATATAGGAATTGTTATATTATCAAAAATATATATATATATATATATATATTAAAGGAGTTATTATCTAATTTATTATATATTTTTTTAAAGTAAAGAAATTTTTTAGATAAAAAAATAATAAAAGTTTACGTCAGGCACCGTCATGTGTCTTCAACAAGACAAGGAAAAGACCAGTGGGAACATTTATGTTACCTACTGACCCTCCTATTTTAATTTCAAAATAGTTCTCACTATAGGAAGTAAGAAAATAAAATTATTGCATTTAAGAATTTTACCAGACAGTAAAAAACAAAAAATGAAACAAAAAACCTTTAGGTTTAATTTACCACTGCATCGAAAAAATAATCTTAAATTTTAATTTTACCCAATTGAACCGTAACTTGATTAAGTTTGAACATTTTTATAGTTAAATTATTTATATTATAATTAGAGTTATTTATTGACTATACAAAAAATAATGTTAATATCCTAAGATTTAAGAATTAAATTAACTAATTTTCTTAAAGTTTGATAACTCCGCGCTTAAATATTTTGAAATGTTAAATTTAAAATTTAAAATTTTAAAAAGATTAAAAAAGGTACACTTCATTTATTAATTTTCATCCTTCTCAAACAAATAAATTCAAAAACGATTTTTAAAAAAAGGAAAAAAGAAAAATAATGCCGCCGTTAAAACACGAGAGTCGGCACCGACGCGGCTTAAGTTTATATAAACCAGGAATAGAAACAGGACGCACTCCGACAACGTTCTCGGAAGCGCGAATTCACTCTGATGCCTTAATACAATCCCAAGCAATCCACAGGTAGCGTTGCGATTCTTCTTCTTCTTCTACATTTTGAAGAATGTTTCTTGGAATCGATGTAGTTGTTAGATCTGGTTGCTGTCTCTTGATCCACTGTGTTGGATGATGAAAGTCCCACATCTGTTAATTTAGGGAATGGTCATGGGTTTATAATCTAAGAATACACTCTCCATTGGTATGAGGCCTTTTGGGAAGCCCAAAACAAAGCCATGAGAGCTTATGCTCAAAGTGGACAGTATCATACCATTGTGGAGAGTCGTGTTCGTTTAACATGGTATCAGAGCCATGCCCTAAATTTAGCCGTGCCAATAGATTGGCAAATCCTCGAATGTCGAACAAAGGACTCCAAAAGGAGTCAAGCCTCCTCGAAGGTACGAAGGCAGTCAAAAATGACTAAGACTCCAAAGGAGTCGAGCCTCGATTAAGGGGAGGCGTGCTTTGTTCGAGGGGAGGTGTTGGATGATGAAAGTCCCACATCTGTTAATTTAGGGAATGGTCATGGGTTTATAATCTAAGAATACACTCTCCATTGGTATGAGGCCTTTTGGGAAGCCCAAAACAAAGCCATGAGAGCTTATGCTCAAAGTGGACAGTATCATACCATTGTGGAGAGTCGTGTTCGTCTAACATGGTATCAGAGCCATGCCCTAAACTTAGCCGTGCCAATAGATTGGCAAATCCTTAAATGTCGAACAAAGGACTCCAAAAGGAGTCAAGCCTCCTCGAAGGTACGAAGGCAGTCAAAAATGACTAAGACTCCAAAGGAGTCGAGCCTCGATTAAGGGGAGGCGTGCTTTGTTCGAGGGGAGGTGTTGGATGATGAAAGTCCCACATCTGTTAATTTAGGGAATGGTCATGGGTTTATAATCTAAGAATACACTCTCCATTGGTATGAGGCCTTTTGGGAAGCCCAAAACAAAGCCATGAGAGCTTATGCTCAAAGTGGACAGTATCATACCATTGTGGAGAGTCGTGTTCGTCTAACACACTGATTTTTTTTGTCACAACTTGTGGATGTCATATTGATTTCTGGTTGCTACATTTTCTTGCTGTTGTTTACTAATCTCTTGGATGAATTTTGAAAATGATTAGCTGATACTGGATACATGTATTGTTGAAATATCATCACTAGCCCAATAGAGTCAAGCCCAATAATTGTACTAGCCCAATAGAGTCAAGCCTAATTGTACGAGCCCAGTATATTTATTTTAGTAGAGATTTTAGGAGAAAGAGATGTAGATATTTTAGGAGAAAGATTCAATTTGTTAGGTCTAGATTCAAATCGGTTAGGTCTAGATTTAGATTGGTTAAATATAGATTGTTTACTCTTAGTATAAATACCCCCACCCTACCTAGGTTATTCATCCAAGAAATCTAAAAACAATAAAAAGCAGAAGTATTCTACAGAGTGTCTTGTATTCTCTTCTCGATTGGTCTTAATAAAGAGAGCGAGTGTTTCCCACAGTGAGTTGTGTTCAACATTTGGTATCAGAGCGAGGTTAGTGTAGGTTATCTGATCTCTTGGAATCCTTAGTATGCTCTGTGGTTGCAGCTCTGCCTGATCTTCCACATCAGAAACGATTTCTTGAGATTAGTGGTGAGTGAGTTTCTTTTGTGTCGTGAGAAGTCTGTGACTCTGCAAGTCTTGTGTCAAAAGAACTTGTTTGGTATTACTGAGGTATGGCCAACACGATGAGTGATTTCCAAATCGTTGGAGGAATTAAGAAACTCAACAACAACAACTACAACACGTGGGCAACATGCATGATGTCCTATTTACAAGGACAGGATCTTTGGGAGATCGTTGGCGGGTGTGAAACTACGCCGCCAGAGGAGGATTCTAACGACGCCTTGCGCAAATGGAGAATCAAAGCAGGCAAAGCAATGTTTGCCTTGAAGACCACCATCGGAGAAGAGATGTTAGAACATATTTGGGATGACAAGACACCGAAAGAAGCATGGGACACATTCGTGATGTTGTTCTCAAAGAAGAATGATACGAGACTACAACTTCTGGAGAATGAGTTGTTGTCAATTTCACAACGTGATATGACGATTGCTCAGTACTTCCACAAGGTCAAATCGATCTGTCGGGAGATTACTGAACTAGACCCAAAGTCCGCCATTGTAGAATCTCGAATGAAGAGGATTATAATCCACGGATTGCGACCAGAATATCGAAGCTTCATTGCTGCTGTACAAGGATGGCCCACTCAACCATCACTGGTAGAGTTCGAAAATTTGTTAGCCAGCCAAGAAGCCATGGCTAAACAAATGGGAGGCTTCACGTTGAAGGGTGAAGAAGCACTCTACACGAGTGAAAGTCAGAGCAATAATAGGCCGTCTACCAGACGTGGATACAATGGTGACAAAAGAAGAAGCCACCAAGGGATTGCACAACCTGAGAGAGCTCAGAAGAACGACAACAAGAGTTTTCAAAGAACGAGATTTGGTGGTATTTGCTATAACTGCGGGAAAAAGGGCCATATGTCTAGAGATTGTTGGTCCAGGAAAAAGACCATTGAAAACAATGTGGCAATATCCAAAAAGAAGATAGAAGATGAATGGGATGCAGAGGTACTATGTCCCATAGAAGAAGACGAGCTAGCACTCATGGCGACAATGGAAGACCATATCAACTATGAGAATGACTGGATCGTTGATTCAGGATGTTCAAATCACATGACTGGCGATCAGAGAAAATTGCAAGACAAGAAAGAGTACAAAGGAAGTCGTATGGTACGTACAGCAAATAACACACAGTTATCAATTGCTCAAATCGGCAATACGACAATCATGCCTGGCAATAAGTCTGATACAGTGTCGCTACATAATGTTTATCATGTACCGGGTATAAAGAAGAACTTGTTGTCAGTGTCACAACTAACAACATCAGGAAGCTATGTCTTGTTTGGGCCAGAAGATGTAAAAGTTTATCAAGATGTTAAGATAATAGGAAAGCCGACGATAGAAGGACGAAGAGTGGAGTCTGTCTACGTTCTATCTGCAGAGTCTGCCTATGTTGACAAGACCCGAAAGAATGAGACGACAGATCTATGGCATGCAAGATTGGGACATATTAGCTACCATAAGTTGAAGCTGATTATGGAGAAATCTATGCTCAAAGGTCTACCACAACTGGAAGTCAAAACAGACGTTGTCTGCGCTGGATGTCAGTATGGTAAAGCTCATCAATTACCATACAAAGAGTCAAGTTTCAAAGCAAAGAAACCATTAGAGTTAGTTCACTCTGATTTGTTCGGCCCAGTCAAACAAGCATCGATCAGCGGAATGCGGTATATGGTGACATTTATTGACGACTACTCAAGATATGTGTGGATTTTCTTTATGAAAGAAAAGTCTGACACGTTCTCAAAGTTTCAAGAATTCAAGATGATGGTCGAAGGAGAAGTAGGAGCGAAGATTCGTTGTCTACGTTCAGACAATGGCGGAGAATACACGTCAGATGAGTTCGATCAATATTTACACGAGTGTGGGATACGACGTCAATTTACATGTGCCAACACGCCACAACAAAATGGTGTAGCAGAAAGAAAGAATCGACACCTTGCAGAAACCTGTCGAAGCATGTTACACGCAAAGAACGTTCCAGGAAGATTTTGGGCTGAAGCTATGCGAACTGCTGCCCATGTGATCAACAAGCTTCCTCAACCAAAGCTAGGGTTCGTCTCACCATTTGAGATACTATGGGATATGAAACCTACAATTAGTTACTTCCGAGTATTTGGCTGTGTTTGCTATGTATTTGTGCCTGACCATCTACGTAGCAAGTTTGACAAGAAAGCAGTCAAGTGTGTATTTGTTGGATACGACAATCAAAGAAAAGGATGGAGGTGCTGTGATCCAACAAGTGGAAAATACTATACATCAAGAGATGTAGTTTTTGATGAAGCATCTACATGGTGGTCCTCGGAGAAGAAAGTCTTATCAGATTCAAACATTGAAGAAATTCTACAACAGAAGCTGGGGGAGCAAACTACACAAATTCAATCAAATTTCGATGCATCTGAAAATCCAAGCGACATTGATATTGACAAGCAGGAGGTGACTCAATCAAGCGAATCTGATAAAAATGAAACAACACATCAACAACTTAGGCGATCAAATAGAATCCGAAGGCCAAATCCTAAGTATGCAAATGCAGCTATTGTAGAAGATAGAGTTTACGAACCAGAGACATATGAAGAAGCATCACAAAACTCGGTTTGGCAGAAAGCGATGGAGGAAGAAATTATAGCCTTGGAGCATAATCAAACTTGGGAACTAGTGCCAAGACTAGGAGATATCAAACCCGTCTCTTGCAAGTGGGTCTATAAAATAAAGCGTCGACCGGATGGATCAATCGAGAGATACAAGGCTCGACTCGTGGCTCGAGGATTTTCTCAACAATATGGACTAGATTATGATGAAACATTCAGTCCAGTGGCAAAGATTACTACCGTACGAGTTCTGCTAGCACTCGCAGCAAGTAAAGATTGGAAACTGTGGCAAATGGATGTGAAGAATGCCTTCTTGCACGGAGAGCTAGACAGGGAGATTTATATGAACCAACCAAAGGGATTTGAGAGTGCAGCTAATCCTAATTATGTATGCAAGCTTAGAAAAGCTCTTTATGGACTGAAACAAGCACCGAGAGCTTGGTATGGTAAGATTGCTGAATTTCTTACCCAAAGTGGTTATTCAGTTGCGCATGCAGACTCAAGCCTATTCATCAAAGAAAGAGAAGGAAATTTGACAATTGTGTTGGTCTACGTGGACGATTTGATTATCACCGGGGACGATGAAAGAGAAATTTATCAAACAAGAGAAAATTTATCAATACGCTTTCAGATGAAAGAGCTAGGAGAGCTTAAACACTTCTTAGGCCTAGAAGTTGATCGCACAGATGAAGGACTGTTTCTCTGCCAACAAAAGTATACCAGAGACATGCTTCAGAAGTTCAACATGTTAGAGTGCAAGCAAGTTTCAACACCGATGGAGATAAATGCCAAGATTTGTGCACATGAAGGCAAAGAGTTGAACGATGAAACAACGTACCGACAACTAGTAGGTAGTCTTATCTACCTAACTTTAACTCGACCTGATATCTCGTATGCAGTTGGGGTTATGAGTCGATACATGCAAAGTCCAAAGAAGCCTCATCTGGATGCAGCTCGACGGATCTTGAGATATATCAAAGGTACAATCGACTATGGTCTTTTGTACAAAAGAAGCAAAGACTGCAAGCTAGTTGGATACTGTGATGCTGACTATGCAGGAGACCACGATACTCGGAGGTCAACCACTGGGTATGTGTTCAAGTTTGGTTCGGGAACAATTTCTTGGTGTAGCAAGAGACAACCAACAGTATCATTATCAACTACAGAAGCAGAGTATAGAGCAGCGGCTGGAGCAGCCCAGGAAAGTACATGGCTAAAACTCTTGATGGAAGATTTGCACCAGAAAATTGACTATCCAATATCACTTCTTTGCGACAACCAATCTGCGATTCGCCTTGCAGAAAATCCAGTGTTTCATGCTAGAACAAAGCATGTGGAGGTGCACTACCATTTCATTAGAGAGAAGGTCCTAAAGGAAGAAATTGAGATGCAGCAGATCAAGACAGATGACCAAGTGGCAGACTTGTTTACAAAAGGGTTGAATACTAGCAAACATGAGAGCTTTCGCTGTCAGCTCAACATGATGCAGCGAATGAGGACTAGTGCTGAGGGGGAGTGTTGAAATATCATCACTAGCCCAATAGAGTCAAGCCCAATAATTGTACTAGCCCAATAGAGTCAAGCCTAATTGTACGAGCCCAGTATATTTATTTTAGTAGAGATTTTAGGAGAAAGAGATGTAGATATTTTAGGAGAAAGATTCAATTTGTTAGGTCTAGATTCAAATCGGTTAGGTCTAGATTTAGATTGGTTAAATATAGATTGTTTACTCTTAGTATAAATACCCCCACCCTACCTAGGTTATTCATCCAAGAAATCTAAAAACAATAAAAAGCAGAAGTATTCTACAGAGTGTCTTGTATTCTCTTCTCGATTGGTCTTAATAAAGAGAGCGAGTGTTTCCCACAGTGAGTTGTGTTCAACATGTATGATTTCCTGATGTTTGAGAGGTTGTGTTTTTTGTTGCGTTTAATCTGTTGATAATTTGTTAATCGATCACCATTATCTCCTGTTACAGTTCATTTACAGTTAATGTTTTCGTTTTAGAAAGTTATGTCTGCGAGTACGGTGTTGGTTTGATAATTTTAATTAAGGTAATATCCACCGCCTATATTGAGCATTTCGCGCGCGCGCGCGTATTTATGGCATGGTAAGATTTGGTTAATTGTACTTCTTATAGAAAATTTTCGTTGTGGCTTGCGATCATTTAGTTTCATTTTTATACAAATGGCAAATCGCTGTGTGGCTGCGGCAACTGTTTCTAGTTCTCTTCCTTCTCTCTCAAAATATCGTTATCAATATTAACAGCCTTGGATTTTCTTATGTATGTGGTATGTGCATTCATATATTTGATTCTATTGCAGAGTTGGTTTGTGTACCAATTGTGACCCATTGACGTCATTACACGGTTTTCATCATTGTAGTATTATGGAGATGGAAGGTACAGATGTTTGTATGGACAAAGAGCCAGATCGTGTCATAACATATTCCTCTGGAGTAGTTTCCCATGATTCTTCTTGTGAAGATAGCCTCAGTCATCAAGATGTTGTGGAGTCGTTTGGCGAAATAAATGGGCATCATGATATCCACAATTCAGAAGAGGGAAGCGAAGCAAAGGAATATGAAGTGAAGGAATGCACAAATGAAAAATCAATCAAGGTTCCTGAACTTCCTCTTACAGAAAAACCTGACCAGCAGCAAAGTGTGTTCAGCTTGAATAATGAGAAAGAGAGACTGGACGAGAAGGTGGTACTAGAAGGAAAGAATGCTCATCAATCTATGTTAACTGTGAACTCATTGAAATCTTCTGCTGGAAATGCTCGAACAAGACACACTGTTCCACAGCCATTTGCCTTGGCAACAGAAAAGCGTGCTTCATCTGGTACTCGACCTCCCAATGCTATCGTGGCTGAAAAATATATCAAACACAATGTTCAGCCTGCAAAGACCAAATCCAATCAGGTACGTTCTAATGGAATATTAATTCTATTGGTAATTCAACTCGGTTCCATGGACGTGTATAATTCAAACCCTGTGGTGGTAGACCTACATGCTTAAGCCACTGCTTTCACTTTAAGAGAGGTTTATGTTTATTAATTATTATCCTGAAACGTTTTCTTGAATCAGAAAAATTAACGTGTACGGCTCAATGGATTTACTTCGTGGCTTAGGAAAAACTGGTTTTACTTGTATATGGCTCAATGGATTTGCTTTTACTTCCTGCAGCCTGCATCACCTAGAGCGCTGAGGAAGCCACTGCAACCTAATAACAAGAAGCATGCTGATGAGGAAGATTCCTGCTCGGTGGTTTCCATGTATCTTTCTTAACTCTATGTTTTACTACTGGGTTTAACCTTTCCCATTTGCTCAAATTGATTTTTGCCTATCGACTGGTAGCAGTGCAGCAGCATCTCGGGCTATTAAGACAAGAACTACTGTTGCTTCAGCTCCTACATTTAGATGCACAAAGCGTGCCGAGAAAAGGAAGGAGGTATTGCCACCCACGCCATCTTATCCTATCCAGTTTCTTTGGATACTATTTTTTTCTATGATAGTCTATATCTTACTACATTTTTTTTCATATATGTAGTTTAACTCGAAATTGGAGGAAAAACTTCAAGCACTGGTGGCTGAGAAGACCGAGTCGGAGACAAGGTCCAAGGTAAAATATGTTCTCTCTGGTGGAGGATATTTGTTGCTGCCTTCTCTCTCTCTCTTTCCCCCATCCCACTCTTGTCATTTCAGCAGATCTTTCCCTTTTAGTTGCTTCCTGAAGGTAATTCTAAAGTTATTCTCTTCTTTTTTTTTTCCATCACCAACCTTCCAAATTTTGAAGGAAGAGACTGAGGCCGCTATCAAACAACTAAGAAAGAGTTTGTTATTCAAAGCAAATCCAATGCCAAGCTTCTACCACGATGGGCCTCCTCCCAAGGTTGAGCTGAAAAAGGTACTTATTACGAATCTTTTGTGGCCCGTACATTATCTTGTCAAACAGAGAGCATATTATTGGGAATATATGAATTCATTATCTTCTTGAATTATCATTAATAATACTTTGTTTGAGTGCCAGCTCCCACCAACTCGTGCGAAATCACCTAAACTTGGCCGACGTAAGAGTTGCAATGATGCAGTTCATTCATCCTATGGAGACAAGATAAAAGTCAGTTGCGGCAAGGGAAATGGTCGTCATACAGACAGCTATGACAGAGATATCATCGCACTGGATGTCATTGAGAATCGAAGCGATGTCATTCGCTTTGTAGAGAACAAGCTGAAGCAAGAAGGAGCTTTTCACGAGGTGATTCCTATTGATGTAAATGGTTCAAAGAATATGAATATTTCTGTCCAATCTTGAGTTTGTGACCAACTTCCAACTCGCTTCTATCATGACTACTACGTCTCGCATTTTCAAGAGTTCATTGCAGTGGTTTATGTAATTTATGAAATGTAAATTTCTGTAATTTATATCGTTTGTTTATGCTGAAGCATTTTACTTCCGGACAAAATACTTATCTTATAATGGCCCTCCCCCTGAAAGAAAAAAGGAAAACAGAGAGAAAGAGATATACTAAGATGTGGTTCCGAGCTATTGTTTCCTTTGTTACTTTTGTACGTAAATTATAAATTGACCATTCTTGTTTTGTAGACTTCAATGTGAAATTAAAAATTGATGTTCTTCCAGTGGTTTATTGCTTTTACGCGACATGATTCCATTGTTTCTGAATCTAATTATGCTTTCTATCATACAAGAAAGGATTCTTGCTCATCAGTTATTCACATGCATGGACGATGAGGCAAAACAAGGTACGTCGCATAGAAGTCCAAATTTACTGTCTGGAAAATATTTTTGCTTGAACTAGTTACGATAGAAGAACTAAATGGCTACGAGAAAACCTAAGAAATTTAGGTGTTGGAGCCTCGAATGTCATGTATTTGAAATAGTCTAGGCGGTTTTTTTCAAGGCGTTTTAGATCATGAGTTGGGTACGCTATGTTTGTTTAATACAAGATTACGAAGTTGAACTTATTATTATCGGTAGCTAGTGTATTTAACATGATTTTCCTCTTTTGTTTTTGTTTTTTCTTTGAAGTATTCTTGACAGGGAACACAGACAAATGCAAATAGGAAATAAGCTTGGGAAGTAATTTCACTCGAGACACCAGTGGCCTCATGGATCTTCTTCTATTATCTCAACTCCAAACTGTCTCTTACGACACAGTCAGCTATGTGTTGCTTGGATCCCTTTTCTAAGGTAAAGAGAATCCTTTTATCCTCGCTTGTTTCTGTAACAAATAATATGTTTAATATCTTGGATGACCATCAAGATCTCAGAATCCCTCGCAAAATTTTCTTTTAGTAAGTTTGAAGACTGGTGGAGTCCCTTTTCACTAGCAAAGGGCTCACACCAATCTGAAATGCGAACTCAATACCTTAAAGCTAAATCTTCTATAGGTTGCCAAGAGAAAAAGATGCAGCTCCCATGATACCCTTTTAGAATCCCAAAAAGTTGCTACAACTCCAAGGTAACCGTTTCCAGTTGGATTTAAGGCTGTATATGTGTTTGATTTACAATCATCAGGGCTAGGTCCTTCGTGCCACCCTGACGTTTTGAATTGACATTGGGTCCGTTCTAGTGATCTATACTGTATAGCTTTTTACAAATCATTAACCTACCAACTTACATGGAATCAGGTTTTTATAGTTCATTTCTTTACGTAATTCAAACCCAAATTCTAACCATTAGTTTCATAAAACTAAACTTATTGAATACAAACTTCCCTTTGAATTTATCAGCTCCCATGTAAATATTCTCTTCCTTGACTTTGGACCGTGCTTTCCTGTTCTTTCGAATGTTTGTGTATGTGAGATCCCACGTCAGTTGAGTAGGAGAACGAAACATTTTTTATAAGAGTGTGGAAATTTTTTCCTAGCAAACGCATTTTAAAAACCTTGAGGGGAAGCTTGAAATGAAAAGTCCAAAGAGAGCAATATCTGCTAAACTTGGGTTGTTATAGTGTATTTGATCTATTACTCAATTTCCTCCAAAAGAAATATTCTTCCTCGGGTCTTGGGTATTTAGCCTCCCAAAAGTGTGTATTATCTTTATTTCATCCAGTCATATTGCCTTTGAAATCTTTGCCATACCAAATTCCTCAACAATGGAAAATCTTCGCTCGTTTCTTATGCCCCAACATGAGAAACTTGCAATATGATGTTCAAAATGAGAAAATCTAAGGTCTTCAACGGCACCGTGGGATCAAGCTCACAGGCCTGAGTTTATTTTAAATACTTACTAAATATCGTCAAATTTAGAAGTCTATTTCCTTCCCTTGTAGTGATCTTCTTTTCGGTAAGAGTAGTCTTTCACGTAAAATCCATTTGTTAGTTTGTTAATTTTTCTTCTTTTCATTACATTTTATCTAGCTTTTATTTACTTGTTTGGTTCATAAATCAAATTACTGAACAATCTGTTTGCATAATTACAGCTATCTACAAGTTAGCCGACCCTAGGTAGCTTGTTATTGAACTGACCCAATTTCAACAAACACGGTCCAACTATTTTTGTTGTTTCTGTTTTGATCGTCTTTATAGCTTAGAGTAGAAAAGTTAGATTTGGTAGATGTGGAAAAAGCACATCCTTTGTAGTACACAACTGACCTTCAAATCTGTGAGTTTACACGCATACACACACACACATATATATAAGCCCATATGAAGAATCATTGCATGCTCTCATCTTAGCTCTCCAGAATTGTTGAGGAGAATGCAGTCTGGTCCGAGAGCATCGTTTGAATAGATTGATCTCGGACCAGGCTTCATTCTCGCCAGCTCTTCGATTAGCTCAGCATGCTGTATTACCATATACAACAAGTTCACATCTATTTCTCAAGTGCTTTTGTTTGTTTTTCTTTTTATTTGTTGGAATTATGCACCTCCACTGGGACTGGAAAGATGCAAGTCGAAGAAGGCAAAGCCGTAGTTGGGAGATTAGACCAGGTACATTACTTCGATGATAATTTTATTTTTTTCTTTAATTTTGTGTAATTTATATTTTTAAAAATAGATTAGACACAGAAAAAGATCTTTTCATTGGAAAATAACATAACTTTTGAAAGAAAAAAAAGAAAAAAAAAAGAAAAGTAGTTTAATAATTCAGCTGGTTTGAAAAAGATGAGGTTGGAGGTTGGGGTTAGGGAAATGTGATAGGGCAGACGCTATTATTTAATTTTGGATTAATATTTATTTATTTATTTTTGGAAGAATATTTTGTAATTTAGAGGTGGGGTGGACATGCTAATTCCTTTTTTCTTGATTTCGCAATAAAATTTAGATTTTTATAGTCATTAATAAATGAGATAATGATGTTGTCGGGGTCATTTTCCAACAGCTTTTAAATAGGATGACAGGCTATTAGAGGATAGGTACCAAAATACGACCCAAATTGGAAAAAAAGGAACAGATAGAGAAATTAATGCAAAATTAGATTACGTAACATTATGGGGAGAGTTCACTTATAAAAATATTCTAAAAAAAGTTTAAAGAAGGCTCTTTTTAGTAAAAATGTTTCAATTTTTTTAACCATTCAAAAAATTTTATACTCTAATACTTTTCAATTTTTTTTTTTTTTAAATTTTAAAAATACATAAGCCAACGGAGGGGGAGGGCGAGCTTACTTGTATGGTAGTATGTAGTTGGTGGCTCAAAAGACCAGCAACAACTCGTGGCAAAGGAGGGCGAGCGACAGGTAGTGGTAGACGTTTTCAACGATCTACAATTAATGGCAAAAGAGAACGAGAGACGGTTTGTGGCAAAGTAAAGCGAGTGACAAAAGTTATGGCCGAAAGGGATGAAGAACAAAGGATACACACGAGGGAGGAAAAATAAAATAATAATGAAGTTGATTTTGTATTTATTTTCTTAAAATCATTTCTTTACGTTAAGGTTATGTTAAAGGTCGAAGCATAAACCTGAACTAAAAATTTTTAAGGTTCAAAATAAACCTTTGGTGATCTCCATAATTTTACCAAAATATATTGATAATTAGAAATTCTGGATGTAACTTCACTTAAGGTTTTTTTTGTAATGACTCAAGTCCACCACTAGTCGACATTGTCTGCTTTGACTCGTATCCCTGTCAACGCTTTAATATTAAAATTAAGCATAATGTCAGGTTTCATTTCACGAACATATTATAATCGACCATAATAATAAAAATTTGGGAATGATTCAAATATCCAAACACCCACTCGAAATTTGGGGCATGTGAAAAAATGATAATAAATCTCGTCCTTAATAATTAATATTATTAAAAAAAAAAATGAATATGGATACCTATCGATGCAAAAGAAATATGTCTAATATTGGGCCTTAAATGGGCTTCACCGTAGGCCCAAGTCAGAAGCCCGAATTATCAAAACTGGTTCTTCTCGGCCTAGGGTTTCAGCCATTTGAGTTGCAGTTTCTGACCAATCTATATATATACCGCCGAAAAAGGAAGCCTTGAGACCCTGCAGATTCGGAAGCATTCTCCCGCCGATTAGTTCTGCTTTCATATCCCGGAGAGTTGAAAACCTAAACCATGGTAAATTTTCAACAATTGATTTTCTGTAATTTATCTTCTCTCTCTCTCTCTCTCTCTTCCAGTTTCGTTAATGGCGTTGCTTCGGCCATCTTCAGGCGGATGTAGAAGCCGATGTTGCAGTGGCGGGACAGCCAAAGAAGAGAACGTTCAAGAAGTTCAGCTTCCGCGGCGTCGATTTGGATGCTTTGCTCGACATGTCTACCGATGAGCTCGTCAAGCTCTTCACTGCTCGTGCTCGCAGAAGGTATCTATTACTGAATATGTGATGAATTTATTTCGAGTTAATTCGATTTTTTTTTTTAAACTTAATTTTCTATTGGATGATTTTTGGGATAGGTTTCGAAGGGGTTTGACTAGGAAGCCAATGGCCCTTATCAAGAAGCTCCGCAAAGCGGTAACTATCTTTTAGATCCTTTTCTTAACTCTAAGACAATTCATTGGAGGACTCACTTTTACATTATTTGGTATTGTTTCCTTGAATGCACTGGCTGTATGCAAGTGGGTATACTTGTTGATGGACTCGTTACTGTATTGTTGTGCATCTGAGATGTAATTCGAGTGATTTCTAGGGGAAGCATCTTAATCATGCTGCTCGGTTTTTCTCCAAGTTTCTTGATGAGCAGATACGTGCTAAGTAAATTTATGTAGTTAGACATGATATCTTTAATTTATATTCCATGGATCCTTTTCTAGGCTGGTATTAACTTCTATGCTCCATCTTGACCTCAATTTACTTTAAATGAACAGTAGTAAAATAGAACACTCGCCAAGATTTTCATTAGCATAATCTTTCGCTCTGAATCTTAGGATGGAGAATTGCTCTCTCTTGGTTCTTTGTTACACCTTTCAAAGATATTGGAGAAACTAGTCTGTCGTGATATTGCTGACAGGTTATTATGATGGGAAATTGGAATCAGTTTTGACACGAATAAATGAACTCTCTTTAATTTGTTAGAAACATGGATCTCCACAATGGTATGATATTGTCCACTTTGAGCATAAGCTCTCATGGCTTTGCCTTTTGGTTTACCAAAAGCCCTCATACCAATGGAGATGTGTTCATTACTTGTAAACCCACGATCATCCCCTTAATTCCATTGTGGGACTCCCTCCCAACAATCCTTAACAATACTTCCCTTGAACATAGTACACCATCCATAAAGCCTCTTCTGAGTCCTATGTAGCCCTTGAACAGCTTCCCTTTAATCGAGGCTTGACTCCTTTCTCAGGAGGTCTTAGAACGAAGTACACCCTTTGTTCGATACTCGAGTCATTTTTTACTACACCTTTGAGGCTAGAAACTCCTTTGTTTGACACTGAGGATTCTATTGACATTGCTAAATTAGGGGCATGACTTTGATCATATGTTAGAAACCATGGACCTCCATAATAGGATGATATTGTCCACTTTAAGCATAAACTCTCATGGCTTTCTCTAAAAGGCCTCATACCTATAGAGATCTGTATTCATTACTTGTAAATCCATGATCATCCCTTAACTAGCTATTACTTGTAAATCCATGACCATCACCTATAGCTATTGGACTCCCACCCAACAATCCTCAACATTATTTATTCTGAACTTTTGTTGGCTTCATTATTAATTTAGGTATAACTTTAAAGCTAACATCTCCCACTACTGCTTCTTGCTATGCCTCAACCTTCTTTTTGCCCTTGATTTATCATATCCTAAAGTGGGATCATACCCAATGGTAGCTTTGTAAATTTTATTTATCATGAATCTCTGAAGCTCTAATTATACCGTTGTGAGTTTTTTAATATCCTTGTTTTTGCTATTGGCTTTCCCATAACCACCAATGGGAAGTTACGGTCATGGCCCATTGGTAGATTTGGAAGTTAATGTGCCTTGAGTCTTTGCAATTCATCATTATACTTCTGAGTTCTAACAGGATGGGTTCATACACCAATGGTAGATTTGAAAGTAATTTTCCTGGAGGCTCTGAATTTCATCATTATACTTAGGAGCTTGGTAGACTTGAAAATATATGTACAATGAATCTCTGAAATTCATCATGTTTGTGCCCTTGTCTCCCCACCTGGATCTCTTTCCTTCAACCATAAGCAGAAGAACAGGTTTCTTATTTTCTTCTCTCGTCTCATTCATTTTCTTTGCTGCGTTGAATAGAAAAGGGAAGCACCTCCTGGTGAGAAGCCAGAGCCTGTACGAACTCACCTCCGTAATATGATCATCGTCCCAGAGATGATTGGAAGCATCATTGGTGTTTACAATGGAAAAACCTTCAACCAAGTTGAAATCAAGCCAGAGATGATCGGGCATTACCTTGCAGAGTTTTCGATTTCATACAAGCCTGTCAAGCACGGTAGACCCGGTATTGGTGCCACCCACTCTTCAAGGTTCATTCCTCTAAAGTGAAATCTGAGTTCATTTCTTGCTTCCTTAGTTTTGTTATATTTCTACAAGGTTGTTGATCAGATTTTGTTCTTAGTTGTTGCCCATTTTTCTATGCTTCAATATCTGATTAGAACCACCATGGAAGCTGGTTTTATTCTTACTTGTTTCAACTAAATGCAGACTTGTAGACTTGGTTGCTTGATAGTGTTGTTCTTAATTTTTTCAAGTCATGAATTTCATATCTTAGTCTTCTTCAAAGGTACCGAAATTCTATTTTTATTTAAAATTTAAAGCATGAAAGATAAAATTTCATGATCATAAATGTATTTTATAACTTCGTTTTTTTAAAAAATTGAAACAGGATGTTATATGTTTGTAACTTTTTCTTCATCTGCCCTTATTTTACTTCTCTTGTTATGATGTCATATGTTTATTATATTTATTACTTATTATACAAACATGATATAAACAATTATTTTTCTTTGAATACAATTCATAAAAAGGCTAAAGAACATTAAAAAATCTGTCCCAATTATACATTAAAATTTAGAATAACCCATCGTTGTTCTTACCATTTAGATTTGAATTCTTAATTATTCATTCCAAACATGATGATATAAAGAACATTTGTAATCATGCTTTTTATACATGTAAGCTTCATTACATGTATAAATTATTCAACCCTAGATATATGAATCTGTGACCAAAGAAGAGGTGACATCAATTGGAGGTATTGAGAGTTGACTACATATGATTGAAGGGCAAAGGTGATTTGGAAGAACATGATAATCGAAGTATTTCTCAAGGGAGACCATAAACTTCGACTTCGACAAATTAAGGAAGGGATAAATATGAGTGACAATTGCATTTCATGATTAAGAACATAACTCCCGATCCAAAGATCATGATCGAAACTAAAGCTTGCTCAAAAAGGCAGCATGTCATCAAATATCCCGTCAACCAAAAAGGACAAAACACCACGATATATTGTCATGTTATTTATTTCCTAGTTTATACATGTTTTTGTCATTATATTTTATTGTTTTTTTTAGAAAGGTATTTCACTTGGTTTAATTTTGTCTTTTTGTCTTTTTTGTTTTTATTTTATTTTATATTATAGCAGCTCTAATTCTAACCTTTTAATATTTTAAATTTTCTCTAAAATATTGCAGCTTGCCTAATACTGAGTGCCGAAAGAATTATTTATATATTCTTTTTTTGGAAAAGGACTCTTTATTAAATAATTCATGTAAAACGTGTTAAACATGGTAAATTCAAATTAAAACATAAAATTATATTTATTTATTTACAATAAGACACGCCAAAGTAATATATATTTTAACAAAAGAAATTTCCAACGTGTCTATTAAGACCTCAAATTGTGGACCCATCTTTTACGTCATGGGAACCTTCCTCGCATTGCCTTTGAAATTTCCTCTCTGCTTCGCTTAGCGTCATTTGCAACGCTCTTTCCACTTCGGCAGCTCTCATCTGCCCATCAAACCAACCAAACAAACCAACATTTCTTCCAAATCCATAAATTATTACACAAAGTCCGACACAATACGTTCGTCTTTAAAACTTAAACACGTCTTAAAGATTGTGATATTTTAGGAACAAATTGTTTACTCTATTAAATAGAGTTATGTTACCTATTTGACACAAATTTAAAAGAGTCGGGTGATCTTACGTGAGATTCAATGGCGATGTGGGTCGAAAACTGAGAGTCCAAGAAAGTGGCATGAATAGCTTTGGCATTCACTCCAACAGTTTTGAGAAGATTAAGAACACCCAGCATAGAGTTTATCCCAGATGAAGGGTTAGCCACTGCAACCCTAATTGGTGTCGTCCCCTTCTCTTGCTTTCTCTTCTTTGCTGATAACGCCATTTCCAGCTCTATATTTCTCTTCTTTAGCATTCCCTCTGAGGCTTTCAGCTCCTCTATCGTCCTCGCCGCCATTTGAACGATTGAATTCTTGTCGTTCTACAAAAACAAAATAACACATACAATATCAACGACAACCCATCGTCTGTGTAAAGTTTTGGCTCTTATTAGACCAGTTAATAATTATGACTCAGTATAATAATAGTATAATATTGACAGGACCTTAGTTTTACTTGGGAGCATAGAGTGGAGTTCAGAATAGCTCCGTCTATGTTTCTCTCTCCTCATCCTCTCGTTCAGCATGTGTTGGTGACTTTTTTCTCTCTCTAGATCTCCCATTTCAGCTGGTTTCTTTTTTTCTTGCCACTTCTTTCTCCAGTACTTGATCACTCTCTTGTGGATGTTCTCCGAATAGGTGGCGGCGATGGGATTGTTTTTTTGCCCCGATCCGATGGCGGGTTGGGGCAGATATGGTACGAAAGCACTTATCTGTCCCGGAGCGGGGTCGGAGACGGAGATTGGAGTGTCGAGCCAATAGAGATCAGTATGCCAGAATTCCACCGGAAATCCATCATCCATTCGAGGGAAAAAAATTGTATTTTTCTTTTTAAATTGTGGGGGAATAGAGGGTGTGGGTTTTATATGTTTTGGGGATGGAGGAAGATGATAAATAATAAATAATAATAATAATTGAGGGTATTAAACACGTGGTCAATGAGATTATTGTGAATTTTTTAGGTTTATTTTTGGTCAAATTTCCCGAGTGGCTCGTTTTGGAAGACTTGAATTTAAGGGGACTATCGTGGGTCCCACTCCTTCCAATGGGGTCAACGTTTTCTGGCTAAGCTTCACAGTTTGCAGATGGTCACCTAATCACTTCTACATTTCCACGTACGTATTTCTTATAATATTAGGCTACATTAATAAATACAAAACTTTTATCATTAATTTTATATGAATCCATTAATACACTTAAATTTAATATATATATATATATATATATATATATATATATATATATATATATATATATATATATATATATATATATATATATTTATTTATTTATTTATTTATGAATTAATTTTGGATAGAAACCATTAATATTTTTTCTTGTTAAAAAATATTTCAAAGTTTAAAATATAAATTTTTGAATTGAATTAGTTATGATAGTTAAGGTGGTTTATATAAAATTTTATTTTTAATAAAAGTAAAATGTTAGAGTAGTTGGAGAATTAGATAATTATGACATTAAATAAAAATTATATATATATATATAAAATTGGATGACAAGTAAAGTTATATTTTTAAAATTAATAATAAATTTGGATAGATTAGATGAATTTAGAACCTTTAAACTAATAAAATTTTCATTTATTTAAAGGAACACAACCCAAATAAATTTATAATCGGAAATACGATAAGAAGAAAGAGCATCCATAAGTATAACCACATGGCTTTATGAACTCTACATGCAGAAGAGGCAGCCAAATGGTGTTATTCAGCCATAATAGAAATAGAAGAAGCAATAATAAGTGATGATCTAAAGAACATTAGGGCGGCCATGGCAGCAAGTGAATCTGATACCACTTCCCATGTATTGGCGACACACCGGGCACATAACGGTCAGCGGTATCCACCCGCTATATCCCACAATATTCACATGCGTGCATTCAAGGCTTTTACTAGTGAGCTCATCGAAGTAGTCTTTGAAAGAACCTGAGAAGCCTACTCGACGTAAGTTTTTCTTCCATGTTTGAAACTCCTCTAGTGCTTTTATGATCAAGTCCCCACCTCCGACCATGACGACAGTCTGGCCTTTGGTTATTATTGCCCAACCCTTTTCGTTTTCGTAAGATATCAGTCGTGAAATATCTTCGGTTTCGGTCGAACCTTGTAGCTGATGCTTGAGAATGAAGAAACTCCGTTGCGCGGTCCAGAAACGAGACATGATGGTTGGATCAGGCTCTCCTTTTTGGTTCAATCCTAGGGGTACTAATTCAAAGGTTATTCCTTCTTCTCTTAGCATTGGGTCTCTTTTAATGGCTTCGGCTGTGTCTTCAAATCTTTTAATCCATCCCTGAGTGTGTCCTCCGTAGAATATCATAGTCCTTTCCTTGTTAATCTGAGAGAGAGAATAATCGGATGAGATTCACAAACTCCAATGCTTTTTAATTTTTAGTTGTTGAAAGTTTAGCTTATAAACATTATTTGTCGGTTAGTAAACAAGAACATTTCATATTGTTCATCGAAAACAACAACGTTACTGTAATAACCTAAGAGCACCGCTAGCAGATATTGTTCTTTTTGGGGTTTTCCTTTCGGACTTCTCCTCCTAGGAAGAGGTTTTCACACCTTTATAAAGAATGTTTTGTTCCCTCTGCAACCGATGTAGGACCTCGCTGAACCTGAAGGGGATGGACACTAGGCCCCTAAGGAGGTTGGATTTTGAGATCCCACCTCAATTGGAGAGTAACGATGCGAGTGAGGAAGCTGGGCTCTGCGGGGGGTGGCTTATGAGATTCCACATCAATTAGAGAGCAATGAGTGCCAACGAGGACGCTGGGTGGGTCGGGAAAGGAAGTGGATTGTGAGATCTCACATCAATTGGAGAGGAGAACCAAACCTTCTTTACAAGTGTGTGGAAACTCTCCCTAACATACGCGATTTAAAAATCTTGAAGGGACTCTTGCGAGGGAAAGACCGAAAATGACAATATCTGCCTAGCGAGGAGGAGATGGTAGATTTTTAGGAGAGGAATGTACCATGGCCAAGCTGTTCAACCTAGGTTGATCAGTGAATTTGACAACAGTTGAATCAATCCAACTCCTTTTCAACAGAGTATTTGCTCTCTCATACGTAAAAGGAATAGCCTCTTTCTCCCAAATTCGAGTCAAATGAACTGCATTGGGGAATTCAATCTTGGATTGTGTGTTAAGAACAACCACCAACAAATCTTCTCTAACTTCCCATTTCTCTTCCAAGAACCTCAAACCTGCAACCTTTGTAGCAAATGGCACCGCATACCATTTCATTTTAGATATCAAAGCTTCATAAGCTTCCTCATCACCTTCAGCAGGAGGGTCTGATATCACAGAAACCCATACAATTTCATGCTTGTTTCCCTTCTTCACCTCACTGTAAACCACATTCAGGCTATCAAGATCTTCTTTTGAAACATCTAAACGCTTTGAAACTATTAATATCAAATTCTTTTCCTTCAGAAAATCTTCAATGTATTCCTGCATCGTTCAGTACAAGTGTTGGAATCACAAATGATATCAATTTTTGAGTGAATTAAGAAAGTGTGTGTTTGAAGACCTCCAAACGAGTAGAACAGTTTATGAGAGGCCTGGCTTTGTGTTTGCCATGTATCAGCTTGGAAAGGAACAAGGTAATATCAGTAGGAAAATGATCAGTTTGGTCCACCAGCCATCTATAAAGCTCTACCTCTTCTGCAATACATAAACCAAATTTCTTTTGTTAACTAAATGACACACCAAAAAGAAAAAGTATAACAGTAAAAATTCATCGTTAGTAGATATTGTCATATCTGGGGTTTATTAGGGAGAAGTTTCTACACCCTTATAAAAAATGCTTAGTTTTCTTCCCCAATCGATATGGGATCACAATCCACACCCCGATGTCCTCATTGGGCTTTCCCTTTTGAACTTCCCTCAAGATTTTTAAAATGCTGTCTGCTACGGAGGTTTCTACACCATGCTTCATTCTCTTCCCCAACCGATATGGGATCTCACAATCCACACCTCGATGTCCTCTTTGGGCTTTCCCTTTCGTGCTTCCTCTCAAGATTTTTAAAACGCGTCTGCTAGGTAAAAGTTTTCACACCCTTATAAAGAATGTTTCGTTCTCCTCTCCAACCGACATGAGATCTCACAATCCACCCCCTTTGGGGCCATGCATCCTTTCTTGCACTTGTTCTCTTTTCTAATTGATGTGGGACCCCTTAATCAACCCCCTTCAGGGCCCAGCGTTCTAGCTACCATACCATCTCATGTCCACGCCCTTCGGGACGCAGCCTCCTCACTCTCACATCACCCTGGTGTCTAGCTTTGATACCATTCGTAACCGTCAAAACCCACCACTAGCACATATTGTCCTCTTTGGACTTCGCTCAAGGTTTTTAAAACTAGTCTGTTCGGGAGAGGTTTTCAGACCCTTATAAAAAAAAATGTTTCGTTCTCCACCCAACAAACGTGGAAATCTCACAAAAAAAAAAAAAAAAAGCTTCCACGAAAGACAAAAGAAACTGACCTTGTTGTTTCTGGATGAACTGACGATGCTTCTCAAGTGTTACAAGTATGGATCTCTTTTTCTCAGTCAATTCACTCAAATATTTATGGGTTTGACCTCTGAACTTGCATCAATAATCATTAGAATAATAATAAAGAAAAAGAGTATAATTCATTTTAATAAGAATAACAATCTTACTCCGTGCCAGAAAGATAGCAATGAAGATCAATGCTAGAAGCCACAAGAGCATGAACAATCCAATAAGAAACCAATGGGATCCCGCGAAGTGCCGCAGACAATTCAGGCACTTCTTTGATATCATATTTGGACAAGTTCTTGAATTCATTCATGTATTTAATGGCCTTCAAGCAGCTATATATCAAACTGTTGGGCCCAAAAAACACCTGCCCATATTGCACAGAATCCAGCTCCTTCCTCAGCGAACCCACTCGCTTGATCATCGCCAACGATTTAGCGAGCGGGTCCGAGCGCGAGTAATTGTCGAGATGCCACAAAGCTCCATAGTTCATGGCGAACGCCGTGAAGATCAGCACGGCCTTCGCCTCCCATGAATATTTGGTCAGCTTACTTAGAATATCAAGAGTTGTTTTGTGAGCTATATCTATCCCAGCAGCCTTACATCCCATCTGAAAATTGACATTATTTCAATACAAAAGTACTGAGGTTAAAATCTCAAGATTTTTGGCTAAGTAAAGACCTGTTTTGAGATATCATGAAGGGTGCAAACTGGTGGTTCAATTGAGGAGGAATATGTGAAGGAGTCATCCGAAAGTTCAACATGCACTTTGCTTCCTTGTGCCTAAAATGATAATAAAAATTTGCATAAGAAGGGAGAATAAGAAGGGGAGAGATTAAAGCATGTGATATCTAACCCAATGAGAAGCTGCGGAAATCTGATCCGAGGATTTAATGACGTTTTCGATGAACGAAATGTAGTCATTAAGGTTGATGTTTATCGTCTCGTCCTCGCCATGTTTGGTGAATAAGTGATTCATGATAACATCGTCGGATAACTGCTTTAGATTCGTCTGTTCCTTGTCTGTTTTTTGCATTAGAGCGAGCGCCAATGGAACGGCCGAGATCTTGGGACGAGGTGCAAAAGAAGCACACATGTTCTTGGTTTGGTTAGTTCTAGCAAGCAAGATTTGGGAGTAGGGATAGAGAGATTTGTATCTTATTTATAGCTCCCACAAGGGTGGAAAATGAGAGATAAAGCAAAGAATTTTGGGAGTTTTTCAAAGAAAGAATAATGAATGTAATGGGATATATGGAGCTTTAGGAAGCTTTTCTATAAGGCTTCGTTAAAGAATATGCATTTGGGGCACCTCATATTGACTAAATATACTTTTTTCTAGTGACATAATTGAAGTCGAGAAAAGAACTTTAATTGGTGTAACTCCTGGCATAATCGTTCAAGTCTACGTTAGAGAGAGATTTCCACACCCTTGTAAATTATCTTTCGTTCCCTTCTAAACCAACGTGGGATCTCATAGTCCACCCCCTTCGGGACCTAGTATCCTTGCTAACACTCGTTTCTCTTTTTAAACAATTTAGGATCTCAAAATCCACTTCCGTTTGGGATCCAACATTCTCGCTGGCACTCGTTCCTCTCTCCAATGATGTAGGGTCTCACAATTGGGTAATTCTCAAAGTAACCATCTAGTACAAGGGAAAGGGGTCCTTCACGTCTCATGAGACATGACTACGTCATATGTTTATCTTGAATTATTTCTTAGAGTGAAGGTTATCTTCACAAACCAACACATATTCTTTTAGTACGTTGAGGAGGTCAACAACATAGAATTACTCTAAGCCAAGTACGCTTAGTTTTGAAGTTTTTATGATTAAACTACCGAAAACGAAGGTGCATCTTGTTTGCATATATAGTAACTTTAAATTCTTTTACATATATCTTATCTCCAAAATATATATACAACCCTAATTTGTGAGTCAAACATTTCCTAACAATTAGCTAAACTAATTAAATATTTTACTAATTCTATCTTTTTAACTTAAAAAAATTTATCCGAAATTTAAGCGACACGATATTAGGTATTATCGCACACATGATAATATTCTTGAAAAAGAAATCGAATTATATTTGCACATTCTATATTACTCAACGATCGTAGATCATAGATCAAATCTAAGAACACTAATATAAAATCTCATTTATTGATCATTAGGAGGTAGGCTTTTATTGATGAAGATGAATTAATTGAATATATGTACCAAAAGTCTCTTCAAACTCAGAATATATGAAAAAAATTCCTAGGGTTTATTTATTCAAAAAGGGTATGATAAAGCATTAAGAGTCCAAATCATTTGATGAGCGACCAACCTTTTGAAAATAGAATCTTATTTCTAATGGGGTTTTCGGTTTAAGAAATGAAAATGGAATCCTATTTCTAGGCCTTCTAAAACTCGATTTTAGGAACCTCGTCATCTAATCTAACTGTTCCTGAACTCGTCCCTAAGCCTGAGGCCACTCACCAAGAAGATTCGCCAAAACGTAGTGGTTGCTTCTTGGCCACGCTCCCTGCAACTAGGTACAAGATATTTGATTTAAATTCTCAAAATAGTACCTATTGTCGATATTAATTATGAGTAGCAGCCAAAAATTTGTATCCATTTTTTCGTGATATTATGCATGGATCAGGTTATATCATGGTGAATTCTCGATCTCAGTATTCCATTGTCTCTTCCTTTCGGTCGAGCAACGCAAATGAACCGAGAAAGAGGTGGGTTTTGATCTATTAGACTATTACATCTAAACCCGTGGGTTTGTTTAGGGTTTGTTCATTTTGATTGACGACAACCAGCTGACAGACAATGAAAAATAAGTTCCAACCACTTGGCAACACTTTATTAATAAGTAGTGAGTGAAATGATTCGTTTTTGAAACTCCAAAATGAAGATTTGAACACTTTTTGATGAACCAGTAGAAACTTGGACAACATAAAGCATAGGACAGAGAAACATGATCACAGGTATTTCGCTTTGAGTATAATTAGGTAAGGATAGATGCTGAGCTTTAAACACAAGTATTGTGAATTTTATGACTTTTTATTTTTATTTTTATTTTTATGTTTACAAATATACGGATTAAAAATATAATTTAAGTTGTTGCTTTTCGAGTTTTTTTTTAGTTTTTGAAATTTTAGAAGTATCAAAATTGGGATGAAAAACAATTGGATAGGAGTTAAAATGGACAAAAAGACAGACCACTCTTCTCATAAAGCTGGTCGTAGTGTCCAGGTCCGAGCCACTATTTACCAAAAACACAGGTCTTCACTTAATGCATTCTTCCTCGCCGTGTTGCCTTCAATTTTTGTATCTTTTTCTATATAACTCAATTTAATTTGGATTTTTTCATGAATTTAGGGTTTAACCCAACTATCCAACCAAATTAGTTTCATTCTATTTTATTAATCACGTAGAGAAATAAACAGAGTTTAAAGTAGGCTCAAAATTCATAAATTTATCGTTCATGAGGATGGTCAGAACTCACATCCAAATTCCTTCATGAAAGTTGAGCAAAATTACTCTCTAAATCATTATAGAGATGCCGAGCCTAGAGAAACTTGTAGATTCAAAAAAAAAACTAAAAACTCTAAATCTTTACCCAAGTTCTTCCTTGTTTCTCGATAGATTTGAACGATTCAAGTGTGTAGATTGAACCAAACTTTAATTTCTTGATACATTTGAACAATTCAAGTGTGTAGATTGAACCGAACTTTAAGCAAGTTAAGAAACGTTAGGAAATGATTCTAGGTGGTTTAACCGCTACCTTCTATCTACATCGTTTTATTCTCTCTCCCATTTTTCTTTCATCTTTGTTTTTACCTTTTTTCTAATTTCATGTAAGTTTTATAAGCATTAATAAAATTTCATAAATTAAAATTTTATAAAAAGTTAGGAAAAATTAATTCTTAATATTATAAATTATAAATGAATTCTCCAACCCCATCACACATTGAAAGATTGTGTTTCTTTTGAATAAGTTTATAAATTTAGAGATAAAAAAGTTAAAAGTAGAAATAGACATTACAGGAATAGAGGTTTTTTTTTTTTTTTTTTTTTTTTTTTTTTTTTTTTTTTTTTTTTTTTTTTTTTTTTTTTTTTT
>NW_019272036.1:974589-1044042 GCF_002738345.1 Cucurbita maxima | reverse complement strand
TTTTTTTTTTTTTTTTTTTTTTTTTTTTTTTTTTTTTTTTTTTTTTTTTTTTTTTTTTTTTTTTTTCTCTTTCTCTGTATAAACTTTATACAAAGAGATTCAAACCTTTTAGATCGAAAATGTATATTGTTTTCAATTTATTAGTTATTTTAAATATACCAAATAGTTTTTGAAATTAGTGAACTTCTTAATTTTAATGATATTATTTTTCTTGGGCTGAATTATAAAAAATACTCATAGATAATGATTTTTGTTTTAATAATGCCTCCTACCATTAAAACAATTAACAAATATCTAAAAAAAATATCTTTATCATTAACTTTTGGATTAAAAATGTTAGAATTTCGTTTCAATTATACTTTATAATATCCCAAACTTTTCAAAAATATTAATAAAGAAAAAAAAACTTTCATTAAATTTTAGATGAACATTACGATTACCATATATATCTTTGAAAAAGATTTATAAAATATTTTTACTATTTTTCTTCCTTATCTATAAACTATTTCAGCTCCAATTGAAGTTTTATTATAATAACTAAAAATAGGAGGGTCTAAAATAGGATGTTTGAGAATAAAATGTTGACTTAGAAGGTCCGTCTAGTCCACATATTATGAACATAACATACATCTAATACATCTAAGCATGTCTTCCATTTTACTTTGGTATTGCAAACAATGTTATAAAGTAATTTCATGTTTGGTTTTCTTCGTCATTCATTAATCTTGTATGGCATAATTTGATTAGTCACATCCTATCTTTTGATGCCTCAAAATTTGGAGCGTAACATCTTTTTTATCTTACAATTACGAATGATTTTTCTCATATACAAATTTGCTACTGATCTGGCTGATTCAAATCCAAT
Organism: Cucurbita maxima; assembly: GCF_002738345.1. Lineage (NCBI taxonomy): Eukaryota > Viridiplantae > Streptophyta > Magnoliopsida > Cucurbitales > Cucurbitaceae > Cucurbita > Cucurbita maxima. Next base: position 1,043,177 of record NW_019272036.1, on the reverse strand, counting down.
ACGAACGAAAGCAAAGCATAAGATTCGTTGGTTTATTTATTCCAAACTTAGATGCTTGAAGATTTGCTCCCCCTCAGGCATAACATATACATAAAGCCACCAGATGAAGGACAATTCATAACGTATGGACCCACTTTCACGGCTTGTTAGCTAAAGCTCTTACTCCACCAGCTACCTAGCATGCAATATTCTTTAATTGAGATAAAAAAAAAAAAGACAACGTTTTCCTCAAGTTATTGATTCTTCTTCACCTTTATATACTTATTCTTCACTTTTCATGAACAAATGGTATGATCTACGATAATATTTCTCCACTTATAAACATGATCTTCCACTAAATTAACCAAGGTGGGATGAGACTCCCTACTCCAAATAATCATCCCCTTAAGCTTATGGAGCTCTTGAATAGCCTCCCCTTAATCGAGGCTCGACTCCTTTCTCTAGAGCTCTCTGAAGTCTTCGAACAAAGTACACCTTTTGTTCGTCACTTTAGTCACTTTTTGACTACACCTTCGAGGCTCACAATTCTTTGTTTCATATTTGAGGATTCTATTGACATGTTTAAGTTTAGGGCATGATTCTGATACCATGTTATGAATCACGACTCTCCACAATGGTATATTGTCAACTTTGAGCATAAGCTCTCATTGCTTTGCTTTGGGCTTCCCCCAAAGCCCTCATACCAATGGAGATAGTATCCCTTACTTATAAACATAATCTTCCACTAAATTAACTAATGTGTGACTCCCTAGTCCCAATAATCCTCAACAGGTTTGTTGGTTTGGTTGTAATTGTGTTATTGTTGTTGAGTTGTTTTAGATCCATTAGATTGTTCAGGGAAAACCGGTTGCAAGGAGTGGAACATAGGTAATTTCCCTCACACACAAAATTTTTAAAACCTTAAAATGGGTATGAAATTTTTTTCTCATCACTCCACGACATGGGTAATGAATGTTTGTAGTAATGAACGTTTTCATTTCAAATGGAAAAACCTCATTTGAAAGTAATTCTTTTAAAAACTAAGTAGAAGAGAAGGAAGAATGAAGGCTTTCATCAATAAAAGAAATAATAACGTTTAGTTTAGTGGTAGCCTAACAGGCTCAAACTTGACGATACAGATAGTACAATTCCATATTGTCGGATCACCTCATATTATTTAGTAGTAGTACATATAGTTTTATAAAGTATGCTTGACATCTTAGAGCTCAGGGCGCCCGTGGTTACATTTGAAGCTTATACCAGTCTCCATGAAGCGAGGACATTCAGGACAGTTTACTATCATTGGAATCCACCCACTAAATCCAGGAAGTGTCATTCTTTCACAAGTGTGAAATTTGAGATTTAACTCGTTGAAGTAGTCTTTAAAGGCATCCGGGAAGGCTTCTATGTTCAAATTTCTTTTCCATTTGTTAAAATCTTCCAGAACTCCCAAAATCAAATTGCCTCGACCTACGAGCAATGGAGCTGAGCCAACTGCTAAAACTGCCCAACCATTTTCATTTTCATAAGATATTAGTCGTAAGATATCTTCAGTTGTTTCAGCTGCACTTGAACCTTTCAATTGACTCTTGATTACGAAGTAACCCCATTGTGTGATCCAAAAAAGAGGTGTCAATGCAAAATCATTCACCTCATTGATTTTCTTTCCCACACGAACAATTTCAAATGTATTTCCCTTATCTTTAATATATGGGTCGTTCTTAATTTCTACTACTTTCTCTTCGAACTGTTGGATCCAATTAGGATCTTTTCCTCCATAAAATATGATGGCCCTATCTTGATTGACCTAACAAAAGATGAAATATTTGATATGTCAAGACATGAAGTACTAGTCAAAACAACATCGCTAAACACATAAATATGTGGGAATTAATGACAAAAACGTTATATTTACGTACCCAACTTCGCAATCTTGGTTGCTCAATAAATTTTAGAAGGGTGGACTCAGGCCAATTCTTTTCCAATAAAGCATGAGTTCTTCCATTCGTGAACGGAATGGCTTCAGTGCCCCAAACTCGGATTAAATGGATTGCATTTGTAAATTCAACTCTCGATTGGGAGTTCATAACAACAACCAATGGGTCTTGTCTAAGTTGCCAATTCTCCTCAAGATACCTCCAACCTGCAATCTTTGTTGTGTATGGCACAATGTACCACTTCATTAAAGAGCTCAAGTACTCATATTTCTTTCGAGCTTCTTCTTCTTCCTCTTGAGAATGTTCGGGAGAATGTTCATGAATAACTGGAATCCAAACAATCTTATATTTATCCTCCTTTCTCACTTCATTGTAAACTAAATGAAGAGCTCTAATATCATCCTCGGAGATATCTAATCCAGAAATTAACAAGATCACATTCTTGTCTCTCAAACCATCTTCAACACTAACCTGCAAACGCATAAGATGTCACGTGTGTATGTTAAATATATATCTAATTATAAAAATAAAATGTTTGTTTGTACTATAAAATTGTAAGGCAAAGACCTGCAATCGAGTCGAACCATCTATGAAAGGCTTTGCCTCGACCTTGCCTTCAACAAGCTTAGGCAGAACTAAAGTTATCTCAGTGGGAAAATTATCAATGTGATCCACAAGCCATCTATAAAGATCAATCTCCTCTGCATCCATAATATTATATAGAAACAACATATGGTTTTGAAGTTAGCAATTGAGAATGCATATGAACTTAAATGGCAAAAGTTTCGTTAATCATTCCTCGTCCAAAGATATTTTAGTATCTTTGTTTTACAAACATGATCAAAGTTGAAAATTGACCTTGTTGTATCCGAATGGTGTTGAGATGAATTTCAAGCATATTGAGTATAGAGTTGATCTTTTCGGCCAACTCATTCAGATACTTTTGTGATTGACCCCTGAAAATCTTATTACAAAATCGTTGAGTTGATTGAAGAATCAAATAAATTTGGCAACAACTTTAATAAGCTTGAAAAGCTACATTGTTTTATTTTTAAAAAATTAAAATAAATTCAAATTACGAACTTACTCGGTCTCATTCAAGTAACTTGAAATCTCAATTCGGGCAGCAACGATAATGTGAATAATCCAATAGGAAACCAAAGGAATTTGGCGAAGGACGGAAGATAACTCCGACAGTTCTTTGGTATCATATTTGGAGAAGTTCTTGAGTTGGGTAATGTATTTCATGGCCCGCAAGCAGCTGTAGATCAAACTGTTGGGGCTAAGTAGCACTTGCCGGTACTTCATACCCTCCAATTGCTTCTTCAACAAAGGAACTCGCTTGATCATTGACAATGATTTTGCGAGTGGATCCAACGATGAGTAATGGTTGAGGTGCCATATGTCTCCGTATTCAGCCGCAAAAGCAGTCAATGTTAGCACTGCTTTGGCCTCCCATGAGTAGCTTACCAATATATCAAGAATGTCAAGGGTCGTTTTGTGCGCTTGTTCTATACCTGGAGCTTTGCACGACAGCTGATACACAATTCATTTCACCAATTAATACGTCTATGATTGTCCCATGCTAACTTCTTTTCTTAACCTAAAGTTCTTGTATGTTTCAAAATGGTGGAACAAAACATGAAAATGATTTGGAAATATTCCAACACTTAATCATTTGATCGATGGCGATATCTGTTAACCAGTTGCATCATTAGTTAAAAATTAATTTTTGAGAATGACCTGGCTTGACACTTTGTGAAGGGTGCAAAGTGGTGGATCAACAACATTGACCTTCAAAAAATCGTCTGAGAATATCAAACGGCCCTCGGTGCCCTACAATTTTCGTTATGGATCAATCACATACATATATAAACTAAGCTCGAAAGATAGAAATTAGACGATGATAGATAGAAATGGGTACGTGAGTAACAGTTTCGGTGATTCGGTCAGCAGTTGAGATGATACTTTCAACAAGTGCAATGTAATTATCGACGTCGATCCTGACACTATCGTCCTCACGATGTTTAGTATAAATGTGGCCGGTCACCGTCTCGTCGGATAAGTGCCTTATGCTTTGGTCGTCCTTGGTGGAGGTTGAAAGCTTTGGATGGTGCAATGAAGCAATGGGGTTGTTGGGAACGGATAGAGACATGATTTCACAAAGGAGGGATTGGGAAACTAAGAGCAAATGTAAATAGGAAGAAGTTGTTGTGGCATTTGCTCTTAATTTGGTGTCTTATTTATAGGTCTTGATAAGTGATGAAAGGGGAGATAAAGGTGAAGAAGAAGCGATACCTTCATGAAAACGCTGTCCTTTTCTTTGTCTGAATAAAGGAATATTGTGTATAGCTAGCTGGCTGAGTGAGAGCTTTAGCTGACAAGCCGTAAAAGTGGGTCCATATCCAATATAGATTGAACTTGAATTTTGTAGGTTTTACTAAAAGGGAAGAAAATCGGCATGCATCACGTTTGGAATAAATATAAATGATTGTAGGGTACTTGTAACGATAATAATATAACTTAAAAAAGAGTTTTAAAGTATTCAATAAGTGTGCATAAATGAACTACTAGTACTATACTCAAGTATAAGAGAACGATTCTTGAAATAAGACAACTAGCTTTATTTGAATAATTCCATGTTAAGTGATTTTATGAAAATTTCCTATAAAAATATATGATTGAGAACGAAGAATGTTGAAAGAACATGATCATGTCGCAAGGAATGTAGGTGAATATCAGGACACAGTGCCAAATTTGAATTTCGAATCTTAATTTAAACTTGGGATATAAGACGTTACAATTTACCTTTGACTATTATGAAGTGGCAAATGGAAGGGAGTGCGTAATTTTTTTTAATTATTGGTTAGGATTTTACCATGTAGAAGAGAGTGATTGCTTACGAGTTATTGAATTGCTAAATTAATAAAAATATTTTTTAACTTTGTATTTGTCTCAAATATATGAAAATAAAAGGTTCCAAAATAAAATATGAATGATCATGGCCTCAAAGTATATATATATATTTTTTATATTTGATTTTAAATCACAAACTTTGTAGAAGTTTATGATCATGTATAATGTTGAATCTTTTTTTTTTAAGAGAGTAGAAAAAAGAGGGCTTAAAGTTTGTAGTGAGAAAGTCGAAATCTGCTCCAAACGACGAATTGAAGCCGTAAATGTTCAAGAGTTCTGTCACAAGAAATAATCAAGGGTTTTGGGAGAACCATTTTGAACTTTTGAATCACACAATTTCGTCAAGAATTAGGTAAGAACAGAATGTATGAATTTTGAGTTCTTATTTAAGTTTTCTTTTACATTTGAGAGACATTCTTGGAGTTTGATTCTATTAAATCGGCTCACAACTTCTTCACATGAGTTATTGTGACTTCACTTTCGAGGCTCACAATTTCATTGTTTGACATTAGAGGATTTTATTGAGATGACTAAATTAAGACAAGGACACGACTCTTATAGGAGGGAAATGATCAACTAATCTCCACATTGGTATGATATTGTTCATTTTAAGAATAATTCTTCCTTAAATAGCCAACGTAACACTCCAACCATCCTCGACATGTATAATAAAACATAGAAAATTACAAACAAAATCTTTACCAACTAAAAAATAAAATGATTATTGATATAATTAGTACACATAACACAAAGTAGAGTACAAAGTTCATATTCTACGAACTAGGATGGAAAAGAAAAAGACCAATATTTTCTTTTGTCCCTTCTTTCTAGATGCAACAAATGTTAAAACAAAAATTTAGAAGGTGGAGTAATTTTATTTAGCTCTAACACCGTTCCTCTCAAACGATGTTGAGATAACTACCCAGCGTATTAAGTATTGAATCGATCTTTTCAGATAATTCATCCAAGTAATTTTGTGGTTGACCCCTGAAAAATAAAACCACAAAACTCAATAAGTTGCTTAAACACTTTGATATTCGTATTCTACTCAAGTCCAAATAAATAAAGATAATCAGAATTAAAAGCCTTAAATTTATTCAACCATTCGAAAGATTTGTACAAAAATATCTGAAGTTTGAAATTTGTGTCTATTTAGTCGTTTAAACTTTAAAATACTTCAATACTTACTCAGTGTCATTCAAATAACTTGAGATCTCGAATTGAGCCGCAACAATAATGTGTATTACCCAATAAGAAACCAATGGAATTTGTCGAGAAAAGGCTGAAGATAACTCCGAAAGTTGGTTTACATCATGTTTGAAGTGTTTCTTGAGTTGACTCATGTATTTGATGGCTCGTAAGCAACTATAGATTAAACTGTTGGGGCAAAGAAGCACTTGTCGATATTTGATGGAGTTTAGTTGCTTCTTTAGGAATGGGACTCCTTTGATCATTGACAAGGAGTTTGCAAGTGGATCCAACAATGAGTAATGGTTGAGGTGCCATATGTCTCCATATTCAGTGGCAAAAGCAGTCAATGTTAGCACTGCTTTGGCCTCCCATGGGTAACTTACCAATATCTCAAGAATGTTTAGTGTTGTTTGGTGAGCTTTCTCTATTCCTGGAGCTTTACGTGTCAACTAAGAAACATCAAATTCCACTCGTGGTTAGTAGATCTGGTTTGGAATCCATTTGTTAAAAATACTTTCAAATATGCACTTCATGTGTTCGAATACAATGGTAATATTATTCTCTGTTTTAGCCCATTACGTATCATTATCAGCCTCACAATTTTAAAATACGTCAACTAGGAAAGTGTTTCTACATATTTATAAGAAATGCTTAGAGCACATTAGTTGGAGAGAAGAACGAAATATTCATTCATTTCTTATAAAAGTGTGGAAACCTCTCTCTAGAAGATACATTTTTAAATCATGAGATTGACGAGATAACAAGTTAAAGTCGATAATATCTATCACTCGCTTTAAGCGATTACAACAAGTAAAATTAATACTAATTGATTGAAAATTGCTTTAGATTTTTTTTCTTTCAAATAATCATCATTAAATTGATTATTGAGAAAGCCTTTTTTTTTTCTTTCTTTCTTTCTTGTTGTTGTTAAGCACTAAATCCAAACAAACATTAAATGTGATACATATAAAACTAAATGTAGATCACGCAACAAGGTAAGTCGTTTTCTTATACTTACCTCAGTTGATATCTGATTAAGAGTAAAAATTGGAGGATCAACGTTCAAGAAATCATCTGAGAATTTGAAACCTTCTTTGTTACCCTACAATTGATTATACAAAAAAATACATAAAATTGGGGGAAAATGTAAATGGAAGATAGTAATAAATGAAAATGCTTACTTTGGTAATTCGATCTGCAGTTGTAATGATGCTATCAACCAGTGCGATATAATTATCGATATCGAATTTGATTTTTTTGCCATCACGGTGTCTAGCATAGATGGATCTGGCGACCGCCTCGTCGGAGAAGTGTTTGAGGCTCCGGATGGAGGCTGGGTTGGTAGAAAAGGATAGAGACATGATATGAGAAGAAAAGATGGAGGTTGAGGGGTTAGAGAAAATGGAAATGAGAGAGAGATAAGAGTATATTGTTGCGTTGTTTTGGTCTGGTTTCCACTGCCTATGTAGTTATTGAGAAGGGAAAGAAAGGAGACAAAAAGAAAAAGAGAAAGGTCAAAGTGGGTCGTGATATGTGCATGCACCAACAACCTTCCTCACTTTTGTCACCGACACAAAATATTACAATGTCTTTTTTTTTTTTTTTTTTTTTTTTTTTTTTTTTTTTTTTTTTTTTTTTTTTTTTTTTTTTTTTTTTTTTTTTTTTTTTTTTTTTGTCTTTTCAATTCATCTTTACACATGCATCAAAGATTAGTAGTAGTCCAAGGAAACAAAAGGAATATATATATATAGAGAGATTTCAGGAAATCATCACCATCCATGCATGCTTGACGTGGTGTCGCGATGTTAACCTGAACATAGAGACGCTATACATTGTAGCATTTCAATTATCTCACATTCTCTCCCTAAGTCTCGACCCAACAAACTATGTAGTGTCAGTTCTTTTATGTTTCTCTATAAAGCCTAACAATCTTCTCATTATAACAAAAATTGTCTTTGGGAAGATTCAAATTTACCATTCTCATTCTCATGTTATTTTTTTATGTTCTTCGCAAATATTAAGGAGCCATATGATTTAGGGTTTTGTTTATCCTTTAAATTTATTTAGCAATTAATTTCAACTATAATTTTCATAAATACATGTTATAATTTTTAAAAAATCGAATATAATTAATTTATTTCACACTCTTGTTAGAAACATAAGTATATTTCAATTTATTATCATTTATTCTCTATTTCTCTTCTACCAACTCCTCAATAAACTATTTGAAATCTCTAAAATGGTAGATAAAAACAATATTTTTATCCAGAAAAATAAAATACATAATAAATAACGAAAAAGAAGACAATATGAAACACAAATAATATAACAAAAAAAAAATCATATTAAAAATTAAAAACGAAAAGAAGAAGAAAGACATGGAACCCGAAAAACAAAGAAAATTGACTATTATTTATTTATTTATTTTTGTTCTCGACTGTACCTCTATGTCTGCTTTGACCTATTACTTATAAAACACGTCTTTTAGGAAGAGGTTTTCACATTCTTATAAAGAGTGTTTCGTCCATCTTCAATACATATGAGATCTCAGAGTATACCACTAAAGTTTACGAATTTAATAAATGAGACAAAAAATATATAGGGTAGATTTTCTAGGAAATTATGAAGATAAAATGTAGTGTAATTTAAAGTGGAATACTATTAATACAAAAAAAAAAAAAAAAAAGTGCAAAGAAATATTTACATGGTCCTACATTATGAAGACATTTCTTTGGTGTAATTTATCTTTTCTTTAAATAAAGTGATAAAAAAAATTAGACCCATTACTATATTCGCAAACTAAAGCTTATTAATTAGGTTGGAGGAATATTCTCATCCTTACCCACAAGATTGTTATATTCTGTCCCTAACCTTTATTTTTGGAATATATATACGATTGCTTGATAATTAATTCATTTCTCAAGTAGCTTTTGAAATATATATTAACACTCGGAGTAAAGGAGGGATTAATGAATAAATTGAGACCATTCTAAATGAAAGCGTTTTTAAAAAAATTGAAAGTGATTATTTATACTAACAAGATGCACCTTCAAACTGTTAAATGAACACGACTCTCCACGATGGTATGATATTGTCCACTTTGAGTATAAGCTCTCATGGCTTTGTTTTCGGCTTCCTCAAAATACCTCACTCGAATGGAGAGAGTATTCTTTAATTATAAATCCATGATCATTCGCTAAATTAGTCACTTTCATCATCCAACACAAACAATATTATATTGGGTGACCTCCTCGTATTGGTTTGTGGGAATAGTCTTCGCAACAAGTAACGTGATCATCTGCCATGCCACGAGAATGTTGGGACCATTAAATGCTAAGCATGTGTCGTTACAATCTTCAAAAACTCAAATTTTTTTCCTACTAACAAAAATAATGTCTCAAATTTCTCTCTTTGTTTAAGTTTTCTCTTAAAAAAGAAATCTCTTTTAATCCAACTTTTCTTTCTTTTCTCTAACCTATATTTTTGTCAATATTTTTTTATCTAATTTTTTCCTTCATCTTTTTAAATTTATACTATTTGACTCTTAGTTTCTATATCTTCGTATTCATTTTTCCCGACACTCTCTATGTGAGTTTTCTATTATCCTCAATGGCAAACCAAAGGATAAAATATCCATAGGGAGGAACTTTTGTTGAGAGACTTTGTAGTGTGAGAATGTGAGAGATACACTTTGTAAACACTTTGATTATAGTGATTGGCTACCACTCGCGGATGTAGGAAAATTTCTTCTCTACGAACCACGTAAATCTTTGTCTCTTTGGTTAATTTTTGTTTGTGGGGGTGTGAGTGCGATTAATCTTGCTTTCGCTTTCGTTACAACAATTGGGTATCATAGCTTTTTTGGTTGTGACATTCCGCTACAACAACTGGTATCATTGCATTTTTGGTTATGGTATTTTGTACCACAAGTAATATCAGAGCATTTAAAGGTTGTGGCATTACGGTGCACAACATATTTTATTATGAGTTGCAACCTAGATAACCAATACAAAATAATAGTTGAAGAACATTGTTATTTTTAAACAAAGAAATAAAAGGATTTTGTTCGTAGATGGGTGAGTGTCGTTGATCTTGTTTCCACTTCCATTGTTTCCACTCCCATTACAACATCTTCCATTGAAAGCTCTCTTACATTTGGAGTTATAGTGCTCTCACATACCATTCTTACTTAAGGAGTGTCTTTAGGGTTAACCCCTCCTCGTTTTGGTCTCCAATTTTTTTTAGGTTTTTTGGGAACAAAAAAACATAACAATGATAGTTTATGTTTAAAGTGAACAATATCATATCAATGTAGAGAGTCATTTTTCCTATTAAGTAGTATCAGAGTCATGCTTTTATCATAACTTAGAGAACTTCAAAAGTGTAGTCATAGTGTAGATCCGTAGTAAAACTCTAGAGAAGAGGGTCTAAAATAATGCTAAATAGATAGATGACTATTTAAAAGGAGACTCAATGGTACACTTTGTTCGAGTAGAGTAACATTGAACATGTTTAAGGAGGAGGCTTAATTTTGAAGGTCTTACCCTGCTTTAGCCTCGACAAAATGTGAGTACCAAAAAGGGAAGAATCAGATTATAATGTTATTTTCATGGGGATAAAATAAGGTTATTGTCATGTTGGTTGGTTTCCATAGGAAGAACATCCTGCTCTTTACTCCACACAGTTAAGGAATGAGATCTTTGTCCCTCATTAATGCATCATACAAAATCAGATCTTTGTCCCTTCCTAACAACAACAAGGAAACATCTGCTCTTCTGTTCAAGGCAAGAATAGATTCAACCAGCTTCACCCATACACCATCGACATTCTGATGGCAACCACCACTAATTTAAGGATAATTTTTTTAAGGAAGCGGATCCATATTGATTTGTAGAAATAGTTTTTGTGAGATCCCACGTAGGTTGGAAATGAGAATGAAACATTTCTTATAAGAGTGTATAAACCTCTTCATAACAGACCCGTTTCAAAACCTTGAGGGAAAGCCCAGAGCAGAAAAGCCAAAGAGGACAATATCTACTAGCTTGAGCTGTTATAGTTTTTACTCTTAGAAGTAGTTAATGTAACTATGTCGCAAAGGAAAGCAGAGGCCATTAGGTGCGAGAAAATAGTATTATAAGCTTGATTTTCACAAATAGAAAACAAAAATTAAAATAATTTGTATTCAAACCATTAAACGTAAATCACAAATATTACATAATATAACATGAGTACAAAGGAAGATATGATATGATTCATTTTATGCTTTAACCAAATTTCAATTATAAAATATTCTATCCTTTGGACCAAAGCTGTGGATTTCCATGGTTGTCTTTACCATTGTCTCTTCATTCTTCATTCACATTCTCCTAAGACCTATAAATATCAAACCCAAATCAAATAAACAACCAACAAAAACCCTTCTTTATTTCTTCTCTGCTTCTCTACCATAGATTTTTTTAAATCTCCTTTAAGTTTCCCTCAGCCATGTCTTTGCCATCACTTAAGAAACCCATTACCTCACTTGTTCATCCAAAATCGCAAAACCTTAACGAAGGATTGAGTCTCGAAAGCTTCACAGATGATATCGTTGCAAATCATATTTACGCCAAACATTATGAAGATGAAAAATTCAAAATTGATATCAATAGTTATATCTTATTAGTGGAAAGCATTATTATAACTGCAGATCGAATCACCGATAGTATTTCTCGAGTATAAACAACTCTTTCTATATACTTTTGAAGTCCTTCACTAAGAAGTTTCATCAACTTTTGTTTTCCTTTTTGTGAGAGGATTTTGTTGTATTGTATCATATGATTTGTTTTGGGTGCAGGTAATTGAAGGACGTATTGCATTTGGAAATAACTCTTATGCTGCTTCACTCAATCTACCTCTTTGTACTCTACATCGTATCTCTAGTGAGGTTGTTTATTATAGCTTTATTGATGTGTATCTTTTTAGATTGATTGTTAATCTATAGAAATGAGTATCAATTAAATGAGTATGCCATCTCACCGTGTCTTGTTTAGATTTATTTATTAGTAAGAGTGTACATCTATTGGATTGAGAAATTTTTTGAACTAACATGTGAGATTTCACATCGATTGGAGAGAGGAATGAGTGCCAACGAAGATGTTTGGCTCTGAAGGTGGGTGGATTGTGAGATCCCACATTGATTGGAGAGGGAAACAAGTGCTAACGAGGACGTTGGATCTCCAAAAGGGTGGATTGTGAGATCCCACATTGGTTGGTTAGGAGGACGAAACATTTTTTTATAAGGGTGTGAAAACCTCCCGCTAATGAGATAAGCCCAAAAAGAACAATATCTGCTAGCAATGAGGTTAGGCTTTTTCATTTTTTAGAAGGGTGTGGAAACCTCTCACTCATAGACGTGTGGAAACCTCTCACTAATAGACTTGTGGAAACCTCTCACTAATAGACGTATGGAAACCTCCCTTAAGAGACCTAGTATGTGGAAACCTCACCAACAAACATGGTTTGAATAGAGACTAAAAATAAATCTTTATAGTTTGGATTGAGTAGTTTTTCCAAGAATTCAATCCAACAGAGACTAAAAATAAAATCTAACTTAACTCGGTCTTTATAGTTTGGATTGAATAGTCTAAATTGGTATGTTCATCCAGTTGTATAAACACCTCTATTTATAAGTACCACTCTAAACATTAGATTTTTCTTTTGTTTTAAAAAGGTTTGAAATCTTAATCATTAAAAAACTTTTGAAAACCCAACTAATTGGATTCAATATTGATTAGTTGGCATGCAAAGCAGCAGGGATCGAGAAAGCACACGAGACAACCATGGAGATCCTCAACATACTAATCAACTATCCATGGGAGGCAAAGGCAATTCTTACCCTAGCAGCATTTTCCATGGATTATGGAGATTTATGGCACCTCAACCATTACTTCAAAACAGACCCATTGGCCAAAACATTGGCCACAATCAAGCGAGTGCCCCAGTTATACAAGCACTTGGACACACCCAAATATCGACAAGTGTTTCTTAGCCCAAAGTGCTTAATCTACGCTTGCATGCAAGCCATCAAATATATGAAAGAAATTAAAGATATATCCAAATATGATATGAAGGAAATAACTGAGTTATCTTCAGCCATTCGCCAAATCCCTTTGATTACTTATTGGGTTATACACATTATTGTTGCTTCTAGAACAGAAATTTCTGCTTATTCCACTGGCAAACAGTAAGTACTCTAAGTTGATGCTTTTAACTAAACTTGATATCAAATAGCTAATGAATGTTGTATTAATCTCAGGGGTCAATCACGAAAGTATTTGAATGAATTGACAGAGAAGATCAATTCAATACTCTTCACACTTGAAACCCATCTGAAAGAAATCCGAGAACGGCAAGGTTATATAATTTTTTTTTTTGTTCAAAATCATTGTTAAATTATTTTTTTGAAACAAAATTCCTTCTTGCAGAGGAGATTAAACTATATAAATGGTTGGTGGATCATATCGAAAACCATCCTACTCAATTGTCGGAGGTTGTATCGAAATTGATCGAGGGAAAGAACGAAGCAACACCTTTCATAGATGGCTCAACTCATAGAAAGGTCAATATCTTTAATACTCATTTGTTTTCATATTTGATTTATACCTTTCATAATGGATATGAATATGATATAGGTTAGAATTGAAAGTAGCTTGAGGAGAAAGAATGTGGTACTCGTAATATCTCGATTAAACATTTCAGAAGACGATATCAAAGCTCTTCATGAAGTTTATGACGAATTGAGTAGAGAAGATAAATATAGGATCGTTTGGATTCCGGTTATCAACCCACATGATCGAGAAGAAGAAAATCGAAAAAGGTACAACTATGTTGCATCTAAAATGCCATGGTATATAGTGCAATATACCACAAAAATTGCAGGATGGAGATTTTTAGAAGAAAATTGGCAACTTCGAGAAGATCCGTTAGTAGTTGTTCTTGACTCGATGTCAAAAGTGGAGTTTACAAATGCAATTCATTTAATTCGAGTTTGGGGATCTGAGGCTGTTCCTTTCAGTCATAGAAAAATAGACATTTTGTTGGAAAGTGATTGGCCAAAGTCTACTATTCTCAAATTTACTCGCCACTCGAGAGTAGTAAGTAATTTTGTCTATTACACACTTTTTTGTCTCTAGGGTTTGGGTTTGGCCATAAAACATTGATAAAGTTTTTCTTTTTCAATTAGATCGATGAAGAAAAGAGTGTCATATTTTATGGAGGAAAAGACTCGAAATGGATTCAACGATTTGAAGATAAAGTTATAGACCTTAAAAACGATCATCTAATAAGAGCGAAAGGGATTACATTCGATATTATACGCATAGGGAAGAACGCTATGGGAAAGGATGATCCTACAGTTATGTCTCGTTTTTGGACTACACAATGGGGATTCTTCATAATTCAGAGTCAAATAAGAGGTTCAAGTGCAAGTGAAACAACGGAAGATATTCTACGGTTGATATCTTATGAAAATGAAAATGGTTGGGGCGTTTTAGCTGTGGGTACTCTACCTGTCCTCGTTGGTCGTGGGGATTTGATTTTGGCTGTATTGGAAGACTTCAATAAATGGAAACAAATATTAAACTTAAAAAGTTTTCCGGATTCTTTCAAAGATTACTTTAATGAAGTTGCTTTAAGGAGGCATCAATGTGATAAAGTTGTTCTTCCAGCATTCAGTGGATGGATCCCAATGGTAGTCAATTGTCCTGAATGTCCTCGTTTCATGGAAACCGGTATCAACTTCAAATGTTGTCACGGTAAAACTCTCATGTAATGATGGGAGGTCTTATGCTACCCTTTTTGATGTTACTCCATTTGGGTATAATCTCATTGTATTTCCTTGAAAATTAGTGAATTAGGCAATGCAATTATCGGAGATTGGTATTAGCATGCATGTTCTATAAGTTTATCCAAGTAAAATGTCTTTAGATTTTTTCTTTTTTGTTGATATTATATCTCATAAGAAAGCCCAGATAGGGTTGATGATCAAGTAATTATCAAAGGGAGTCCACAAATATGGATCGAGATAAAGTAATTCGGTACCATTACAATTAGCATGAGGCTAAAAATAATAGTTTCCATTACATTAAGAAGAAAAAAGAATATATTTTAAGTATATTACTAGATAATCTTAAAAAAAAAACATCGATAAATTCAGATTCGACACATGATAGCCTCAACGGCCTCAACATGGTCGGGTTACGTACTCCTCACTTCTTTTACATGCATTCCACGAAAATTTATAAGAGGTCACCCCGAGTCTGTTTCTATGTTTGAGCCACCAAAAAGAAAGGTACATTCTATTGGTATAAATAATAATTTTATTTCTTTTAAGTCTTTCTTTATTATCATAGTCTTATAACAACTCCATTCATATACTCTTTCTTTACTCGGGTGTTACACGAATGATAGAAAATAGAAAACAATGAAATTACTTTCGAGATTGTACCATATGAAATGAAAATGCATGGCTCCTTGCAGTCAAATTCCTCATCTCCCTTCTTTTTAAAGTTATGAATCTTGATTCTTTGCGCCCCCACCAATCCTTTACGCTACTACCTCCCTTTTTTCTATCCAATATTTTGCTCAACATTACGCCTTCTTTGTTTCGGGTTATCTGTACTACTTCTTTTCTTATTTAGTCTTGAACGGTAAACTCGGTCTCACAGCTTCACTCTCTCCGTCTTAGTATACTAACTTAGCTTATTAGCCATCACTCTATGACCTGTGACCCAATGTCTACAAGCTCCTAAAGAGAAGTAATCAAAGTTAAAAGTCACCCATAACACTAAAAATAACTCAATTCATCCATTCGAAATCATAAGCTATAGATTGGGGTGTTCAAAAAATACCAGTATCCCAAAAATTTGATCTAAGGCTTAAGTTGTGTTACCAACTTATTTAAATTGGATTGGGTTAAGTTAAGTATTAGATTAGTTCACCACTAAAAACTAACTCAATTCTTTGATGTTGTTGTAACTGCGATTTTGTTATATATATATTTTATTAACTTCTTGATGGTTTTATAGAAAAAATGGAGTTTGATATTAACCATAATATTGTTATATGAACATAAATGACAGACAATAAGAAAAATATATACTTCATTTGTTGAGGTTTAAGAGAAGATTCGATAATCATTTAATCTCACGTAATATGAAGCATACATAAGTTGTTCAATGACAACATCGAGACCTAATGGACTCGAGTTTAAAATAAAATTGCATAGAACTTTGCATTATTCATTTTAGTAGTAGTATAACATAATAAAAGTATGAGTATGACATTCCACCATGGATGCAAGTGTCGATCACATATGAGCACCTCCATGGCAACACTTGAAGCTAATACCCGTCTCCATGAAGCGAGGGCATTCAGGACAATTGATAGTCATAGGAATCCATCCACTGAATCCCGGCAAAATTACACGATCACATTGGTGACTCTTGAGAGCCAATTCATTAAAGTATTCTCTAAAAGCATCCGGAAATGCTTTCAAGCGCAAACTTTGCTTCCATTTAGGGAACTCCTCTAACAATCTCAAAATCAAAGCCCCACGACCAACTAGCACAGGTGCTGAGCCGACAGTTAGAACAACCCAACCATCCTCATTTTGGTAAGAAATCAATCTTAAGATGTCTTCAGTTGTCTCACTCGCACTTGAACCTATTAACTGACTCTTCACTACAAAATAACCCCATTGTGTGTTCCAAAAACGACTCATAAGTGTAGGATCATCCTCTCCTTTCACATCCTTTCCTATGTGTACGATCTCAAACGAATTGCCATCAATTATAAAAGGATCATTTTTCAAAATTTCTACTCTCTCTTCAAATTGTTGGATCCATGCAGGGTTTTTTCCTCCATAGAATAGGATACTTTTTTCTTGTTTGATCTGTTGGAAAAGAGTATATTATGTCAACACAAAAGATATATATAGTAGATAGAATGAAATAAATGATATCAAAGTGCATGCATACCCAATTTTGTAGTCTTGGTTGGTGGGTGAATTTGACGAGCGTCGAATCGGGCCAATTTCTTCTTAGCAAACTCTTGCTCCTATCGTACGTAAAATCAATTGCTTCGTTTCCCCAAACTCGAATCAAATGAATTGCATTTGTAAATACTACTTTAGATTGTGAGGTGAGTACGACAACCAAAGGATCCTCCCTAAGTTGCCACCTCTCCTCCATGTATCTCATGCCAGCTATTTTTGTAGTAAATGGTATTGAATGCCATTTCATTATAGAACGCAAGTACTCATATCTCTTGTGATCTTCGGCATGATAAGGCTCAGGGATAATTGGAATCCAAACGATCTCGTATGTCTTGTGATCTGTTTTCAAACTTTCGTAAACATGATGAAGAGCCTCGATATCATCATTCGAGATATTCAATCCAGAAATTACCAGGATCACATTCTTTCCCGACAAACTTTCTTGAATGCTAACCTGCGAACACATATTAATATTAGATGAACACGACTCTCCATAATGGAATGATATTGTCCACTTTGAGCATAACCTCTCATGGTTTTGTTACTATTCCTTGATTATAAACCCATGATCATTCCCTAAATTAGTCGAGTGGGACTTACGTACCCTCTTAATAAAATACATTCCAAAAGATTATAATAGTATTTATGATAAAGATAGACCTCTCTTAGCGTAGAGCCATCAATAAGTGGATTGGTTTCAGTTTTGCCACTAAGGAGCTTGGAAACAACTAACGTAATATCAGTATGATAATGCTCAATGTGATCAACCAACCACCGGAAGAGATCAACCTCGGCTGCATCAAACACAACAAATATAATGTTATTTTTCCAATCATAGCGTTACGAATAACGATCGATAATATGAAAGTAAAGTATTCGACCATGTTGTTCTCGTATGGCGTTGAGATGCTTTTCAAGCACGGCGAGTACATTGGCGATCTTATCGGACAAATCATTTAAATATCTTTGTGGCTGATTCCTGAAAAAAAGAACATTTGTAATGAATCGTAAATAACAACTTATAGATACTAGGGTTTCACTTTAATTGTGACGATCTCGTTGAATAATTTGTTGCGGGTATGAATAGCGTACTTACTCGGTTTCACTAAGGTAGCTGGAGAGGTGTATTTTAGAAGCAACAATAGTGTGGATAACCCAATAAGTGATTAATGGGATTTGACGAAGAGCGGATGGTAATTCAGGAAGCTCCTTGACATCATATTTGGAGAATTCTCTAATTTGATTCATGTGTTTGATGGCTTGCAAGCAACTACGGATGAGGCTGCTGGGGTTGAGAAGCACTTGTTGGTATGGGAATGAGTCTAAGTGCTTCTTTAATGAAGCAACTCGCTTGATAGTTGCCAATGATTTAGCCAATGGGTCAGTCATGGAGTAATGGTAGAGATGCCATAAGTCTCCATAATCTGATGTGAAGGCTAACAAAGTGAGAGCTGCCTTAGCTTCCCATGGATAATTTGTCAATATGTTGAAGATTTCTAGTGTCGTCTCGTGTGCTTTTTTTACACCCGGAGCCTTGCATGACAACTGAGGACGTAATATTTTAACTTTCAATTGCAAGGGACAATGAATCAAAATAAATCTTATTGAATCTTAAATTGAAATAGAAATAGATATGTCCATTTAACCCACGAGAATCTATTGCAACAGAGTAGAAAATCCCCGTTAAAATGAGAAATGGGGGAGACAAGAAAATTTTCTCCGACATGGATTGTCTCACTTTCAAATAAATAGAGAAATTTTCCCTGTTCACGCCCCACTCTGTGAACATCTCTAAATATCGTCTGAGCCCGTATTATTATCAATAGAAAAAATTAAAGCTAGAGACTAGATTATGATCAAAAGGGTCGTAATAATTAAAGTTTTAAGGAGTATGACCTCGCTAGAGATACGATGAAGAGTACAGAGCGGAGGATCAATCACAACGTTTGATCCCAAAGTATCGTCTGAATATACCAGACGTCCTTCAATTCCCTGCATGAATACGATAATAGTTACTCATACATTTAAGTTGAACAAAAGCAACACAAACTGTGCATAAATATTATATCTTTACCCGATGGATATTATCGGTAATTCGATGGGAAGTGGTGAGAATATTTTCAATAACTGAGATGTAACTAGGGAGATCAATCTTGGTTGTATCGTCGTCGCGATGTTTGGCGTAAATGTGTCCGGTGACAAGTTCGTCGGAGTAATGCCTCGTGCTTGCCTCGTCCTTGTGGGCAGAATGCAGCAATGCAGGTGCAGCGGTGGGTGTCTTGGGGACAATAGAGGCCATGGTTTGGGAGTAGAGAGAGGAGAAAATAAATGAAGGAAAGAAGGTTGAATCAATGAATAGATTGCTTGTGTTGTGAATTGAGTTATTGGGCTATATTTATACACAAAAATCTTGAAGAAGAGAGAGAAAAACAGAGCAAAGAGTGTGAAGGAAATTAATATTCTTGTCTAAAGAAAAGAATGTTACTGCTAAGATTTGAGCTTTAACTAATCACATGGTTTGAGTTTGTCTACCTTGCTTCTTTGTCGTCTTATTGTCTTTTACCACTTTTTGTTTGTTTATGACATGGGCCAAACACTTTCTAATGTTCAAAATTTGAAACCAAAGTTTTCGGGTTTTTCTAGCTTTGATATAACGTCACTATCACCGAAGGGTAACTGAAAATTTATCTCTATAACTTTTTTAATGTAAGGTCTCGACATTTTCCTGCATCTTCTATTACATAATTACGTTACTTACTTTTCATTTCTAGGAGTGAGTACTATCCTCATAGACAACCACGGTTCATTTTAGAATGTTGTGTACTCACTCAAAATTTCCACGAAGTTTAGTCTAGGGTTGCTCCATCCAAAATATGCTTAATTTTAGAGTTTCCTTCGATTGAGCTACCGAAAAAGAATAACGGTAGTAACTTACCATTCTCTTCTGACTTGTTTTCGATTCATATATGAAAAACTTGTGATTTAGCTTATCAAGAATAGTTATGGGGAGTGGGGAATTGTGTGTGCATAAAACAAATCTGACAGCTAGAAAAGGGATTGAAGAATCATTTCATCCTTTAGTTCATTGAGGAGAAAGTGAATCTTCTAAATTACTACACCCAACAATTTGAAGCAAATAGATTCTTTAAAAATAGATTAAAAAGCATTAAACAATATATAAAATTGTTAAAAGAATAGTTAAATTATAAATTTGATATTTAGTAAAACACGTTTAATCATAAAGTTTCTATAATTGAGTCACTGAAAAAGAATATGCGAGTATAAGACCTTGAGCCTCAAACAGAGATTGTGAAATCTCCCATTAGTTGGAGAAGAAATTTTAAACCTCGAACGAAAATCCAAAGAAAACATTATCTTTAATTCTATTTAAAAGATCTAAAGGATGTTTGTACAATTATCTGCCTGAAACCACAGTTGAATCAAACAAATAAGCTATGAACTACCTGTTGATCTTTGATTTCAAAAGCTAGTTTCATCCATATTTATTTTCTTTTCCTTTTCTTTCTCCAATTCCTATAATCCACAAACTGCAATTATAGTCAGGTATGTAATTCACTCTAAACTATCTCCAATGGACTTTTCTTATTTCTATCGTTTTTTCGCTTATTGCAACAGTTCGACTACCGACATCCATCTGTGAAGGGTCGGATGTTCAATGCAAGAAGATCAAGACCCCACCAAACCTTTGAGACGAGCATAGTAAACAATCACTACGAACAGCAAAGCGCAAGCTACTCCAGAAACAATGACAACCTGCGCATAACGATGATGGTTTACGTTATTGTTCGGAGTCTCGAGTTCCAGCATTTCAAGTCAAATCACAGTCAAGTTCTTCAACATACCCATTTAAACGTGTATCCATGGTCGTCATTCCAAGTATATGGAATATTCATTCCAAATATGGCACTAACCAATGAATAGATAGACATACAAACCGTTCCAGAACTTAAAAACAGCTCCAACTGCAAAATTGAAGAAATTTAAAAAACAAGATTATGGGAAGTGAAGAAGTCTCATCAATATATAGAATGATATAGAACCTGGATGAGTTGATTTCGATGATTATCGAGCTGCGAAAACGGTGAAACTTCAAGTCAGAAAAGAAAGAAAAAGAAAAAAGGCTACATATCATGCATCAGTAGAGCAAAATCTTTCATTTCTTACCTGGATATTGATATAATCTTCTGTGTCGTCAATATATTCTCGCAGCTGCAAATCATTTTAAACAATTGGAATCATACATTACCACAAACATAAACAAATCATTCAGATTAAGCAAAATCATTTTGGCCCGTTACATATAGTCGTCCGCCCCACGGTTTTGTCCGCCTCACGGTTTTAAAACGCGTCTATTAAGGAGAAGTTTCCACTCTTATAAGGAATATTTCGTTCCCCTCTCCAACCGATATGGGATCTCACAATCCACCTCCCTTGGGGCCTAGCGTCCTCGCTGGCCAACCGCCCAATAACTGGCTCTAATAACATTTGGTAACAGCCCAAACCCACCACTAGTAGATATTGTTCACTTTGGTCCGTTGCGTATTGTTATCAGTCTCACGGTTTTAAAACGTGCCTACTAGGGAGAGGTCTCCACACCCTTATAAGGAATATTTCATTCCCCTCTCCAACCGATGTGGGATCTCACGTATCAAAACTCCAAACGAAATTTATCACCCACGAAGTGTTTCATTTCTGAAAACAAACTACAAATCTTACGGATAGAACAGTCCTTTGGATTATGCTTCGTAGGAAGCAATCTCACTTTAAACGTAAATTAGATAAGCAGGGAAAAAGGTGAACTTACTGTAGTTAATTTGTTCAATGTACCATCAATCTGCATAAAGTAGGCCTGCAACAGGTAGCCTCAATTAGAGACCTTTAAGAAAATAGAGTACCCAGAAACTATATGAACTATTACCTCCAGTAACATTTCAAGCTCTTCGATGTCATCTTCGTCCCCTCGTGCAGTTGCAATACTTGCTCTGCTTGCTCTTGAGATCTTTGAACCAATGGTAGGAGATGCAGGAAACCAATTGGCAGGACCAGAACCACTTACAGGAGAAGATGAACTCGTCTTTCTTGACAAGTAAAGGTCTGCCATATCATCGTCATCGTCTAGTAATTGTTCAAGCTCATCTCTCACCTGATTGAAAGGAAAGCCCGGAGCCACTAGTCAAAAATTATAGCTACGCAGATAATAACTGCGGATCTAGTTATGCATTATTATCAATTTAGAACCGTGTCACAGAACTTTGGAACATACAAAGAAAAGATTACAAATAGATTAGACAAGGAACTCCAAAGGAGAGAAAAATTGAATACTGAACGGAAAAAAAGGTTACATAAGGGTATAATATTGTAACAGTCCAAGCCCACCGCTAGCAGATATTGTTCTCTTTGGATTTCCCCTTTCAGACTTCTCCTCAAAATTTTTAAAACGTGTTTACTAAGAAAAGGTTTCTACACCCTTATAAAGAATGTTTCGTTCTCCTCCCTAACCGATATGGGATCTCACAATCTCACCCCCTTCGAGGTCCAGCATCCTTGCTGGCACTCGTTCCCATCTCCCATCGATGTCATTCCCCTCTCCAATCGATGTGGGATCACTCAATCCACCCTCTTCGGGGTCTAGCTTCCTCGTTGGCACTTGTTCCTCTCTCCAAT
Source organism: Cucurbita maxima (assembly GCF_002738345.1). Taxonomy (NCBI): domain Eukaryota; kingdom Viridiplantae; phylum Streptophyta; class Magnoliopsida; order Cucurbitales; family Cucurbitaceae; genus Cucurbita; species Cucurbita maxima. Next base: position 1,020,437 of record NW_019272036.1, on the reverse strand, counting down.
CGATGTGAGATCTCACAATCCACACTCCTTCAAGGTTCGGAGTCTTCGCTGGCACACCGTCCCGTGTCCACCCCCCTTCGGGACACAGCGTCCTTGCTGGCACACACCTCCCGATGTTCTCCTTTGGGGCTTAACATCATCGCTGGCACACCGCCCAGTGTCTGGCTCTAATACCATTGGGAATAAACAAATCTTATCTTACCGGTTCAAATTATTCCTAGGAAATGAGATGTAAATGAGTTTCTTCTACTACAAACCTTATTTTCTACTGCACTTTCTAATGCAACAATCTGCTTTCTCCAAATAGAACATATTCCAGCATACATATTTTTTCATGTAAAGAACCGAACATTCATTGAGAAAAAAATGAAAGAATACACAAACATACAAAAAAAAAAGAAAAAACTAAGCCCACCAAAGAGAACTCTATTAAAGAAAGAGGCTCCAATCAAATGTTTCTACACGTACCTTTTGAACCCTTGCGGTCAACCTAGTCATTGCACTCTTCAATTTACGAACTCTGTCCAAATTGCGGCTACTAATCTGCAAATTCCCAGGAAAAACAAAGCAAAAAGGACAAACAGAGCATGAGGTCATACGGCAAAGACAACATATAGTTACATAGTTTCTTAGTGTAAGGATTATGGTAGAAACTAGAAGGTTACTGAGGGACATATTAGTTAATAGCTAGTGAAATTGTCGGAATGTGAGCTAAGTTTATTGGATCAATGGTCTTATAAATAAAATAGGGGGCACTTCATGTTCTCAAGGCACCACAAGAACTTAACAATATTATCTCCTGGAATAATCATTTAGTACCTTGGTAGTAAGCTCATCCAATGCTGGATAAGCAGCAGTCTCCAGTTCAGTTGTCCGAGCAGCAAGAAAACTACATATAGCTTCCAAAGCTACCTCGAGGGCACGGAATTCAAATGGGGATTCTGGAATGCACATTCTCAACATCATTCATATATTGACGAAGTAAAAACAAACCATATGGACAAATTTGATTGCTTTTGTTATGAAAAAGGACTTTGAATATGTTAAGAGCGCTATGAGATGGCTGAGGAAAACTGGTTACCATCTTCTTCAGCTTCACCATCATGTAGCCCACCCTGATACTCTTGGAAGACATTAGAAGGAGGCAGTCGTCTCTGAAGCTCTTCAACCACCGGGATGACATGTTCATCTGTTGGATCTCTAAGCAAAACCTATAGATAACACGAATTAACAAGAAAACCAACGACGAAACGAAATCAATAAGATTTGTATGAAGAGGGAACGATATTGATTTCACTTGTTGGGCTTAGAGAATTAACAAGAAACATAAACAAAATCAGTATGAAAAGGGTTGAGAAATAAAATAAAATTTACCATAACCTATCCATCTCGGTTTTAGTTTTATCCGAGCAATTAGTCTCAAATTCATCCTCCACATCTCTTCTTTCATTACATACCATTTATCTCACCCTAACATTCATGTAACAGCCTAAGCCCAACGCTAGTAGATATTGTCCTCTTTGGGCTTTCCCTTTCGGGCTTCCTCTCAAGGTTTTTAAAACGCGTCTACTAAGAAGAGGTTTCCACACTCTTATAAAGAATGTTTCATTCTCCTCTCCAACCGATGTGGGATCTCACAATCCACCCCCTCGGGGCCCAGCATCCTCGCTGGCATTCGTTCCCTCCTCCAAGGGACCCTTAATCTACCTCTTTCAAATCCCAGCATCCTTACTGGCACACCGCCTCATGTACATCCCCTTTCGGGGCTCAGCCTCCTCGCAAGCACATTGCACAGTGTCTGGCTCTGATACCATTTGTGACAGCCCAAGCCCACCGCTAACAGATATTGTTCTCTTTGGGCTTTACCTTTCGGGCTTCCCCTCAAAGTTTTTAAAACGCGTCTGCTAGGGAGAGGTTTCCACACCCTTATAAATAATGCTTCGTTCTCCTCCCCAACCGATGTGGGATCTTACAATTCGAGTCTACAAAAGCCCACCTAATCAACCAAATTCTACCACTAATTCAATACTAATTGATGATGCAATTGCTGCAAGTCAACTTAATGAAACGCCCGTCTGCGATACAAATTAGCAGGGATCAACAGGCTAGTCAACTTAACCAGACATACAACTGTTGCACCCTCAATTAATAATCAAAACTGGCAGTCAAGAATGAACTCGAGAATAAACGTTTCAGTTTGACTAATATTGATAAACCAGAAGAAGAAATAAGTCCTCCCTTGGTTTATCTTATATCAAAGTTTTCCTGCAATTTGTGTCCTGTTTTTTCGTCTATGCATATACATGAAAATATCCCATTCAAGTATTAAAACAGTACCAACTTGATAGAGTAGTAACAAAAGAAACAAAAGAAACAAAAGAACAAGCCGACCTCTTCAGCAGTAATGATCGCCTTTATATGCTGCAGAACCCACATACAAACAAAAATAAAAAAAGGCTAGATTAAGAACAATTCACAAAAAGAATAGAAAAGGACTGAACAAAACTACAATGAATCCACCTCCAGATTAAGAACAATGGCCCTCTCACGCCCCAAAATCGTAGAGGGATAAGAAAGCAAAGGGTCAAGAATCCGAAGATCTCGAGCATGAATTTGAACTCGATGCATAATCGCATACTTGTCGACATCGAGGACGGTCCCTTGGCCCGTACAATCCAGTAGAATCCAACTCCGAGAAGACTGTTTCTTCTTCTTAACAGTCAACGCCGTCTGTGGATCCACCGGCACCACATGCCCGTCCCGAGCCATTACAAATCATCCCATAAACCAATCACATCCCAAAAAACTCTAAACAGCCCTCTTCAAATCTTGTTCAGAAAAACCCTTCACCATAAATAAAAGCCACAAAAGAGGATCAAATTATACAATGGCGGAGAAATTACGACGTGGGTAATCAAGAACAGGATGAACAAATTGAAAACTAGAAATGAACTGGGATTGAGGGTTAATGGGTAAAGATTTGAGTGGAGAAGGTTGGGTAAAAACGGAGGGCTTGAGAGTTTCTTCTCCACCTAGTTGCAGAGGGAAGAAGGCGAATAGGAGGAGGACGAGTATCGATTCTTTGTGGGGCATATCGGTTTCACATATGGAAAGAAGCTGGAACATTGGGCCACAGCCACAGCCACAGCCACAGCCTCAGCCGCCGAATGTGAACTCCAGACCAGAATTTGTTCTGCACATTTACACCCTAATTTTACCATTAATCTTCCCATTAATTACATATTATCTCCGTTTTAGTTCCATTAGTAGGACCCACCGTCAATTTACAAGTTTTTTTTTTTTATTATTGTTTAAAAAGAATTTATTTGTGGGTGATCTTAAAACACTTCAAAATGTTTATTTCATTAATTTTAATTATTTTAAAATCACTTTAAAACGTGTAATGGTTATTATTTTTAATATTAAGTAAATTGTTTAAAACAAAATAAGTTTAACTTTATTGTTGATGGTTGTAGTATCAATTAAAAATTATTTTGCTATATTATTAGGTAATGTATTTTAATTAGGAAAAAGAATATGAAAGAGATATATCTAATTCCTATTTTGATTCTTTACCATCTTTAATAAATAACATTAATCAATTTCTAATTTTGATTTTGATTTCAAACCAATAATGGACTTTTAAGAAATCCTAAATAATTAAATTACATCAAAATAATATTTTTATTCTAATTCCAATTATATTTAGATTTTTGTTCACTTACCTTTTAGATAATATAGTAAAAAAAAATAATAATAGATTAAATTATAGACCTCATATTCCTGTATGATATAGTCACGTTAGATACTCTTAGCTGCTTAAGAGTGAAGATCGAATCAACCCTTATAGCATGTTTTACCCTAACCCACATGCATCCAAAATAATATTATATAAGTTCGCCCAACATAAAATTGCTGCAAATAAAGCACATTTAACCATAGAGTTTCTATGATTACGTCAAGAGAAGGTACATTTTTATAGTATAAAAACAACTTTCATTTTCGAGCATTCTTAATCATGACGATAACATATAAAAATTGTATTTATTTAGTAAGATTTGAACTACTTATAAAGCTTACAAATTTGAAAATTTTACCATTAGTCCTCAACTTTTCAAACTTTCACATAAAAGGCTAAATTTGAAAGCCAATTTTGATTTCTCTTCAACCATTTGGGTATTGTTTCTTTTTATTGGTAGTTTGGTTGAATAAAATGGATTATTTAAATATAAAAATTACGACATTTATTTAAATTTATAATTAAAACGGACCCAAGCTTGGAGTTTAACTAATCAAATGCATAATTTAGATGTGATTAGTGGAGTTGTTATATGGATAGACCCATTTAATAATTTTATAATCATTCATTTGTTTAGTTAATTATGCTGGTCAATATTTTATAACCATGATTAAGTATTATATTATAAAGTTTGCATCAAATAATTATTTTTATTTATGGCCATGGGTCCGTACATGACCTATGCCTGAAAAAATAAATAATTTCATTTTATAAGAGAATAAACCTTAAAGTTAATTCCTATTCCTATTCTTAAAAAAATAATTATTCTTTATTATCCTTTTCTTTATAAATTTCAAAACCATAAAAAAAAAAAAACGTATTATTATTATTTATTCAATGTACTAATCAATAAAATAATATAAGACTCAAACTGAGAACAAAATGGTCTTATAAACTAAATATTTTATTATTTGTTGTCGATTTTTTTTCTTTTTTAGTTATAATATTAGAATACTATAATAATAGCAATGTATACGGGTTACATTTTGGGTTGGGATGTAAAATCTTTTAAACCTAACTCGAAATTTTGGGTTAGTTGGATTCGTAACCTAACCAACACAAACAGCGTTCACAACCCAACACAAACAGCATTTTCAGATTGGATTAGGTTGTCAGATGGGTTTTTTTCACTTTATTTTCTAAAGTTTCCGTTTTTTCCATTCAAATGTTTCATGTTTAAAGTTGACTTCAACTTCTTTTCATTCAATCTGTTATGGCATCTGATTCTTGTTTTTGGGGCTTTACTTTACATCTCCTTCACATGTTTGTGTTGACTCATCTTATCGTGTGTTGACTCATCGTATTGTATATATATGTATAATATATGATACTTGAATAAAGGAAGAATTCATGAATATATCAAGACCACATGCTTAAAGAATTGAAAGTCGCTACCTATACTAATGAGATGCACCTTTCGTTCAATGACTCAATTATAGAAACTCGAAGGTTTAACGTGCTTTACTTGGAGGAATTATATGTTGGGTGACCTTTTTTGAGCTTTCCTACAATGCATGTAAGCGGGGTCAAAACATACTGGAAAAACATATGTTGATATGTGGTGATAGTATTCTCTCTTAAAAATAAGGAGTAAGTAACATGACAATATCGTAGAGGAATGTAAGGTCATTAGATGTTGGATTTGGACTCCAAATCTTGAACATGGTTCGTTACATAATAGTCTCGTTCACTTGTGAGTCAGGCTCTCTCATAGGCATTCCAACCAAAAGCAACTCATGAGTCATGCTCTTTATGGGCATGATTTGTTACATCATAGTTCATGCTATGATATGATTATGCTATGTCATGAACCTATGTTATGTTATCAATGTTATTTGATATATGTGTTGGATGATGAAAGTCTCACATCCGCTAATTTAGGGAATGATCATGGGTTTATAATAAAAAAAATACTATCTCCATTGGTATGAAGTCTTTTGGGGAAGCCCAAAGCAAAACCATGAGAGCTTACGCTCAAAGTGGACAATATCATATCATTGTGGAGAGTCATGTTCGTCTAATATGGTATCAGAGTCATGCCCTAAACTTAGTCGTGCCAATAGATTGGTAAATCCTCAAATGTCGAATAAAGGACTCCAAAAGAAAAGGATTCGAGCCTCGATTAAGGGGAGGCGTACTTTGTTCGAGAGGAGTAATTGATATTAACAAAACAATTCATACCACAGACAACAAAAAGTCATGATCAGACCACAGACAACTTCAGTATATTAATACCAGATCCAAGAAAAACCCTACTACACTATATAATATTGGAAATGACAACATTAATTTTCCACAAATGAAGTAAAATTGGCATGACATAAACTGACATAGCTTATGATATTCATATTATTTGATTAGGATTATTCCCACCATAGACTATATTATAAAATTAAATTTCCATTAATCAATGCCCCCATTAACATGCTAGCACATGCCCTTGTTCCCTCTCAATGGGGTCCCTAAATATTTATACCCTTTTCTTTTCTCCTCACCCANAAAAAAAAAAAAAAAAAAAAAAAAAAAAAAAAAAAAAAAAAAAAAAAAAAACGGGTACATACATACCATAAATTAAGGTATAAAATAATGCAAATAAAAAAAGAATCTTCTTTTTCACTAAATAATACAATATCATAGAATAAAATACCATTTGACAACCAAACAAAGAAATGGGTGTAATTATTAAGCAAAAAAAACCCTTTTTTTTTTTGGAAAATTAATTAGTGATAATAATAATAATAAAACATGACAAACAAACCACCAGACAGACAGTAGGTGAAGGTTTACAGCTTTTCATGTCTCATCCATTACAAATATTGTCCCCAACAGCATATCATTTTGGGTTTTTTCTTCTTTTTTTTTTTTTTTCTTTTCTGTATATACTAATAATTTAAATTATATATAAAAAAAAAAAAACATTAAAGTTTGAAAAATACACACAAAACAACATGCATGTTTCCAAGCTGGAACCAGTCTTCTTTCTTTTTGCTCTTCACAAACACTTCTCTTCTAGCTTCTCCTCTTGCATTTCTCCATAGCTCTTGGGGCTGCAAATTTTTAAAAAATAATGTCAAGATTTTGTTTTCTTTAGAATAGTTTTCAAATGGAGCGTGAATTACCTAGCCCGATGGCTTCAGAACCTTTCATGATTCTCAAACGCTTGCATGAATCGACAAACATCCTGTTAGAGAAATCGTTGTTCGGTTAAAATGAAACTCAACTATGAAAGGAATGAAAAAATTAAACGAAACTTACTCCCATGGAACGTCCCCGACGAGCATCCAATCACCATCTTTGTCTTTGTAAGTTGGAACGAACTCTGAGCTATTGAGAAGATCCATCAACTTTCTTTCGTTCATGAAGTCTATCATTCCTTGAGTACCAGAACATTTACCCATTGCGAAGGAGCTAAACATCTTGGCCAAGGCATCAGAGAGTTCTTGGTAGCTTTGGTACATTTTCAAGTCTATCTTACGAAGATATGGAGCTCCGTCCATGCAAACCTTCACAAATGCAACTGCGGCGCCACCGCTCGCTTTCTCCATTCCTTCACCGCTCGTGTTCTTCTGTGCCATGACATTCTTCCTGTACGATCGCACGGGTGGCCAACCCACAGCTTGTGCCCTACAAACCCAACAAATATTCATGAGAAAAATGATTCAACCTAACCCTTAGTTATGGCTTGGAAGAAGAAATTTACTTGACAAGAGGCTTAGCCGGATCCTTGGAGCCGAGGCTCTTTGGACCGTCGACGCTCGTCGGAATGTTCTTAATATTGCCGTTGAGACCGACTCCAACGCGAGCATCTCCGCCGCCATCGTTGCTCTGAATGTTAAGCTTCAGATCAATAGTTTGAGAGAAACCCCTCTTGCCGGAAGCTTTAAGGGTGAGGTCAGGAGGCGGATCTCCGCCGCCGGGCAAGCCGAGGCAGAGCTCAGTCTCCTTCAAGCTTACAAACTGGTTGGGCATATTCCGGCCGACTGCTTCCATATAGAGAATGAAAAAAAGGTTGTCGTTTTGGGATTTCTTCTTATGGTGTCGACCGCTACCGATAATATTAAAACCAAACAAAATTCACCCTCTTTTATTGGATAGGGTGGTAATATGCATTCTGTATTTTTATATCAAATAATTAATAATGGGTCCCTATTATAAAGTTTTTATTTATTTATTTATTATATATTTAATGCAATAAATCATATGATACCTCAATTTCTTTTTCTACTCTCTTCTTCCCCATTTTTACAAATTTTTTTAACTCTGCATTCATTTTGATATTGCTAATATTAGACAAATAATTATTATGGTCGTTTTTTTCTCTCAATTATAGGGTCATCATGCATTTTCTATGACATGATCACGTCACCTACTGGTATTATATTGCTTTTAAGAGTGAAGACACTATTCCCACAAATCAACACAATCTTTTTAACATGTTTTGTCTTCACTCACATCCATCGTATAAAAACTACTAGAAGGTCACTCAACATAAAATTGTTCTAAGTTTAGCACGTTTTATTTCTTTGGAGCATTTTTTAACTTTGAGATATCTCTTGTTGGGATGTGGTCTTAGTTCGTTCATTCATTCATGTACCTCTTCTTTATTTGAACATTACATTACATTTTAGACATATATATATATAAATAAATGAGGTAAATTACGAAAAACTATTTAAACGTGGTTGCTCTTTAAAGGACACGTAAGTATTAAGATAAATATGAAAAAGGAATATTTGATTATAAATTCAATATTGGGGAAATTTTATAATTTTTTTTCCATGAATAAAAAAGAGACACGTCACATGAAAGAGAAATTGTAATTTTAGCATGTGGGGGGATCAATAAGCAATAATAATAATTTTTATATTGCCAATGTGAAAATTGGAATTTGGGAGGGTGCCCTAATAGTTAGAGTCACCCATCACATGCAACACACTAATCAACCTTTATTATACACTAATCACTTAATTAATATCCTACTCTTTCCATTAAAATACTTCAAAGTTGTTAATCTTTTTTTAAATTTTCTAATTATATTAATATATTTTTTTTAACTATTTTTAAATAATCTAACATTATTACCGATATTAAAGGTGGAAATTCAAAGCTTGTAATTACAGAGTTTGGCACTAATGTTCTAAATATTTAATTAAAATAAAAGTTTGACAATAATTAAACTCAAAAATCTATTTTTTTTTCTCTAATTATAATAATGTAATATTGAAAAATTATTGAATAATACATGTTAAATAAATAATGTATTAAATTACTCACATATTCACATCCATATTGTTGGATATTGTAATTTTGCACTTAATATTAAATTTTAATTTTAATTTTCGTGAAATAGAGAATATTTTTAATTAATTCCTTTTGATAAAAAAAGAAAAAAGGGTTCTTCCATGAACCTTCCTTTTAAGCATATATGCACATGAAAATTATATTTTATAATATATCAATAAATAGAGAGAATTCCATTATGGTTTGTCTATTTTTTTTTTTTTTTAATTTATAAATATATTAAAGAAGGATTCGTGATAGAAGCCGATCGAGCTTTGTACTAAGCTTTCGAAGCTTGTTTTCTTGAGAGGAAAAGATTTTCTCTTATCGGGCTGATATCAATAAATAACTTGCTCGAGCGTACATAAAAAAAAAGGGTATAACGAGAGAATGCTTTCAACCTCGATATAAACTAATGCAAGATAGACGAACGAGTCAACGTAATCCAACACATTATTTGAAACCGATATCCTACAAGACATGAACATGAAGCAACATTAATTCTAGGAAATAAGATGACATGGGGTGACTAACAGACAAGTCACATGTCAAGAAGAGGGAGACATTTCTTAGCCTAGCTGTGCCCTTGTTGTGTCACAGTCCCAAACCCTATTTCTCTTAGCGTTGCTTCTTTCCAAAACCCTAACCCTGCCACACACATAAATCTTTAATTAGAATGTTTTATATTTTTCTATATTAAAAAATGGAAATTATCAATTAAAGTTTTTTTTAATCCCTACGGAGAACCTAAAGGTAGAGACGAGGATCAGGATCAGGATCAATTCTTTATATCTGCCTCACTTTGTGATATCTCTAGTAACCAGAGTTGATATACAACTATATACCCTTTAAACTTCTCGAACTTATTTAGATGTCTTTTCTTAAATCTAAATGTAGTTATTTTTCGAATTCAAGAGATTATTTTTTTAACTCAGTGTTGTCCTTACTTATAGGTATATTCACGTTAATAGGTATTAATCAAAACTTAATCATCTCGATAGAATCGGTACAATATTAGCTTATCTAAATAATATTCCATTCAAAATATTTTTTTAATTACAGATAAATAAATTATTGCCCATAAACACAAAATAGTACACGTTTACAATGGTATTTTTTGGCTTAATAAAACATTTAAAACTAACAACAAATCAAATCTCGTATGATATTGATGATCCTCAATTTTGATACTTTTGAAAAGAGCAATTTTATAATATAGTTTTAAAAAGTAAAAATTAGGTACCAATAAGACCATAGTTTATTTGCAACCTATCTCCATAATATTCCAAATGTTCCTTTAATTTAGGACATGTGGGGGCTGCCTCTTTTTTTTTTTTTTTTTCTTTTTTAATTTATATCAAAGAATTAATTTTTTAAAAAATATAATGATATTAATCGGGTGTGATTAAGGTAATTTATATCAAATTAAAATTATAACTAATCTTTATGGTCTACGTCGATAATCATTTTGTGTTTGCTGTTAGACGAACATGACTCTCCACAATGGTATGATATTGTCCACTTTGAGCATAAACTCTCATGACTTGGCTTTGGGCTTCCCAAAAGGCCTCACACCAATGAAGAGTGTATTCTTAGATTATAAATCTATGACCATTCCCTAAATTAACCGATGTGAGACTTTCATTATCCAACACTCGCAACATTATTTAAAATAATAATAAACAAATAAATCATTAAAAAAACATGTAAAAGTGTGGTTTTTTATTTGGTAGTTTGAGGTCATTGGTATCAGTTACTGGGTGACAAAAGAATCTCAATCCTCTCATTATGAAAACAATTTTTTAGTATTATTATTTTTTATTTTGAGTGCTTGTCTTTTAAATTATTTTCTATTCTCATGTAATTAAAAAATAAAAATATATATTTGATTATAAGTTTGGATCCGTATAATTTATTTTAACGTTGTATTGATCTATGTTTTAATTAATATATTTAGTGTTCATATATTACTTTCAACTAGAATATAGTTTAACTGATAAATATATAAATATTTGATTAAGAGGTTTGAGTTTTAGAAAATACTTTTGACTATAACGTCTAAAATTATCATGGCTAAGTTTTGAATAGAAAACGTTAAAGTTTTATTCCAACTATACCCTTAAACTTTTATATATATATTTATCGTAAAGTTGTAAATAAAAAACGTTTCAATCGATCTTTACCTATAAAACACAATGACTTTATATGCAACAAAAATTTAATAACATCAAATTATCATACTTCACTTATTACCCACAAATATAATTAGAAAATTTTATTTAAAGATAAATAATATGGAAATAAAATAGGAATTTGAAATTAATTATGTATTTAATGGCCCACCCAAAGAGGGAAGCCGAATTGGACACGCAACGGAACGCGGTCTCGAACGGGTAAAACGGCGTCGGTGAGTGGTAAAAATGTAAAAAAAGAACACGAATGGTAATGACTGCAGATACGTGGCACCGCGTTTAAGGCAACAGGTGGCGTGTTTGTCAGGTGAGGACTTTGAAAGCTGCTGACAGCGCAATCCAACCAAACAGCCTCTGGACAGTGGACAGGGCCCCACGTTTCCTCGTCAGCAGTATCACACGTGGACGATGGTCCAACCCATCGTACGTGTTCCCGCCGTTCTCAATCCCTGCCCCCACACGCTTCCAGTTTTCTCCCCGGCCCCACACCCCCAGCTTAAATTACATAAATTTTACAAATTAAATTCAAATTATTTAATTCTTTTTAATTCTTTTGCCCTTCTCAATATTATACCCTATGCATTAATTTTTTAATTTAATATTTAACGATAAAAATTGAAGGTTTATAAATAAAATGTGAATAAACAAGATTTAAACTTAATTTATAATATAATTCAATTTTTTTAATTTTATATCTAACAAGTCTCTTCACGTATAATTTTGTGTCTAATAGATCTTGACTTACTCAACACTTTTTTTTTTAAATTACGAACTTATTATTAGACTACGAGCACTAGCAGATATTGTTATTCTAGGCTTCCCTCAAAGTTTTAATAACACGTGTCTATTAGGGATAAGTTTTAATGCCCTTATAAGAAGTGTTTCGTTCTCCCCTCCAACCGATGTGGGATCTCACAATCCACTCCCTTAGGAGTCTAATGTTCTCACTGGCACACCGCCCAATGTTTGGCTCTGATACTATTTGCAACAACTCAGACCACAGCTAGCAGATATTGTGTTTTTGGGCTTTCCATTTTAAAAGGTGACTATTAGGGAGAGATTCTCACACTCTTGTAAGGAATGTTTTGTTCTTTCTCCAACTAATGTGAGATCTTACGTTATTAGATACAAAGTTAAAAGTTCAAATACTTGTTAAATATATTTTACGTGACACGATGTACTAGCCACAAATTTATACTTTTAACACAAATGTCAATGAGTTGAGTGACTAGATTTGTCAAATTATTTATGAGTTTGACCGAGAGAGGGGAGAAAGATTAGGGTTTGAGACAATACATTAATTGTAGAAGGAGTAATATAATGTTTGGGTGAGAGATAGAAAAGGAAAGGGTTATAAAACGAAAGAGATTGTGCAATATAGTTCAATGTATAGGTGATAATGGAACATAGGAGGATGGTCCAAAATTAGAGGTTGAATCATGTGGAAGCAAATGCTCACTTCCATAGCTTATTTCATTTATAAGAACAGCTGTTTGTTCTTTCTTTTATTGTTGATATTAATTTTGATGGGTGGAATGTCGTCATAGTACCCAAAGTTTTGGCATTCATTTTTTTCTAAGAAACTGGCTCTCTAGCTGAATGAGTTAAGTTGTTTGGAAATAATTTGTGTATATGACGTCCGGATAAGTTTGATATCACTTCGGAAATGGTTGGTGTGCAAATATGGATAAGGTAGTAAATTTGTTGAACGGGACACATACCTAACTTGTAACATAGTGAAAATTGTCGTACCCAGATCTTTTGAGTTAGAGATGTTGGAGTACAAGAATTTATTTTGGACTTTTAACCATGAAGTATAATTATTCATTTTTACTTGACAACCTAGGATTGAGTTGAAAAGAGTTGAATCTAGCGGGTTGGGTTGGTCCTCCTTTAGGCTTAAGGATTTGATAATGAGTCGAGATAACTTTAAGTATCTTAATCAATCTCTTGAGCTTTTGGCCCAAGGTACATATTGTTTCTCCACGACCCATATAGACCCTAGGGTGTGGTCAAGTACAAAGCTAGGGGCTCCATTTTGGATTAGGTTCATCCAGTTTGACTCTCTTACCCTCTCTTAATTAGTTCGAGATATTATAATTAGATTCAATTTTATCCATATAACATAAAAAAAACTGTTTTCATAGTCTCTTAATTATAGAATGTCTGTATGGAGTATAACATTATAGCATATAGACTCGTGTGCCTTCTAGAGATAGAGGTATGATTCGGTAGCTTTATTAAAGACAAAAGAATTAGTCACCACCCTATGTACTCACCATTAAAGAGTTAGGACAATAATAGCTCACTAATATTTAGTTGTTGCAAGATTGTTTCACATCATTTATATATATATATTTCTTTTAATTAATGTAGATAGCTGATTAACGTGTGATAAATCTTAATTTTGTGAATCATTTTTTCTTTTCCTTTAAAATTTTAATTGTTCTTAATTTAAAATAATTTTAAGTCGGCAAAAAATTTCTTTTCCATTTTTTTTTTTTTTTGTCACTTAATTTGAAAAGGTTGAAATTAATAAATAATTAGTTGTTTAGTCAAAAAGGTTGTGTTATTTCAAATTTTAATCATGCCTAAAAAGACTATCACCATAAAAACTACTCCTTTTGAAATGTTCTTTAGATTTCTCTTTCTTTCACCTTTTTCAAATTGATTTTTTTTTTCCTCAAATTATATTTGTAATTTAAAAAATATATAAAATATGTATGACCCACTTCAAATAAAATTGAAATTTGATATTGGAGATATGACACAGTATAAATGAGTTGTTCATAAATGAACCAACATTACATTCGAATGAGAGTAATCTAGAATATAGAATGGTTAAAAAAGTTTAAAATAATTGAAAGCAGCTAGCTATACCAATAAGATGTACTTTTTTATTTTGACGGTTTAATCATAGAATCTTCAAGATTAAGGATATTTTACTTAGAACAATCTTATCCTACTCGATGCGAGAAATTTTTTTTAAAATAAACAATATCATATTATTATAAAACAAAAATAATAATAAGGATCGAGATTCGAAAGCATTAAGGAGTTGGAAGACGCGCACGAGGTGGGGAGGATGGGTCCTTTGGTTCGTGGGTTTTGGTACATTCTATTGATTTTGATTTACGAACCAACCACTACACACCGTGGGACTCAACCACCCCACGCCCACATCCAAATAGAGAACAAGAAACAAGAAATATATATAAAATAATAATAATAATAATAAATGATTAAATTTTAAAAAGTAATATTTATATATAATAAAATTTAAGGATGGTTTTAAACCTTTTTTTAATTTTAATATCTTCCCTAATTTTTTAGGCGTAACTCAAGTTGGTCAACTGGAGACGACTTTGACTTAGTCAACTGGATTATTTTTTTCTTTTTAATTTTTTTCATGTAATTATAAATTAACTTCTTCTAGAGAGAATATAATTTAATTGTGTTTGTTTTAATATTTTGAGAAAATTGTATAAATATATAAATATATAAATATATAAAATGTTTAAATTTATATAATTGTAAAGGCTACGGGGCCCCCACATCACATGGCAATGCTTGTCCCTTAATATCCAACGCTCCCGATTGGGTTTCCCACAGCCACGTAAACGCATCTCAACCGTCCATTTTCACTGCTCTTCCTGTCCCCTCCTCTGTCCCTCCTTTGCCGCTGTCTGCTCCCATTCCCGCCGACAAATTCCCATCCTCATCTCCTTCTTCATCTTATCTATAAAACCACCCTTTTCTTCTCTCCCAAACAAACAAAAAAAAAAAAAAAAATGGATTCCAAGCTCTCCGATCTCAATCTCGGAGCCACCGAGCTCCGTCTCGGCCTCCCAGGAACAGCCGCCGAAAGCGACGGCTCTGCAGACAACTCTTCTGGGGTTCGAACTTACAAGAGAATTTTACAGAACGACTCTGCTCCTCCACCCAAGTATGTGCCGTTTTCGATTATGACTCTCGTTATGGTTTTTGGGGCTCTGTTTTGATTCTCAATTTGGGTTTTGTAGGTCTCAGGTTGTTGGGTGGCCTCCGATTAGATCCTTTAGGAAAAATACTCTGCTGCCAAAGAAAACAGAGGCAACCACGGCGGCGGAGGGTGGAGGGATTTATGTGAAAGTGAGTATGGATGGAGCTCCTTATTTGAGGAAGATCGATGTGGGTCTCTACAAGGGGTACCCTTCACTTCTCAAGGGTTTAGAGGAGATGTTCAAGTTCAGAATCGGGGCGTACTGTGAAAGGGAAGGGTACCGGGGATCGGATTATGCCCCGACTTATGAAGATAAAGACGGAGATTGGATGCTGGTGGGCGATGTTCCGTGGCGGTGAGTTGTTCTAATAATTCCCCTGAAATTCCAAATCTGTATTTAATTAAATTCATGAGCTTATTTGATTTGGTGATGAATTAAATGCAGGATGTTTATTTCGTCGTGCAAGAGGATGAGAATCATGAAAGGATCAGACGTTGGGGGACTGAGAAATTAACACCTTTGTTTTTAAATTTACAGAACGATATGATGAATTTTTCTTCATTTTTCTTTTTGTTTCAAGTTTTGTAACATTAATTGGCTGATGAAATCAAATTGTAATTAAAATATACTTTCATTACAATATATATTCCCGAAGTCTCTAAATGGAGTCTTGTAATTCCATAAAACTGAAGTACTTTAATAACTGAAAATTGGAGGGGTGCGCCTGGCCCAAACTGTAGTGCAACGAATGGGCGATGCTGGAGAGCCCCAATAGCAAGCTACTGCGGGTGGGCTCTCCCCCTTGAAAAATTAATTTAATATCATGTGGGCCGATGGCCCACGTATCAGATATTAAACTGATAAGAACAGATACTACACTTGATCTTAGCCAAAAGGCCGAGAAAGGTATGATTTAAACGACGTATGCACGCCTCTTTTATACCCAGTCTCCTGCTCTTGCTTCTAAGTTTAACCGATGTGGGACAGATTGCTCACGGCAATTCTGTTCATTTTCTAAAATCCCTTTTTCGTTGGCAAATTTAACATTATTTAAATTCCTCTCTTTTATTTTTTTCTTAAATTCCAATTCAAATCCTACTTTTGTTCTGAAATAATGAGTTTAGCATTTCAGTTGTAAAAAAAAAAATAATAATAATAACAATTTTGATCTTTCTTATTGAATATATTTGATTATGAAAATATATTTTTTTAAAAATTATAAAACTCGATTATTGAATATATTTGATTCGAATTTGGAGTTTAGTACACAAAATTTCAGTGATCCGAACTAGATAAAATTTTATTATTTTTTATTCATATATTTTCTCTTTTAAATTTAAAAAATATATATATTTAATAGGTTGTATTTTATATTATTTTTAAAAATATTATTTATGACATGAATAAATTAACATACCACTACTCATATATTTTATACTAATTTTTAATACATTATTTAAAATATAAATAAAGTAGCGAAGAACATCTCAAAGTTTAAGGGAAAAAATATATTGAGCTTAACATTCATAAATTATACATACATTAAATAATTTTAAAATATATTGTTTTCATTTTGTAGGTTATTAAATGCATTTTTTAAAACTCAGAATTTTCCATCCATAATTTTCCTTATTTTAGTGGAAAGTAAATGATTTTAAATAACCATTCTAATGTCTACTATAACTTTTGAATCAATCAAATATTTAATTGGAAGAATTCTCGATGATCTTAGGAGTTTGGACACAAAATTTGAGTTTACAACTTTCTCGACGGTTTGAAAATTTTGTTCTAAAACTTTGAGATAATTTTAAGTTATAAAACTAATGTACATTGTTACACCATCATTTACAATTTTTTTTAATTTAAGACCCTCTTCTTCATCAACATCGTGCATAAATAAATCTGAAAACTCTGACAAAAGTGTATCTTTCAATAAAGTATAGTTATAGAACAAGTGGGTCGTCCTCAAGCTCGGTTTTAATTTTTTCACAGTAGTTCTTTGGTTGACTTCCGCTCTACTAATGACTAAATCATAAACCAAATAAAAAATAGGATAAGATGGGCATGAGTTTGAGTATTAATGTTTTTTTTTTATTATTTTTAAATTTCAACCTCTATGAATGCATAAAGATGAATGCATAAAGATGAAGCTAGTTTATTAAATCCCACTTATTATATAATAGGCCTGTTATTGAAGAGACAAAGTTAAAACATGAAACTTTCCATTAAGCAAGCATGGGTGAAATCTTTTTGTTTTCTTAGTTGATTTCAGATCAGTTTCTGAAATCAGCTTTCACAAGATTAAACACCATACCATTTCTAACATGTTACACCTCCCTCTCCTCCCTCAATTAAGCTCTTCTAGTCCAATTTGCATATAAACACCTTCAACAATACCCCCGACCAATGCCGAGACGGAGCCCGAGCTGAGCCCCGGCCCCGGCTCGACTAGCACCCGAAAAGAAGCCTAGTTTGAGATGAGAATATCATATGGCCTCCTCATTGGTATGCCAAGAAACAACAATGTCCTGCAACTTGGCTTTCAAATCCCCCCAATGCATCCTCTCAAACTCAGCTTTGGATTCAGCTACCTTGACTTCGACAATTAAGAGATTAGCAGTGATTTCCAAGACCTCCACCACCAAAATCATCCTCCCTTTCCCCAACCCAATTGCTCCGCTCTTCCCTTTCTCCACTCTGTACCCCAATTCCCCACCGATCTCTGTTACTCTCTCCTCCACCTTCTCCAAGCTCACCGCCGTCATGAATCTCTTCTTCCTACAATCATCCGTCGTCTCAAACAGCCCCGACAGATCCAAACCAGATGACATTGAAATTATATCAAAAGCATTTGATCCAGAAACCCCCAATTCAGATTTGTAATTACCCAACGATTCGAACAAGCTCCGGTTGCTGATTTGGGGCTTCGATCGCACCGATTTCTTGTACCACGAATGCTGCATCAACGCCTCGATGCTCATCCTCGTGTTCGGATTTGGATCCAGGAGTTGGAAAATCAAATGCCGAGCCGGCTTCGAAATCGAATCGGGAAATTGATACTCCCGGCGGTAAACTTTACTGTACATGGCCACCAGATTGTTGTCGGTGAATGGGAGGTGTCCAGAGAGTAAGACGAAGAGGATAACGCCGCATGACCACGCGTCGGCTTTTGCGCCGTCGTAGCCTCTCCTGGTGACTACCTCTGGCGCTGCGTAAGCAGGGGTTCCGCACGCTGTGTGGAGCATTCCGTCTTTGATTTGTTCTGGTAACGCTGAGAGACCGAAGTCGGAGACCTTTAGGTTTCCGTCTTCGTCGAGGAGGAGATTTTGGGGTTTGATGTCGCGATGAGCGACGGCGTTTTGGTGACAGAAATGCAGAGCAGAGACGAGTTGTTGAAAGTAGCGGCGGGCGGAGGATTCCGTTAGCCTACCACGGCGGAGGAGTTTAGCGAAGAGTTCACCGCCAGAGGCGTAATCGACGACGAGATAGATCTTCGTCTTTGTCGCCATGACTTCGTGGATTTTGAGGATGTTTGGATGGTGCTGAAGGCGGCGCATCACGGCGATCTCACGGATAATGCAAGGCTCCATAGCGGCATCGATGGTTTTGTTCTTGTCGATGATTTTAATGGCGACGATGGAGTCATCGGCGAGAGAACGAGCCTGGTACACCTTGGCGAAGCTTCCACGGCCGAGAAAACGACCTAACTGATATTTGCCGAGAAGGATGGCGCCGGTGGGCAGCGGCGGGAGCGGCGGAGGGGTGGGCGGACCACCGTACTCCATTGTGAAATATCGGTAATCGAAACCGACTGATGTTTCGTTTCAAGGGAAAAGGATTTTTATAGGCTCCATTTTCGCGTTCGTTGGGAATTTCCCTTCCCATAGAAATTTAGGAGCTTTCTTTTTCTTTTATTCCCCAAAATGCCCTTCTTATTTTTTACTATGATTAACGTTTTTGCTATTTTTGCAATCCGGGTTGAGGGGTCAGTTTGGAGATAATGTGAGGGACAAGTTTTTTCCTTTTTTCTTTTAATTTGTTTATAAAATTAATCTTGTCATTTAATTTATCCTTCAAATTAAGTTTTGATAATTTACTGTGGTTAAACCTTGATGAGATACTTCAAAACTTCACCGAGGGTCAAAACTGTAATCTAAAGTTCCATCGGTCCTCTATCAACGGTCGGAAAATTTAAGAGCTGATGGGTGACGTGGCTTCTGTCGACTGTGAATGGAGTTATGACGTGGAGTAAGCAGTAGCGATTTAAGGAATTTGGCGGACAGTGGAATTGACACGTGGAGATACAGTTCATCTATTCGGAAATGTGGGGTCCAAATTTGGAGAAGTTGATTACGCTCCTATTATTTCTTTTCTTTCCTGGTTGTCGGTCTGATCGACGATTACTTGCGATTTCAGCTCCATACGAATGAAGTATTAGATCATAATCAAGTCGTTTATTCAAACAACAGCCATACCCAGAAGATATAAAAGTGCTTCCCTTTTGCATTTAATTATATTAAGAGATATGTAACGGTAGAACCCATTGTTAACAGATGTCGTTCTTTTTTTGGCATTTGAAGCCTCGTTTTTAAAACGAATACTTTATTCTCATTCCCAAACCGAAGTGGAGTCTCACAATCCACCACCTTTGGAACCTAGCGTTCTACTCGTTTCTCTTTCTAATCGATGTGAGATCTCACGTATCCGTACAATCCAGATCGTGTAATTGGAAAGGGTTTTGGAAGCTCCTAAAGCCCATAAATGTAGAAACAAAGCCTATTGGGCTTCCTCAACTGGACGAATCTCTGTTTCTCTCGTCCATCTTTTTTCTGTTCTTCTTCAAATTTCTTGTGTAAAATGTGTTCAGTTGGAACCTCCAATGGAATTCTGGAGATAGCCAAGTTTGGGCGTTACCCTACCTATCTGTTTAATGTACACCCCCTAAAGTAACTCTCTATCTCTAATTCTATCGGATCAAGTGCTATATGAGGACAACTAGGACTAGCTCTTTGTGTCAAAATTCTAGCTATTTCAGAGTGGCATCGTTATCATCAATGATATGTGATTTTGTGAGTAATGTAGGCATTTAAGTTCGGAGTTGTTGAACTAATTGGTCCACATGTATCCATGTTACAACTCATGCCCACTACTAACATATATTGTCTACTTTGGTTCGTTACGTATCGTTGTCAGTTTCACGGTTTTAAAACACGTCTATTAGGGAGAGGTTTCCACGCCCTTATAAAAAATACTCGTTTCCCTCTCCAACTAACATGGGATCTCACAATCCATGCCTCCACCTCTCATCTAACTCTTATACTATTTATAACAGTCCAAGCTTATTGCAAATAGATATTGTTCGCTTTGACCCGTTACAATCTTACGGTTTTAAAACACATATGTTAAGGAGAGGTTTATATACCCTTATAAGAAATGTTTCATTCTTCTCTTCAACCGATGTGGTATCTCGCAATCCATCCTCCTAAGGAGTCCAACGTCATCGCTAGCATTCGCTCGGTGTTTAACTCTGATACCATTGGTAACAGCTCAAGTCCACCATTAACACATATTGTCGGTTTTAGTCCGTTACGTATCGCCATCAACCTCACGATTTTAAAATGCGTTTATTAGGAAGAGATTTTCATAATTTTATAAAGAGTGATTCATTCTCCTCTCCCGATCTCACAATTGATATGGAGGGATATAGAAAATAAAGGAAGGAAACTAAGGAGAAACCAATGCAATGTCATGTCTGACTGGCTTATCCATTTTTGAAAGCTAGTTTCCTTATCAAACAAGAAATCACAATCGAACTATCAATTTTTAAATTACTACCCGAAATTAAAATAAAAATTATACATCTAACGATTATAACTATTATAAATTTTTTTTTTATTTTGAGAAATTCAAGATCATAATTTTATTAAATATTTATTTTTTTGTATTTTATTTTTTAATATCGACTCATTAATTAAGTATAAAATGATAAGTCGAAGTCAATTAAGTTTTAATTAATATTGCAATATTATAATTTAAAAGGGTCTCTATTACACTCGTTATTATCATTTAATTTTTATTTACTATCAATTGAATTATTGATAGAGAAATTTATTTATTGATAATGATAAATATAGGTCATATTGAAAATAAGACATTCATTATTTTATTTTTTTAAAATCAAATAAGGATAATATATTATTATTTATTAAATCTTTCAATAAATAAACTTAGTTTTCATTAATTGATTTATTACCATCTAAAAATAAGCTATTAAAACTAAGCTTTTCAAACTTAAAAGAAAAATCCAAATTAATTAAAACCAGTGGATTTTTTTAACTATTTTTTAGTAAATAAGGATCATTAAATGTCGAATTCAAATTCTTAATCTTGATCTGAACTTTATGAACTTTAAAAACATGTGATGTTACACCAACTTCTCTAAAAAAAAAATAAAATTTTAAGTCTTTAAAATGTAAAATTTTCAAAATATATATTGAAATTCAACCTCAAATTTTAATTCTTTAAATAAATTTAAATTACCCAATATTTGAAATATATAATATTGTACTGAAACACGTCATATTCAACAAAATTAAATTTTAATAGATTTTTTTTTTCAAAAGATGATTTTTAATTGACGATACTCTATAATCAAACTCTAATCCAATTGAACTTAAAGTCAAAGGAGAGAACTATTCAACTAAATCACTTATTTGAAAATAATTGGAAAAAAATATGAAAATGATATCAAATTGGATAAGATATTAATTATTCAAATAGGATTTAAATATGTGACGGCCTCTTTTTATGACCTAAGTTTTAAATAATTAAATGTCTTGATTGTGTCGATGATTATTGCTAATATTATAATTTTATTATATTTTTAAAAGGGTAATAACCAAAAAAAAAAAAATGTGTAATAAAAAAATAGAGAGGGAATCATCCGAATATTATATGGACCCATCAATATTTACTTAAAAATAACAAGAAGTTGAATGGGTTTCTTAGATAGAATGATTTATTGTATGCATATTGATTTTCTCCCACAATTTTTAATTAAATCCAAATTCAATTATTAATATTATTGTTTATGTTATTTTACTCGGTTTAATTAATAAGTGTGGTAAAGGAAACTTTTTTTTCTAAATGTTCACATTAATTGGAACATTATTTTTCATAAAAGTAGTTTTTTAAAAAATAAATAAATCAGTTTTTGTCTTCTCCAAAAGAAATTAATATAAATAAATAAATAATTCGAAATTAAAAAGGGAAAGGAAAGCTCTCAACAGACGAGAAATTATTAATTATGTATAAATATTTTGGCAAAATTATGCTTTTTAAGTCGCCTTGCTGTTCCCTTTTAGGAAGCATTCACCCTTCCATTCAATTATAAAAAAACTCCTATATTTTAAAAATAAATGTAATAAAAATATTAACAAAACTTTGTATTTTTATTTAATAAATTATTGTTTAACTTAAAAAAAAACGAGAGTCGAATGGAGAGCTTACAGGCGGATGCCAAAAGAACGTAGACGAAGCACACCAAAAGACGGGTACTGACAGCCATGATCGAGACATTTCCACAAGTATAACAAAAGCCTGGACTTTGGTCTAATCGTAGCAAACTTCGTATTTTATTTAATAAATTATTTTTCATCTTAAAAAAAAAAAAAAACTCTTATTAGTATTGCAAAATTCAATAATATATATGTTTTTTTTCAAAAAAAGAAAAAATTACAAAGACGCAATCCAAATTTGCAACCAAAAACGGAAGGATTTTCCTATATTTTCTTTCCTCCACTAAACAAAAGGACACACACACACAAATATATATATATATATATATCCTCATATTTAATATTTACCCACTTAATTATTATTATTTTCTTTTTTTTTTCTTTTGTTTATGATATTTTAGATTTTCAATACAAAAAAATAAACAAAATTTCTACGGATTCTCTTTGAGGATCGATGTCAATCCAGTAACGATCTTCGCTCCTTTATCGAGACTCTTCGGTTTGATCGCCGGAGGTTGCCAGGCCGTCACTGCCACAGCCGCCTTCTCACCGCCATTAAAACATTTCTGCGGCGGAGGCGATGATTTCATCGAATCACTCTCAGGTGATGTCGTCGTCGTCGTTTCCTCGTCGAAAATCATTTCGAATTCTCCGCAATCCGTTTCTATCGAGGATTGCTCGCTATTGTCGCTTCGGACCTCGTCCGTGATTTCGTTCTCGTTTTGCGATGGATTTGGAGGTTTGGATCTGATGTGAGAGGAAAGCCATTTGGATCTCATGTATTCGGCTTTCCTCCATGGCGGAAAGTGCATCCCCTTCTTTTTCAAGCTCTGTCTCGCCGCCTCCGATACGATCGAGACGATTTGACCTAGACGATCCGTTTTGCCGACGAAGATAGTCGGAAGTACTTGGAGCATCGCCTTGTACACACCAGTCGAACGAGCGATCTCAAACTCCGATCTGAAATCTATGTCTATCACCAATCTCTCGCCCTCCACCATCACATCGATGTATTCATATTCCCCTACACCAAGAGTATTCAGTATAATTCGAATCTATTGGAGTTTTTTTTTTCTTTTTTTGTCTCATGGTTTGGTTTTGTTCTTAGAAGAGTGAGTACCTGCAGGATATGAAGGAGATTTGTCCCATTTTGATTTACAGATTGAAGAATCGTAACCGAGAGATGTAAGCGCATCCGTGACAACTTTTCTCAAATCGTTCTTCATTTTGTGAATTTTATTGTTCTTCTCAACAATCTTTGCGGTGTCCGCTAAGAGATTTCTCTCGGTTACACTGTCGCAGAGAATCAGACTCTGATTCCCAAAATCGATTTGGATCAATTTAAGTTTCAAGACCTTAGAGTACTAATTTTCAGAGAATAATCGAAGTGGCGTTTACCTTGAGTAAATCGGAAACATCCGCACCAGATGATCCGATTGTTACAGATTCACCAAAGTCATCGGACTCATCGTCGGAACTGTCATTACTGTTTCCGTTGAAGCAATTACAGCGATTGCGACCATTTTTCATAGCAGTGGCCACTGACGACTGCTTCTCGTTGCTCTCCTCTATAAAACACTGAATCATTTTAGCCAAACAGATGGAGCTCGGCTCGAACTCACCCACTCCATCTTTATTGACGATGAGCTGTGCGGCCTCTCCAGTCGCTATGGGCTTTTCCGCTGAAGAATTCTTTAGAACATTCGGAAACGGCCGATCGAAGAGCTTTCTCAAACGCGATTTCAGCATCGGCTTGCCTGGATCATTACGAATGCCAACCCTTCCATTTGGAGGATCGATATCAATAGGCTGAATCTTCATCTGAAGACGAAACGAAGAAAAGGTACGAATAGATTTTTTCAAAACAGGAATAAAAAAAGTAAACGAGGGTTTTAAGCTTAATCTGAACTCTAAAACCCTCAGGCTTTCTTTATGATGCAGTAATTAGTAATTACGACGCTCTTCATCTCTGCTCTATTATCAGAATCAATTAATAAGCACCGATTCATAATAAATTCAGACTCCAAGTGAATAAAATCGAAGAGGATGAACACAAACTCGATGCTTCTAGTTTTCCTTTTCATACATTCATCCCGCACTTGGAAATCAGATAAATTACACAAAATTGATGAACAATCAGAGAAATTACAGCCAAGATAACAATACTCCAGTTCAAAATTCATTCCCCTCCACCAAACACTCTTCTCAAATTCAAAATTACAGACAATAAAAAAAACCTAAGAAGTCAGAATATACCAAAAATTTAACCAAGAGGATGTTAGAGATGGATACCTTTCCCCGAAATTCCATGGAACTAGCGCGGATAACTTCGTAACTAAGCGAACGAGGAAATGGATTTCGGATCAGAGCTTTTCGTGAAATACATGACGGCGATGATCGGAGATGCGAAGAGTGCGAGCGGATTGTGAAGAATCAGTCGCTGGAATGTTCATTTCACCGGCCCGATGGTCGTCGCCGGTGAAGATGATGATTAAGATAGAGAAGTTTTGCAGGGATTTTTATGATTCTCAAAAGGCGGATTGTGGAGTACAAAATAGGGGCTGGACTTCTTTATAACAATTTCAGATTGCTGACTGGGACTGTTTAGCCACGTCATAACCCCATGGCATGTGTTATTTTTCATTTTTATAATGTAAGAATTGATGACGTGGAGGGTGAAGATATTATGCCGATGCAACGTGGCGGTTTTTTATTCGTTGTGAGTCAATTATATTGAATTTACGTCAATGCCTTAGTTCTAGTGGACTGTTTGATGACCCCCCGTACTGGGGTAAAATAGTAAATCGCTCGAAAGGTCCAAATAAAGTATGACAGTACGAGATAATTTGTTTATTAATTTTTAATCATGGTAATTTTTTCTTACCCATCTTTTAATTTTAAAAAATATTTGACAAATATTAATATTTAAAACATATTTGCATTTTAATATTATACAAAATTAACCTCTAATTTAAACGGTGTTTCATTAATACTCTTAATTTAAAAAAAAATTATTAATTTTCAAAAGTAACATAAAAAATGCGGAGATAATCTATGAGATATTGATAGATGATTTTTTGTTCATATGACAGTAATAAATTTTTTTTTAACTTTTTTATAAACGTAAAATAATGTTAAATTTCATGTATCTTTTAAATAATTCTATCGATCATAGACATTTATTTTTTAAAAAGTTGAAGGGTATTTTTTTATATTTTTTTAAATTGAGATATTATTAAAACTTTTATTTATAGAACTTTTTGAGATAAAATACAAAATTTATTTAAAAGCTTTTGAAAAATTTTAAATTATTTAATAAATTTTTGGTCTTAATTTTAATTTTAGTCAATAAAGATTGAGAGTAAAATACAATGAGAAAATAATTATAAAAAAATTGGAAAAAAGTATTAAATAAAAGTTGAAACTATATTTCTATTTATATTATATATAAAAACAAAAAGTTATAAGTTGCTTTTTTTAAAAAAAAAAATTATGATTAAAACTAATGAAATAGGTTTCCATTAAAGGGGACAAAAATTCAGCTTTTTTTCAAATGTAATTGTTCTTTTTTGTTAAGATAAAGTCTTTAAATATCCATTGGTATTATCTGTCAATTACTTATTGATTTTAGTGAAGAAATTAATAAAAGTTATAACCACAATGATTCCTTGTTATTATTATTATTATTTTTTATTAAAAAAAATATATATATATATATATATATATAATATATAATAGGTAAACGTAACAACCTTCCTCTATTGGGTTGTCTGATATAAATATTGTCCTATTTAAATTTTTACTTTCAAAAGATTCTTCGAATGAACCATTTTTGGGTCCAATGAAATTCATAGGTATAAGAAGAAACCCTGTCAAATAGAGATTTTTCTTTCGACTATTTTTCAATTGTTAATACGATATATAAGAACCGCTGCTACAAATAGTACTACACCCTTGATCGTGAAATATCGATTGCTTGTTGAACCCTGTGAATTGCGTGAAAGTACGATACTCCAAATTCGGGAGTCTAAGAGTTTTATAAAACGTTCTTGATGGAAAAAAATGTGAATGAAAGATTCCACTGAATTGAATTGGGTTCATGAATCTAAGAAATAAAGTGTTTCTTGAATTTTAAAATGCATTTGCTAGAGAAGGTTTCACACTCTTGTAATGGATGTCTTGCTCTCCTCTCAAATAAATGTGGGATCTTGTCCGACTTTTTTTTTTTTAAATAATATAAATTTAAAAAATAGAGTAAAGGAGACAAGATTATCGATGCCAACTTAATTAGTGAGCTTCTAATTAATAATTTATTCATATCTTAACCTCATCATTCCCAAACAATCATTATGTTTACTAATATGTTAACTTTTCGACAGATTCGGAATACGTTGCATAATAAACAATCATTATTGATTGATCCAATAATTATGGTTATCAAAGTAATCATAACTTAGCTCACATAAATTTAGAGACTTCCCAATAATATTAAAGAATCTTAGACACTAAATTGTGATTAAAACCACTAATCAAAGTCCTTATTCAGATTGGGCTTCATCCTCGAACCACCCAATCCTTTCCTGACCTATACAAGAGGCTGATGATTAAAACCTAAGTTAGATCAATTCTCACACACGAAAAATATGCTAAATAATAAAAGGATGAAACATAATTTTAAAAGAAATCAATTTTAAAAAAAAAAATAAGAAAAATAAATAGGGTTTTGAATATTTCATCCCTATAAAAAGGCCTATTTTGATGAAAACCTACTTAATTATCCATGGTAATTAAAAAGCTTAATCAAATATTAATATACAATTTAAGATAAGAGAGAGATTAGTGATGATTTCAATGCTAGGGTTTTGAATTTAAACTTTAGTAAATATATATTAACCCTAAATTATACGAAATTTAAATATTGTAACAACCGTCCAATTTTTTAGAGTTTATTTATTAATAATACAATTAGCTTAATATAAATTATTAAAATATATATATTGTTTATTTATTGATAGCGAAGTATATTGTTACATCATCTCTCAATAATATAATATAGGTAATCAAATCTTATTTTATATAAATCATGTGACAGCGTTGAAATGTTATTAACAGTATCTATATGCTGTAAGCAGCGTCTAGGCATGATGAAAAAACGTAACATCGTTTTTTTTAGTGTTTTGAGTGAGACACTACAAATACATCTCAATGTCATCTTAACTAGCGTTTCAACGCCCTCTCACTCGAGTTTTAGGCTTCATTCCCTTTTCTCTTTGCTCAATTTCTTCAATTTTTAGCTGATTGCTCCTATTTTTTTTTATTTAGCTATAAGTGCTAATTTTTTATAAAATAAACAATTATGCATCAAAATTAGCACCGAAAAAAAGTGTTAAAAATAGTTGACTCTACGGGGTATCGGTCGGGCCAAATGTACACAAATTATTATGGCATAGACATACTCTACACTCTTTTGTACATATAGTGTAGTTTTAAAAAAATAGGTGGGACAACCAAGTAACATTTTCTTTTAATTATTTATAAATAAATAAATAAATAAAATAGAAGAGGGTGATTGATCAAGACATAAAAGCTTAATAATAAGAGAGAAAATAATAGTGGAATTATTATTTTAAATTTAAATTTAAACAATTAAGAGAAGGAAAATAGTGGTTTTGGAGTTTATGTATTGAGATTTCATTTCAAGGGTTAAAATGTAATTTCACATAAAATGTATTTTTATTTTAATTTTTGAAATATATATATATGTGATTTTTTTTGTTTAAATAACAGTGAATTTATGAAAAAAAAAAATTTAGCTCTGTTAATAGTGAAATAAATTAATAATGGCAATATTAGACGTTTTTTAATTAAAAAATAATAAATAAGTTTGAAGAGGTCAGTGTGGGCCAATCATAAGATGCCAAATATATGAATAAAAATCACATCAATCTGAAGGAAGCAAGAGATTATTTTAATATTTTAATAAATATAATTATCTTATTTTAATATTAATAAAATCACCGTAATGTATTTTTAATGTTAAATAAATTAATATAAATTACCTCAAAATCATAGCCAACCTGCAGTTGACATGTGGCTGTCAAAGCTACGTCCAACATCGTTTTCTCTCTCAAATAATTTAAAAGTAATATAATAATTAACGAAGTTATTCAGATTGTAATTAATATTTAATATAAAATAATTCGATGGATTATCTCATTTAATTAACATAGATTTATTATTTATTACTCAAAATTGTCTCTCCCTTTTGTTTTTGTTTTCTTTTAAAATTTGGGCTTGAATGGAGAAAACTGAAAAATGAACTGAAATTGAAAATTTGCAACCATAATTATTATTATTATTAACTTTCTCCATGTGAGTTCGAATCTGTTATCTCTAGAGCAACTTTTATCCGTTGAGCAATGACCTATCACTTGAAACCATCACATCATTAAGGCCAACTTTCGTCCTTGCTCGATGGGTGGATTTGCAGTCAATCTCCCTTTTAACTTTTGCACCCAAGGGCTAATCTCCGTCTAGCCCGAGGAAACCTTTGCACGCCTCCGTTATCTTTTGGGAGGCCTACACTATATAGAAACTGTCTACCTGAGACTGTTCCTTGGCTCGTAGGTCCTAACACAAGGTTATATAATTCTATCTCACCCCGACCCCGAGAAGAGAGAATTCACAACCAAAAAGTAAAAACTATTAAATAAATTCAATAATATTTCATTTATTGATTATACAATACTCAAGAGAAGCTTTTAATACCAAGAATGATCAACTAAAAATCACTTAAAAAAAGAACACTTTTTTTTTTTAATCACAACTCCAAAATTCAATCAAACGCCGAAATACATAATATTACGTATTAATATCTAAAAAGTAACATAAATAGCACGTAGACCATGTTTGTTCATAGAACATTTATCTGATACCCATAAAAATACTACAGAGAATAAGAAGAAATAAACCAAAATGCTCAAAAGTTCAACTAAACGTTTCAGATAGGGTCGAAGGAGAAAAACCTGAAGCTCGGGTCGAGTCGATCTCTTTTCCTAGCTGCTAAGTAACAGATCCAGAGGCTTAGATTAAGTCAAATAGTTTGGGGGAATGAAACATCAGAGCAAGCAATAACATTACAGAACCCCCTCTTTCTTATGGAACATTCATTACTTGAATAGACTGCAGCATGTCTGATACAGCAAGTACAAGGTCACCTGATTTTATCAAGTTTCTGGCTTTAAGCAGCATAAACGTTTTGTTGAGGTTGTTTTCCATGTCGTCCGAGAAGCTCAAGCGGAAGGGTATCAAGCCCCATTGCAAGTTAAGACGTCTCCTCACAGATGTCGTGGAAGTAAACGCAAAGATCGGGCAATCGGGTCTGCATCGGGATAGGAGAGATGCCATGTGGCCTGTCTTTGTGTAGACAAAAATTGCATCCACCTCCAAATTATTGGCTACAGAAACAAAGCTCACAATTAGACTGGAATAACCAAACCAACAGGACAAGTACAATAAAGAACTGAGGGAAAGAAGATCTGCATATGACGAGGCCCGACTCAACCAACCATCTTCAACGCTTGCATTTTTTTTATGTCTGTGAGTGTTCGATCCAGTTTGTATACACTTCGACTACTCTCTCGAGATAACCACCTGACCCTACTCATTTGATTCCCCCTCTAAACAATCCATGGTGATTCAATATCAACAGCATAACGATCACTTTTGTAAAAATGATTTGAGATAGTATTCGAGTTCTTAGTACTAAAGCATAGATCTAAACTATAATATAGGTATATGATCCATAGCTGGAGAATATGATAAAGCTTACCCATTTTGGCAGTGGAATTGCAGATCTCTTCTAAGATGCTATCCGAGTATGAAGATCCAACTTCTGGGAGTTCCATAGCTTCATGGCGTTTCTCATCCCTCCACCACTTCTCAATTCTTAGACTGACGCTTCTCAAGACTGTCAATGCCTTCTCGGGGAACTGGCCCATGGCGGACTCACCAGAGAGCATTAGAGCATCTGCTCGCTGCCTAACAGCCTCGGAAACATCAGCAACTTCAGCTCTGGTAGGTGTAGGGTATTCAATCATCGACTCGAGCAGCTGAGAGGCAACGATAACTGGCTTATTTAACCGCCTGCATAGTTGGACGACCTTTTGCTGGACTGATGGCACCTGTTCCAGAGGTATTTGAGCTCCTAAATCTCCTCTGGCTACCATAGCTCCATCAGATGCTACAATAATTTCTTCCAAGTTCTTCAACGAGTCCAGACTCTCTATCTTCGCAATGATGGAAATGTCACTGCATAACAAATTTATGAACACAAATAATTCGAAGGCGCACATATCATTTTAGAGATAGAGATGAAATTCAGACTTGGAGTGAAAATGTGGTCGTCAACTACCCCATCTGCACCTAATGTAACGGCCCAAATCCATCGCTAACAGATATTGTCCTCTTTGGGTAAGCCTTTTAGGCTTCCCTTAAGGTTTTTAAAACGCGTTTGATAGGAGAGGTTTCTACACCCTTATAAAAAATATTTCGTTCTTCTCTCCAACTAATGTGGGATCTGTGAATCAGTGATATACTAAAACATAGTTGAGATATATTTGATCCCCCTAAAACCGTGAGAACCAACAATTACACCCACAGCTTCAAAACCCAAATGGTAAAGAAGAAGATTAAATCAGCAAACTGGCAGAATTCTGCTTACCTGCCACGAGAACGTGCAGCAATATAGCTTTTGAGATGTTTAATCACTTCAGCAGACTTGACAAATGATATGGCAAGAAAATCAACACCTTCAGCAATCCCGAAATCAATATCCAACCAATCCTGGATTCATAAAACTTGCCTTAGACTGGAAAACAAGTCACTGTATCAGGGCAAGCTACGCCATTAGGTTGCACAAAAGGTTAGCCATCAAATCTAATGAGACTACGATCCAGATACAGATGCAATCATTCAGTTGCATAAAGAGTTTAGGGTACGATATTATACCGCTGACCCCATTGAACATGTCCTAAAATTTATGGTGCAAATCATAATTCTCTCTACATTAGCTTTCAACTTGAATCTAGTTACGAGTAACTAAGTGTAAATTTTATATTATATCCAATACTTTAACGCCCTTCAATTGTGGGGTTAGAAATTTGCATGAGACACAACAAATAGTTATCAATCTTAATTGGGGAGGAAATGACATTATAGAGATTTGAACACGAACTTCTACTCTGATACTATGTTAAGATGCCATTGATCCGAACGTTGATAGATTATGATAAATTTTATATTGTATTAATTCTTTAAAAGTGACCCTAAAACAAATGAAGTTTAAGGAAAAGAGAGGCACCTACCTTAGAAGAAATTGTAGGGAGCATGGCGTTACGTTCTCGTACGAGATGACCATCCCTCCAAAAAGTCAAATTAGCCCGTGGCAACAACAATCCCGGGTCAGTGCACAGGCACTTAACATCAGGACCAATCTTTTCGATTACCTCAAACCTCACCATTCCACCATCAACAAGGAGATCATCACCAACTCTCACATCTACACAATATCAATTACAATTCAAGATTGATAACACACCATGGAATTTACTATAATAATGAACACAGACATCCAATCCACATATGGCATGCCCAAATACTATATGTATAGTTGATTGTGACCTTCTGCAAAATTTAGAGCAAGGATAGAATCAGTAACCTTCTGCAAACCCTTCGTAGTTCACATTAATGGTGCGTTCTGGGAGTGTTGAATCAAAAGCTCTGACACTGAATGTCCAGATTTCACCATCCTACATAGAACAGAGCAAGCAGTTATACATGTCCTTCAAAGCCCTTTCACAAGTACACAACTCGCTTAATGATGAAGGACCCATCTAATTTGAAATCCAAATGTTTTTCTGCTTCTAAATCAAGAACTTAACAATGTCCTCCAATTGGGAGCCGGACAAAACCCAGTGAAGTTTTTAAATCCAGGACACATGTAAGCAAAGATTCGACCGGTTGTGATTCAATAAGATGGAAAAAGATAAAGAACAGAACAGAACTCACTTCCGCTTTAGCCGAGGAAGCTCCACCAAGATCACCCATATGAATTTCACTCCCTTCAGTATCCATCATAATAGCCACAGCATAGCCCTTCTCCTCATTGAGCCTGCGCACGCGTTCAATGACCATCCGATGCCACTCTCGAGTTCCATGGCACATATTGATCCTCGCAACATTCATACCGCCAACAGCAAGCGCTTCAAGCTGCTCAAATCCGCAAGTAACAGGACCAATAGTACACACAAGTTTCGTCCTCCTTGTACTCCTGAAGCCATTCTCCTTCAACTCAGCCTCCGTGACAGTATCGACGTCAATCGAGCTGCCATCAGACACAGCCGGCACAAACTCCCTGGTAGTAGCAGAAGTAGACACAAACCCACCTCCGGAACTCGAGCCATTTTCAGAAACCAAGACTTGGGAAGTGGAAGCTGATGACAGAGGGTTGAGATCCGGAGAGGAAGAGGCTCGAATTGAAAATTTGTTGAAGGAGACAGGGAGGCGGAAGGCGGCGGTGGAAGAGGAGGGGGTTTTTGAGAGGGAATGTTTCGGAAGAGAAATGGAAGGAGAGCGGGTGGTGGAGGAGGTGAAAAGTTGCAGAGACTGTGCCATTGTGAGGGGAATTTCGAGTTTGGAGAAGGAAATGGGAATTGAGAAATGGAGATGGTGATTTAAGCAGAGAGAGAAACGGAGATTCCAAAGGAATACGAATTATTTTGGTGATGATAGCTTCGGAATTGCCGCCGGATGATCGACGGCGGAAAACGTGTTACAGATTTCGCACTGTAATTGAATGGGTTGGATGAGGTTTATTATGAATACTTCCTTTTTTTTTTCGTTTTTATTTAATTTCAATAATTATGAAACCAAGAAAATATATATAATAAACTAAATTAATTTTGTTACTTAATTTTGATATATATATATATATATATATATATATATATAAATGTGTTTATACTTATATATAAAAATTAACGCGGGTCATGATTTCATGATTTGAACGGGATTAAAGGGAGATGGAAAATATAATCCTAGTCCCGCGCATTAATTTTTCTCCGCTCCCTCTCTCGTTATTGACCTTGATAGATTAACTGAGTACAATAATTGCTCTCATTAACCCTCCAATTATACCGACTAGTTATAAATTTTGAATTATGTACCATTTGTAACAAGAAAAAAAATAAAATAAAAAAAATACTATAACAAGTTCAAACCACCGATCGAAACATAACGAACTAGAGTGGACAATATTTTCAGCTTCAACAAGGACATTGGCCCCTGAAAAGGTGAAAAAGAGAACAAAGTATTTCTTTAAAAAAGTATGAAAACCTCTCCCCAGTAGACATGACGTTTTAAAATCGTAAGGCCGACTATGATACCTAACAGGCTAAGGCATACAATATTTACTCGCAGTGAGTTTGAGTTGTTACAAATATATATTATATAAACTCGAAACCGTATCCTACTAGAACATTGAAAAAATCATGTTCGAAATGAACCGAGCTGGCCCCAACCCTCTCGGATATAAAAATGATAATTTGCTTAAATGTTTTCTACATAGTGATATCCCAAGAAATAATGTGCAAAGGGGAAAGGGAAAACCTTTATGGAAAGTATGTTCAAATGAATACAACATTGGTTTGGAAAAGCTATTCACAATGTACCTAAGCTCAAGAAGTCATCGTCGTTGTCGTTGTCATCATCGTCATGTTCTCCCAATCTATATGAATCCAAAGAGAAATCGTAACAGCCTCACAGCATCCAGCATCGGCAACCTTTCGAATCTTGCAGACCTTCGAACCATCGATCCCATGGCGGATTAAGAGGGCCATGGGTTCTGCAACCAACCAAGAACAGAGACAGAACAAGAAGATTAAGTTTCAAGGTCGGTTTTGTTGAAGACGAACAAAGAATTTGAATGTAAAAGAAAGAACAGAGATGATCCTACTGTGGAAGAAGTGGGTCTGGTGTTGTGTCCATATTGCTCAGCATTCTGGCAGGTTCAAAAACAGCAATTTCACAAATGAATTGGAGAGTTTCATACTTTGTTTGGGTATGTTTATGGATACTCAATTCACCAGATCCCTAATAAATTTTATCATGCTTACTCTTTGCATTTTGTTGATGCCTTCTCCAGTTTTTCAACCTGTTCCAGTTCTTCCTGCATTAGAATTCAGTTCACAATGCTACAAAAATTAATCCAGCTTCCAATCAATGCTAAGAACTATAATAAAAAAGCCCAATAAACTTTACTTTAGCTTAATAATTAAAACTTTTGATTCTAGTCGTGATTTAACGGGACTTCTAAGATTCGATATATTGAATGTTATTCACTTTCTTGTTGCATGTTAGTAGTCATTGCAGATTATCTGTGTTATAACATTTAGATTTCCTTATCGATAAGCTTTTATGTTTAGTGATGATTCTCGAGCACTGCAAATGAAAACTAAGAGTATATAAATGTGAGATCCACGTTGGTTGAGGAGGGAGACGAAACATTCCTCATAAGGGTGTGAAAACTTCTCCCTAGTAGACGCGTTTTACTTGAGGAAAAACCCATAAGAGAAAGCCTAAAGAGAACAATATCGATTAGTGGTGGCTTAGGCTATTATAAATGGTATCGAAGCCAAACACAGAGTGGTATGCCAATGAGAACGTTGGGCTGGAGTGGATAGTGAGATTCCATATTGGTTGGAGAGGGGAACGAAACATTTCTCGTTAAGGTGTGGAAACTTCTCCCTAATAGACACGTCGAAATAGAATTATTGGTTGAACTTGTGCAGTTACAACAAAAGAATTTGCTCATCGAAGGGGAACAAACAGGAAAAACATGGAACAACATTCTTAGCTTTGATCTCAATTTCACCACCATAATTTTCCAGCTTTAAGAACAAAGATAATCTGCTTAACTTAACTGTTAGAACTGAGAATCATATTCAGAAATTTTGAGAGCACAAATCACAGTGCCACTAAGAAAGGACACATATATAACCCACAAATTTTGACAGTTCCCCTGTAGAACTATCAGAACAGAATCAAAGTAAACATGAACACCTTCAAAACAGAGCTAATTCACATTACAATTCAAGCTCCAATCCAAATTTCACAAGTTCCCAATTCAGAAATGGACGTCTAAACATTTGGGAAGTAATAATTCAGCACAACACATTCAAAATCAAACGCGATCAAAAGCCTCAAACAAAAGAGACAAAAGGGACAAACCTCCAGGAACCTTGCTTCTAGCTCGAGCCGCTTCACTTCAGCCTGAATCCTATGTTTTCCTCTGGTATCAGTAGACGAAGAAGAAGATGATGATAGAACCCGTTGGGTTGTCGGGCTCGCCGATTCGAACATACCCGACTACTCCTCAATTACAAGAAACAAAAATTCAAACCCTAAACCTATAATCCACTCGCAGGCAATAAAGATCAAAGAAACGCCATTAGAGGCGAAAATGAAGAAGACCCACAAGCGATAATGGCGATTCCATGACCTCCTTTTGCTGTAATCGATGGATCTAAAGAGAGAGAATTTCGCAGCCGCTAAGGGTCACTTCTCTTGGTGGGCTGTTTTATTAAGCGTTGCTTCGGCCCTTTTCATGCCAGTGAAGAAGAAAAAGCTAGATTTCTTTTTGTCATAGTGTAAGAACAAATCCCAGTTTGTCTCTTTGTGGGTTGGTTGTGGAGGACAGACTGTTTAATCACACAGAGGGAGTACAGAGCACAGTAGAGGAACGGTGACGGTGATGACTGAAATTGGAGGCTAAAATTAGGGTTCTTCCAAGATTTTGAACATGATTTTGCAGGTGTTTTGTTTTGGATGTATTTTGGGAAATGTCAAATCATTAAAATTGTTCAAATTATCATGGTTTAAAATATATAATTTAAGATTAATTAATGAAATTAAAATTAATAAGGTTTACCTCCTCAAGAAAATATTCAACATTGATTATTGGATACTCCACCCATTCATTCATTAGTTAAGAGTTATTAGGGGTTAATTTATTAAAAAAATATGTTTCAACCTTAAAAATTTCATTAATATCCTTCGAACTTTTAAAAAAAAAAATTTACTTCAAAAAACAATACTCATAAAAATCTTTAAAAAAAATAGCTTTAACCTCCTTCAGGATAGAAAGGTTTTTTTTAAAAAGAAAATATTATTTTGAAAAGTTTATGATTCTTTTTTATGTGAAATACTAATATTAATAATAAATGTATTTTTAAATTTTTTTTTAAAGTAAAAAGGTAATAATAAAAGGTTTGAAAAGCAGATATTTTAGTATTTTTTAAAATCATTTTAAGTATTTTTTTTAAAACTAAATATTAACTATTTTCATATAATAATAATAATAATAATAATGGAAAAATATTTTGAGATATTATTGAAGAAAGTATTTTTAAGATAAAATGTCACATTTATAAATATTTTATTAATTTAATAAAAATAAGAGACAAATTTGCAACAAGTTTTTATAGACAATGACAGATGGTCATAATGGGGAATGTTAGAATCTATAAGACTAGCAAAATTGGGGATCCAAAGATACGTGTTAAGTATTAAGATGAATATCAAGTCTACAAATATGAATTTGACAATTATTAATGTAAATACAGACGCTCGTATAAACTGAGTTTAGGGTTTTAAGTAGTAGTAGTTGGTCCAGAAAAACCTAGGGTATAAGAACGTCTTGTATTGAAACAATATAGTTCTAACAGATTTTGCAACCATTTGCTAAATTTAAAATTTGAATGACCAAAATGTAACCGAACTTTAATATGTACTAAAAAAAAAAAAATTAAATATACAAGAATCATTTTTTCTTTTTTACTTTTAAAAAGAAAATAAAAATGGAATAAATTTTTTTTGACATTCTAAAAGTCCTATTTAAAAGTTTAAATAAATAAAAATTAATCTAATTTTTTGATCATGCCAATTTAATTTTGATCGTGTGGATATAAATGCTTGGTGTAGTTTAAATCTTTAAAATTTATTAAATATAATTGGTTAAATTATTATATTTAAAATTTGGTTGTTTTATATTTTTCTTTTTTTAGTTTTAACAAATTTTGAAATTTTGGACGGTTAGAATTAGTTGGAGGTAGTAGGCAAAAACGCCAAAAAAGAAGAGCCCTCCGGCATGACAGTACGCAACGTGTCACCGTCCAAACTGTGCTAATAAAGAAACAGTTATTTGAAAGAAAAGTGACCGGCGGGTAACGGCATCTCCATTTCAAGAAATTTTCTCTCTTCCATTTCCCGAGGGATAGGTGGTGTATCGTGGGGGGGATGAAGAATGGCATCTACAAATCAAATCACGACCTGAAATCCAACTCGGATTGAAGAATTGCATTTCCGACTCAATGGCGTTCCGGTTAGGAGCTTTTCCACGCGCCACCGTGGCCTCTCACTTTCCCCTACTCAACCGCAAGAACTTTCTAGTTCTCCCTCTGGAACTTCAGGCTGAGATTCGGCGCGCTATAGGCACGCGGAGACTGAGAATTAGGGTTTCGGATGGAGGAGAATCGTATCTCGGGATGTGGAAGAACGCGGTGGATCGTCAGAGGAAAGGCATAGAGTTTCAGAAAGTTGTGGAGAATACTGTGGGAAATGTCGATTATGATGG
The DNA here is from genome assembly GCF_002738345.1 of Cucurbita maxima. NCBI lineage: Eukaryota > Viridiplantae > Streptophyta > Magnoliopsida > Cucurbitales > Cucurbitaceae > Cucurbita > Cucurbita maxima. The sequence goes on along the minus strand of NW_019272036.1, from coordinate 981,975 downwards.
CGGTGATTCAATTGCTGATCAGCTGGAGAAGAAGAGCGATGATTTTAGTAAGATTCTTCAGGTGCCGAGAGAGGAAAGGGATCGGATTCAGCGGATGCAGGTCATACATCGAGCTGCTGCTGCCATTGCAGCTGCTCGTGCACTGGTCGGTGAGACTGGATTTGTTGCAGAGGCAGAGGCAGAGGCAGAGTCGAGTTCGCGTGATTCAGATCTTTCTATAAATTTGAATCTTAGGAATGACGGTGGACTGCTAGAGCGTGAAGAAGGTATAATTAATTGAACGATTGAATCTTGAAGGATTGATCTATTTTGTTGACTACAAAGCTCTACAGTTTTAATAATATTAGTTGAGGTCAAGTTACATATTATATAAATTCTTGGCTCTTTTCTCTGCTGTATTTGACTTTCTTTCAAGTTGAAACTTTGAATACAACTAAATAAACTTTCATGTTTGATCAGCCAAAACTTCACTGAGTTTCAAGTCCAGAAAATCGATTAATTAATGCAGATCTGTAATCAATCTAATGGAGAAAATTATGGCAGTGTTGACTAGCATGACTAGAAATTAATATAGAACTAGTATTATGGTGGTTCAGTTTGTCAGAAAAACAATTTCATGGTTATGTGGTTGTTCAGATTCTCATACTCATTCTTTCTTTTTCTGTTTGTTTATTGTTCTTTATTCATCTAGATCTATCTGAATTTCAAAGTGAGAACACCCTGCTACCTGAGTTAGAAACTTCACAAACTGGAACACCTGGTCCAGATTTCTGGTCTTGGACGCCCCCTCCAGATAATGATAGGAATGATACTACTTCCAGTGAATTGCAACCAGTTGGAGAATCACAGGCATATCCAATGTTATCCAATTTTGTCGAGGAGAAAGAGCCACCGGTCGGCTTTCTCTCTATTCCATTTCAGAGCAAACACTCTGAAAGCAAACTCAAACCTCTTCTACCACCCTTTCAATCATCCGTGGTTGTCGAAAAATTAGAAGCATCAGAATCTAGTACTGAGACACATTCCATGGAAGAAGGTGCAAATGTTGGGATGGAGTTTTTGGTACAGGCAGCAGAAGCATCACAGGCACTTAGTATAGATAAGGAATCAGCGGAAGGAATAGAATCGGATGGTTCGCGTTGGTGGAAGGAGACGGGAGTTGAACAGAGACCAGATGGAGTGATTTGCAAGTGGACACTAACCAGAGGAGTTAGCGCAGACCTAGCCACTGAGTGGCAGAACAAGTATTGGGAAGCTGCTGATGAGTTTGGCTATAAGGAACTTGGTTCTGAGAAATCGGGTCGCGATGTGTACGGAAATGTTTGGCGTGAATCTTGGAGGGAATCTATGCGGCAGGTCAGTTTGAATTGTTACTGATTTTCTTGCTTCTATTGCATTATCCTTGTAAAGTATTTGCGATATGCAAGCAGTTAATGTCTCAATAATCTATTTATGTCCATTTCCAAGGGAAAAAAAAGATGATTTTAATTGCAATATACTGCTAAAATAGTTTATTTTAGCACTAACTTCAAGTGCTTAATGATCAGGGCACATCCAAAAGCTAGTTTGATACCTTTGTAAATGAAGTTATATAACTCTTTGGATATTGCCTTTATTAGTGTGTAATGTACAATGTGTCAGTTGATATCTAACCGATTCTTTTGTGTCTTCCTCTTTGATATTTGAAAAGGATTCACTGATATTTAGATGTGTGGAAATGACAGGAGATCCACCTCTATAGTGGATCCCTCAAACACCTTGTAGCTAACGCCTGATTCATAATTTCCATCTCTGCAGAAAGCATAGTTTTTTATGACCTTAACCGAACCAACTTTCTTTCAGGAGCAAGGCATTTTGCACCTAGAAAAAACTGCAGACAAGTGGGGTAAAAATGAAAGCGGCACTGAATGGCAAGAGAAATGGTGGGAATATTATGGTGGCTCTGGTCAGGCTGAAAAAACTGCTCATAAATGGTGTAAAATTGACCCGAACACGTATGTCGATCCTGGTCATGCTCATATCTGGTGCGAAAGGTATTATTTTTTTTTTCTTTCAAACGTTTGTGATGTAAATCAACTATTGTTCTTGCTGTCCTCTTGACTTGGCCTTTTACAATGCATTCTCGATCTTCTGGTTCCTTGTTCAAGATTTTATACATTTAATACGGTGGCAATACTTGCTTCTTAAGAATTTGTCTATTTCGATCTGCTTTAGCATGTAACTTTCCTCTTGCAGATGGGGTGAAAAGTATGATGGACAAGGGGGCAGCATGAAGTACACAGATAAATGGGCTGAACGTTGTGAAGGTGATGGTTGGACAAAGTGGGGCGACAAATGGGATGAAAACTTCGATCCAAATGGTCATGGTGTCAAACAGGGAGAAACATGGTGGGAAGGAAAGCACGGAGAACGTTGGAATCGAACATGGGGCGAGGGCCACAATGGTTCAGGCTGGGTTCATAAGTATGGAAAGAGTAGCAGTGGGGAGCATTGGGACACACATGCCCAGCAGGAAACCTGGTACGAGAGATTCCCACACTTCGGCTTTTATCACTGCTACAACAATTCAGTCCAGCTCCGGGAAGTTCAGAAACCATCTGAGAGGTCGTAGTAAGTCTTTTTTTCTTGATGCCAAGTGGAAATAAAAGCTTTTAGTAAAGCTCATTTTGAAGAAATAAATTGAATGCTTAATTAGGATGGTTACCTTTTTCCTTGCATTGTACATTTAAATAAACCTAGCAGTGATATTAGATATCCTCTTGAGACAATAAACTAGCTTACTTTCTTTGCTGAGATGATTTTGGATAGCTGCAAATATTTAAAAAGAAGGCCGACCCTTGCTCAATGCCCTTGAAATTAGTCATAAATGTAGTTACTTCTCAAAGCCAGATGTGACATGCAGCTAGAACCATATATTATCATATTAGAAGCAAAGTTTAGTTATACTCTATGTATGGCTAAGATTGATCAGGTTGTGATTGTGACTATCGACTTATTTTCAAAGAAGTACTCTCAACCAAGGTCAACCTTGAAACTTCTTCCCAAGTTTCCAGGCGAAGCATTTGCACTTTCTTAATAGTATACTATACTTGGGACATGATTAGTTTACCATTTTAAGTCCAAAAAAATGGCAGAGGTTAAGAATAGAAGGGTTGGAATGAGAGGGTGGTTAAAGTACAGTGATGAGTCCAATCTTAGGGCATTAACCTTTCTGGAAAGTCGTCCCCTTACATAGCCTAAATAGCCTATTTTTTCAAAGTAGCTGCAATTTCATCGGGGGACCAGAATTAGCTACGTTAGAATAGGCTACTAGGGTACGGATTTGCTAACATTTCAATTAGCCAATGTGTTTGTTTGTGTTCGAAGGCGTATCACGTATGATTGAATCAATAAATGCATCACTATCTCTGATTCTTGGAAGAGTTTGGTTTCAATTCCAATAGAAAATAGGAAGCAAGGACAATAGTGTTCCAAATTTAGACATTTTCAAGCAATATTCAAATTCAAACTTCAAACTTCAGCCACAAACCTATTTCCTGCCATGTTCTAACTCATGGAATACTAAATTTGGTACCTTTTTTTCAACTTTGACTCCACCACAACCTAACCTAAACACACACTCATATTTTAACACAAAATCTATAAATTTAGTTTTTTTGTTTAAATAACAATGAAAATGGATCCCTTGTTAAAGCAAACATGAAAATAGAGAGAATTGGAAGGTGGAAAACCGCGTACTATTTCAAGTACATCTTGTCTTGCCTATTATTTTCAAAGGCGTTGGCCCCTCATTTCTTTTTTTTTAATAATTACCAAACTTGGTAACCAAGCTTCTATTTTCCTTTTTCTTATTACAATTTTGTTTTTATCATTGAATATTTTTATTGCATTTCACAAAAATTTATTTAGTCTATTGAGACTAAATTTTATACCCGGACTCATATGTATTAAAATATAAGTCCTAGTTCAGCGATAGGGATTCGAACGTGAACGTGTTTTTTTTTTATGCATAAAGATCATTTTTTTAATTCTCTTTGCCAAAAAAAAAAAAAAAACATCTAGAAAATAAAGTAATTTAAATCTTCATACTTCATGAGAGACTGAATGAAATTTCTCTGAAATTCAATGGAATTGATTATTACAAAATATTAATTTGATAACATCATTGTTCTAAAACATTGAAAATAAAAATTTTGATTTAAAGGAGAAATTACCAATATAATCCCGGTCACATATTTGTCAATAAAATATTTTTCTAATGGCATACAAGATATAGATTTGGTCTTTTGATATTTTGATATTTTAGTCGGAAATATAATATCGATTTAAGATCAACTTATTTATTAAATACAATAAGAATTGTGACGTATGGTATATAAATGAATGGAAACTATATCCGAATGAAAATAAAATGGTTGAGAAAGACTTAAAATAATTGAAATTACTACTTATTCCTAAAGGTGTCTCAGATCACTAAGGTCGACTTTCGCCCCTTCTTAACCGATGGGTCTTTTGTGGTCAAGCTCGCTTGTGCCTTTACACTCGAGGGTGAATCTCGGTCTAGCCCAAAGAAACCTTTACACGCCTTAGTTACCATAGAAATTGTCCTTTAGTTCGTAGATTCTGACACAAAATTAGAATTATAGCTCATAGGTCCTAACACAATATTAGAATTCTACCAGTGGTATATTAGAAAATAGCTAAAATTTATATTTGATTTTGTTAAATTTTAATCATTTTAATAATTGGGTTTTGGGAAATTTTGTATTTAAGGGTCTGGTTGTGGGGTTCTTCAATACCCACACAAGGCTTCTCTCTCTTTCTCTCTCGCTCGCTCTGTATCTCTGCGTTGATCTCTGAAGCTTTTGTTAATGGAGATGGGCGAAGGTCTTACCAGACAACAAATGGATCAGCTTCAAGAAGTTTTTCATCTATTTGACAGAAACGGAGATGGTGGGTCACTTTCTTTCTTCCTTTCTTTTCCCCTAACATCATGATCCAGTTCAATTCATCTCGTTTTTTTCTGAATCGAACCAAGCAGGTTGCATAACCCTTGACGAACTAAGAACAGAGATCCAAAAATTCGATTACAATCTCACAGAAGAAGAACTCAAGGACATGATTAACGAAGTCGATGCTGATGGAAACGGAACCATTGAATTCGGGGAGCTCCGAAATTTGATGTCCAAAACCTTCAAGGTCTGTCTCATTTCTTTCGAGTCCCCTGATTTTGAGTTTTTTTCTTCTTGTTCTTGTTCTAAGTCGAGTCTGTCCTGTTTTTTAGGAAGAAACAGAGGAGAAACTCGAAGAAGCCTTCAAACTGTTCGACGAAAATCAAGATGGATATATATCAGCAAACGAGGTAAAAACACAAAGATCTGGTTCTTCTGTGATCAAATTCATATTCTTCCCCTGTTTTTTAGAAAACCCATCAAAATATTTCATGTTTTTTTTGGCAGCTGAGCAGTGTTCTTAGGATGCTTAATTTGGGGGAGAGGTTAACATACGAGGAGATTCAGCAAATGATCAATGATGCTGATTTGGATGGAGATGGGCAAGTTGATTACCATGAATTCGTCAACATGATGACGGAGTATTGGAAAAAAGCTGATGATGAATCAGAAATCCTACCATAAACAAGCTTAGTTTAATGAGATTCATAAGAATCAAAGTGTTCGAGTCAAATAATTTGTAGTTTAATCTCTTACAAAATAGCCCTTTGTTTGATTCGTTCATTTCTCCATTACTCTGTGTTAGTGAAATAAGGAAGCTCAGGAAGTGTATGAGAAATTATGGTTTGAATACAAAGAAATGATATTGATGTGCAGAATGAGCCTTTTTTGGTTGAGATCAATAGCTGCAGGCTGTGTGGTTTGTGTCTAATCATTGTTTCAACATGAACTAGAAAGCTTGTCCAAATCTGTCAAACTATTTTTACTAAATTCGGTGTGATTTTTGAGTTCTTGATTTGATATGAACACGAAAAAATCAAGGGCTGATATACTGATACTTTAGCAGATGAAACTCCCATTGTTTGTCGGAACCAAGCTGCTGTAGTACTCGACCGATACGCTCCAGCCATCGGGACACATGAATCGAACAGGAGGATTCTCCTTATTCCTCACATAATTGGGGAACGAAACATTCTTTATATAAGGGTATAGAAACCTCTTCATAGCGGACGTGTTTTAAAAACAACGAGGGAAAGCCCGTAAGGAAAAACTAAAAAAAGAACAATATCAAGACTGTTACAAATGATCTTAGAGACAAATAATGGGTGTTGTGCTAGCAAAAACGTTGAACTCCTTAGGAGTCAAGCGTCCTCACTAGCACACCGTCCAGTGCTTTGCTATGATACCATTTATAACAGTTTTAGCCCACCGCTAGATATTGTCCTCTTTGAGCTTTCTTTCAAGGTTCTAAAACGCGTCTATTCGAAAGAGTTTTTCACACCTTTATAAATAATATTTCGTTCATCTCTCTAACAAATGTGGGATCTCACACGAAATGTTTGAGGTTTGTAAGTAGGCAGAAAGGAAGGATGTTTAAGCGCTCTACGCCAGAAGCCATGGTTTGCATCATAGAGATCCCACTTCTCTGTTGGGTGCCTCATGCCTGCAGGATCTCACCTGCTCCTGCATTGATTCTTGCCTTGGCGTGCCACTGCATCTCGGTCGGACTAGCATGGTGCATCGCCGATAGGAACATGGAGATGATAATTGTTTCGGGATCAAGAACACCATCCTCAAGAACCCAAGTCAATTTCGGATGTTAATACTGCAATCATAAAACGCTAAATTGAGTTCTCATTGTAAACCGTTAGAGAAACGTAAATTTCTTTTTGTAAATTAAGATAAAATTCTCTCATCATTCAAATTTGTCTGTTGTTTTAAATTTTTTAATTTAAAATTTATGTCTACGTGGCTTGACCCGTACATGTACTAAATATTAAATAACAAATCTATATAATAAGGTAGAATATTATTAAATGAATTTCTTAAATTTGGGACTTTTTATAGAAATGACCAACAAACTAAAATTATTTTTTTAAGTAAGAATTTAATTTTAATTTCTAAAAACTGTGAAAATACTGTTTGAATTTTTTAAATGATTACATGTTCAAATAAATTTGGAAAATGCAACTTTAAATATATTTAATAAAAAATACTAGGTCAAACTCAATTTCTTAAATGGGTTAGGCTCAACGTTTTTAAATTAAAAAAATAACTCAATATATATTTTTTAATTCACCAATATATTTGACTATATAATAAAATATTGCATTGAAAATTTTGAAATATTCAAATCAATTAACCGAGAATGATTCTTCCTAAACAAATAATAAAATAGGGAAAACATCCAAAAAAAAAAAAAAAAAAAAAAAAA